>NW_024387320.1:5848507-6448507 GCF_900408965.1 Simochromis diagramma | reverse complement strand
CTAAATGTGTGCTCTAGGCTCTAAAAATGAAACGGACATGTTTTCATCCGATTCTCAGTAAAGCTCCATAAATGTAATTTCAGCCTGTTACAGATGAAAGTTGACAGTCATGAGTTTGGCCTTTGCTCTAAAATAGAGCTCACTATACAAGTGTTTATTAGATGAGCAGAAATAAAGGAGTGAATGGTGGAGTGATTCCACAGCAGGACTTCATTCTTCAGAGAAATTGCTATTGTTAAAAATCTGGTTTTAAACAAAATGAATGTTTGGAATTGAAGAACTATTCTGAGAAAAGAAAAACATCAAAAGCTGAACATGGACGTCAACTCCGCCACTCCTTCCTCCTTCTCCCTCCTCTTGGGGTTGTGTAAGTCGAGCTGTCAGTCTTATTTCTAACAGGATGACGACTTGCATACTTTCCTGTCTTCCCTGCTCCCCCTGCCTGTCTCTCACTGTCTAAATACTCATCAGTCTGTTATAAAAACACCGACTTCTGTCTCCTGTCTTTATGTGAACATGTTGTTTCTCGCTTTTATGTAACAACCTGAAACACAGATCTGCTACCTTATATTTCCCTCACCTCTGACTTGCAAATCCAAAACAACAACAACATTTATTTATACTGCATCAGAGGTAAAAAGTAAACACATCATAACTGGATGTGTACATTTGATGGTGCTCTCACATAAACAAAAAGTTAAAAGCAAAAGCCAAGTTGTAGCTTAGAGTTTACTCAGCATCTCTGATGTTTTAGCTTGCTTTAGCTCCTGGGTTCTGTTTCAGTGTGCTTTCACACCTACAGTTTATTTAATCTGGTTTGAATCAGTGCATGTTCTGGACGAGTGGATAACAATGATAATTTTACTCCAAACATCCAGCCAATATTTCAGGCAAAACCATACATAGCAGGCTAGTTGCTACAGTTTCTGTACTCTGTAGTCAACCACAAAGTATACAAGGCTACTGGAAGACGTTTAGCTTGAGTCAGTCAAGGTTAGCATAAACTAACTAAGCAAAAAGACCCTATGCAATGATGCAGATGTGGATGTTGGCCTTTCCTAAAATTTGTTTTTACCCCAAAGTGGCCCAAAAAACCCAAAACCAATTAATGCACCTTTAACCTCCTAAGACCCGAACTCTTTCACGACATGCATTTTTAATTTCTCTTTGATATTTGGGCATATTGCGGCCCGATGAATGAGAAAACAAAGAATTACCAGATTTTTTTTAACCTTATTTTTGTTTTTAAGAAAAATAAGAGCCACATATGAGGATATTTGTTTAAAATTTTGATAGAACAGTAGCAGTATAATGTCCTCGTAAGTGGATATCAGGCCCATGTAGAGCAAAATTGAGTATTTTAGTCTAAATAACCAAAAATGTGATGTCCACATATGTGGATACAGGGTCCTAGGAGGTTAAAATAAGCTGCAGATCAGGCTGTCACTCACTACTCATGACTATAGAACATCCTATTACACATACAGCTGTGTGTGATGATAGTAATACTGTGCGAGTGAATTTCCTGCTCACTGCTGACTCTGCGTTAATGCTCATTCTGAGGATCCTAATACAGGAAGTGAGGATTAAGTGAAAACGGCACACACTCTTTTTCTGTATCCATCCCTGGAGATTTCTTTCTGATGGTGAGAACGGAGCTTACATAACAAACAACAACACACGCATGTATGTCTGGGATCTAGGGAACCAGTGGACGAGTATGAGAATGTTCTGGAAAAGAAGAAAGCCTCCAGGAACCTGAGACGGGCCAGAAACTGTTAAAGGAGCAGTTCATCTTAGACACCCATCTGTAACTTTCATACATTTAGCTTTGAAATAAACATCTACTTAATCTTTTAGCTTTGGAGACCTGGACTGTCTTTTACTGTTACCATGTGTAAGTGTCCAGGTATGTGGAGGTATACAAAAAAAAAAAAAGAAAGAAAAGCTCCTCTGAAGTTTCATCTGTGCCTGTCATTTACAACCCTGGTCCACAAAAGTTGACATGTTGTATACAATGAGTACATCAGCAAAGCAAAATATCAAATGTTGAGACAATACAATACACTTCCTTTAAATTTAATGCAAGGATGTTTCAAAAAACGTTGAGGGCAGAGGGACGTTTACCATTGTGTTGCATGACCTCCTTTTGCTTGATATGAGGTTTCAACAGTTCAGGGCGTTCTTTGTTGCATTTTTCCACTTCGCAATGCTCCAAATGTTTTCAGTTCATCCGTTGTGACCTTCAGAATGTGGTTTGTATCATCTTACAAAATTAAGCAAGGAAATACTTGAAAAACACCGCCAGATATGTAGCACATATCATAACATTCCCCCCATTTTCACAGGCTTAAAAGTAATTGATACAGTTTGAGGGCCATGTGAGGCCTGTCCCCTTCTTATTTAATGTCAGAATGAAGCAGACATAATATCTGAATTTGATTCAAAGGTTTTCAATCTAATTTCAAATGGGGCCCAAAGAGCTGTCAGTGCAAGTGAAGGCAGGTTATCGTTAAGCTGAAAAACCAACCTATCAGAGACAGCAAAAAATTTAGGAGTGGCCAAAACAACAATCGTGAAATAAAGGAACTGATCAGCTCAGCAACACTAAAAAGCCCTGAAAGATCTCAGGAGAAAAACAGCTGATGATCCGAGACAAACCTCATAAAATACATCTGCCAAACACGGTGGAGGAAATGTTATAGCATGGACGTGTATGGCTGTGAGTGGAACCAGATCACTAGTATTTATCGCTCATAGAGCAGCTATTCTCTCCTCAAATTCAGATTCAATGCTGGAAAACTTCATTTCCAAAATGAATGAATGAGCTAAAGCATAACATCACAAAAGATTTTCATCCAAATATTTAAAATAATTATGAAATTTGAAATTCTGTTTGTCCAATCACTTCGGAGTCTCTAGAAATGGAGGACCATGTATAAAAACGCTCGCAATTTCCAAACAGTTCAAGCTAAATTTGTGTTAAATCCTTCACTGGTCTAAAATCCGCTAAAAACTATAGACTTTCTATATTCATCCAATAAACTACAGCTCTAACTGTACAGTCATGGATGCTGACTTTTGAACAAAGGGCTGATAACAGGCTCAATAGTCCATCTTTTCTTTATTTTAAAAACCCACCATCCATGATTTGAAAAAGACTTTCACACACACACACACACACACACACACAAGTACAGCTAGCAGTGCCGCATGAGGGAACAGAACTGCATGACTGGATTATGTCGAAAAAATATCATTAAACTGTTTGCCTATGCAGGATTTCATGGTCTGATAAATAATAAGCTTCAGCCGCTCTCAAATACTCTATAATGATTTCTTCATATTCTAATCTCTAATAATCATGTTGCTGATCCACTGACAGTTAATGCAGCTAATTGTGGGATGTTAATTCAGGTCTTTCCAAGTATTATATGACTTTTTTTCATTTGTTTTGTGGCAACATTTAAATTGAGAATGCACATCACCTTCTAATTTCTATCGTTTCTTTGCACCAGTTCAAGGCAAATACAAGCTTTTCTTTCCGTTTGTATGTTGTTTTTGTATGTTACTAAAATTGTCAACGTTTCTCATTACATCGGTTTGATCTGCAGAATAATATCAGTCAGTAATAACAGTCAAAAGCTGTGACTTCTTTGTGAACTCTTTTAACACCTGAGAGCGTAAGCCTGGAAGAGTTGCGTGATTTGTAGAGAGTCAACGGGTCTTCTGTTGACTCTCAGTCAGGGTGATGTCATGTTCACTTCTTCGCATTCATCTGAAGCGTTCAACACGTCTGATTGTGACGATTAAACTGAAATCATACTGAACTTGAGAGACTGCTGTCAGTACATTTGTGCTCTCCATTTCCACAATGAAGGCAGTGCAAGTGTCCAGCCAAGGTTCGCTGGGCTCTGATGTGTGTAATAAACAAACATTGATAAGAGAGCCACTGCAGACCTTTGGATAGTGTGTGAGAGCATTGCTAGAGTTTGTAGCAATGGACTCAATATAAAAAGCATTAGAACAATGTAGACCGTGCTTGTGGCTGAAGAGGCACAGCTGCTCAGTCAAGACAGCTGGAGATTTCAGCGAAACAGGAAGAAGCCACTTGAAGTTGTTTGTCATATGGAATTCAATGGAAGCCAGCGGGGCCGAAATTAAATATGAGAAATAGGACTGCGCCTTTCCAAACAATACAAGTCAAGAGACAAGGTCAAAGGATTTTTATCATTAATAAATACAAAGAGGTTTTCTTTCCTGTGATATTCCCGGGACAAGTTAAGGTGCAATTATTTCTTTGCACACATAAAAGCTCACAACAATCAGCAACAACATTAAAACAAGAGCGAGTTGAATAACAATCAATCACGCCTTTATAACTCTTTATAAATATCCTGCTTGGAAACAGCGGTGTATGGCATTTATGCAGATGCTCCTTTGATTCGGATCAACTAAACAGTGTCGCAGAGCAAGCATACCCTCTTTCGTGGAAATGGTACTCCCCCAGAAAGCTATCACACCAAACCACACCATAACCCTGCTGAGGGTTGACCCGAGGACCACAGCAAAGAGCCAAAGGTGATGACTTTTATCTGCCCACCACAACTTTGGCTTTGACTCGGTTGAGTCACTGAGCTTCAGTTTGCGTGCCATCAAACATCTTGTGACTCATATAGTTATTACTGGGAGCTAACAAGAAAATGAGGTCGTGACCCTGAGATATGCAGACAGAAATAATATATGTACACGAGCAGCCACACCCACTCTTGGTGTTTATAATGACCTGCATTAGTATTTTAGAAAATAAACATCCAGGCCTGGGACCTTTGGTAAACTAAATGTCAGGATTTCTATTTGGTGGTGATAGAGATTACTTAATTGGCTACTGTCTGCAGCTCACACTCACAATATTGACCTTTCACACCACAACGCTCTATGTAGAAAAATCCAACAGCTGTTGAGATTAACTTTTGTTAAATTTAGTTAATTCTGCAACACACACACACACACACACACACACACACACACACACACACACACACACACACACTAAGAACAACCTTGAATGACAAGAAGAACATTGAGTCCTGCAACAGATGGCATGGCTCCCACAGAGCCCTGATCAACATCACAGAGTCAGACTGAGATCACATGATGAGACACCAGGCGCCGACATGGACTCAATTCAAAGTGTGGCATTATTCTGCAAAATGCCAAAGCCTGCATTGGCATACTGATGAGTCGGCATCAATTTAAACCAGTAATCTAAATTCCAAAGAAGTTAGGGCGCTGTATAAAATGTAAAAAACAAAACAAAAAAAAACAAAAAAAACCCCAGAATGCAATGATTTGCAAACCAGATTTTACTCACAGAAGAACATAAAAACCTTCAAATATTTAAAATGAGATGCACCATTTTAAGAGGAAAAATTTTGGCGCAGTTTGTATTTTGTGGCAGCAACACTTGCAAAAAAAAAAAAAAAAAAAAAAGCAGGCCATGTTTACCACTGTGTGGCAACTCTTCTTCTTTTAACAGCAGTCTACAAACTACAAACTGAAGAGAACAGCTGCTGGACTTTTAGAGAAAGAGTGTTGTCCCATTTTTGTCTGATATCTAGCTGCTTAACAGTCCTGGGTCTTCTTTGTCATATTTTTTTAATTTAGTGATGTTCCAAATGTTAAAGCTAAACTGCCCTGCCTGCAATACAGACCTTTTCACCAAAGAGTTAAGGTCAGTGATCCTAACACTGGTTTTCAGCTTTGTCCCTTACACACAGGGATTTCTCCAATTTCTCCAAATGTGTAGATGATATCATGCTCTGTAGATGAGTCTCTGCAATTTGACTTTTGGGACAATTATTCTGAAATTGCAGCACAGTTTGTAGATGCAGTTTTTTTTGCAGACTGGTGAACCTCTGCACATCTTTGCTTCTGAGAAACTGCCTCTCTAAGATGCTCTTACAGTCCCAGTTACTTTTCCAGCCTTTCGTTGCCTTCTCCCAACTTTTGAGACGTATCGCTGCCATCAAATTCAAACTAAGCCAATATTTTTAATTAAATACTGAAATGTGTCAGTTTAAACATCTTATATATTTTCTATGTACTACTGTGAATAAAATAGGGGCTTTGGAAATGCAAATCAGTGCATTCTGTTTATATTTACATTTACACAGCATCCAAACAGTTTTGGACCTGGGTTTATATTTGGCTTTTATGCAGTTGAGACAGTTGTTCATTTATCATAGTTGACACCACAAATCCACATCTTATGTTAGCCGTTGACAAGTGTATGGCTGGTTGTGTGAAGTGATCGTGACAACAACTTACTTGCAGATAAAAAAAAACAAAAAAATAAAAAACTAAAAAGACAACACCGAAAAAGAAAACAAGGCAGAGCTCGATCGGCCGTATGAAAATATAAATCTGTTGCCTTCAACGAGCACAACAGCAACAAAGAACAGCAAACAAGAAGAAGTGAGACTTTATCATCAATAAACTGGAACAACTAAAAAGTAGAAAAGTGACCAAAGACTCAGTTAAAGTATTCTAGAGCTGAACTAATTTCACCACTGAAGTGATTCATCTTCACACACACGCGCGCGCACACGCAGCTGACTGTCTTCTTCTTGACAGTTTAACAGTGTAAGTGCAGTAAAAAAAAAAAAAGAAATGCTTTGCTAGATCCTGTGTGTGTGCGTGTGTCTGTTCGGTAGTGAGCCAGTACCTTCATGCAAAAACGCATTCGAAAACAAAAAGAGGCCAGGATGTTAGCGGAGCAGGTCTGTGTGCACGTGTGCGTGCGTGCGAGTGTGTGTGAGTTTGGGACAAACAGACCTTTGTCTTTGCTGGCAGTGTTGTCCAGGCAGTTGGCAGAACAGCTAAAAAAGCTGAAGGACCCCACAAAACACCACAATAATACTGGGAACAGGACACACACAGTCACCGAGCTTCACTTCCTCTGCCTACAGTTTCAGGACGTGAACCTCTGAGCTTCTCATCACTATCATGGTTAACCCTCCACCTGCAGCACTGAGGCTGTAGAAAGTAAACCCAAACACCAGAAGAGATGCAGCGGCGTTAAAAGCATGGAGGTACATACTTGTCAGGGCGTAGTTGGGGTTCTCCACCTCCATCCGCTGCAGCTGAGCTGCCAGGTAGACCTGTATATGTAACACAGGAAATAATGCCATTACAAACATTATCTGTGACTGATGGTAATACGGCAGCAGGTTTTCCCCTGCTGATAATGTTTACTTATTAATATAGAGGTAACTAAGAGTCACTGTGGGATTTTTTTTTTCCCTTTATGTTTGCATTCTGTCTGATCAATAGAGAAAGGCAGAGCTTCACTGTAACAACAGTATGAGTCACTGCACCTCGAGCTGTGGGCGCAGGTCTGTACCAATACAGCTGGAAAAGTAACTAGAGGAGCTGGTTCACCAGCCCTCTCCCCGAGCACCACCAGGGCTGATCAAGACAGGCCATAACTCTGCTTAGCTGTGCTTTGGTTGTAAAGTCTATGGCTGTGATACATTAGCTTGTAATTTGGGGAAGACAAATTGCTTTGATTTGTTGCAAGTGTGCGGTAAATTTAATTTAAGCTACTCCTTAGTAAGCATCTCCGTCACTGTATCGAAGCAACACAAGTGAAATAGAGTAGAGCTTAGTTACGTGCGTAACTTAAACCTCAAACGCAGCTGAAGTTTTAGCAGTAAGCAAGTCTGTAGCCACTACTTTGCCGCTCTCATTGACCACATACTGCCTTAGATTATGCTTGAAAAGAAGGACCGAGCATTGTGAGGTCTCACATTTGCCAACACACAACTTTGTGGACCACAGGAAATCCAATAATGATTCCTTGGGAATGTAAGACTTTCAGCGAGGGAATGTCAAAGGGTTTTAAAAAAAATTATTTTACACTCAACATCTATACAAGCCACAATTCTGCACAGTGTGAAGATCCTTGGTTCCTTGGTTCAGCGTTCCTCATTAGCACGCACATGGTAACACTGTAGACCAACTTTTGCACACTAGTATCATGGCTGAACATCTTGTTCTGGTTTTTAGAAACCCCAATAAGAAAAAGCTTACTGCTATTTGGAGAGCTCCAATAAAAACTGGCCTACTGCTAAAAGCCAGAAATAGTATTATGCTCATGCCTACAGAGGTATTAATGATAAAATAAAAAGATAAAACATACCAAAGATTAAAAAAAAAATATGAATAGGAATCTTTTTTTAAAAAGCCAACGATAACAGTTTGACAGGGATTAAATTGTATTTTTGCACCAAGAAGGTGATTCAAGGAGATATTAGACAAAAACTTGGAATATCTCAAAATGGTCATCTTAAAAAAGAGATAAGGGGGCAAGAAGAAGTGGCAGAGCTAAAAACTATGTACAGCAGATGAACTGTAGCTGAAAGTCACGTCTTTAAGAAATAAAAAAACTCCAGCAGAGAGAGCGATGCATGATGATTTCCAATTTCAATAAAACACTGCACCGATTTCCCATTTTCCTGGCAAAATGTAAAGAAACGAAGGGTGGCTCAAAACATTTGCACAATACTATGTGTCAAAAAATTTTACGTCCCTGAATATGGCTAGTGTATGACTTAAAAAAAATATAAAAACAAAAAAAACCCTGAAAAATGTGAATGCTTAACATTTTCTAATAAACCGCAAATATAAAGTAATCATGCAAATAAAGAAGATTTCATTGTTTTTGGAAGTATCTGGTCACGAGAGTATTAAAAAAAAATTTTAAATTTGGAGCAAAATAAATTAAATTCACGTTAAAGTTATTAAAAATCGTCCTGCATGAGTGAGTGTCAGAAGAATTTGCACCAGACCATCAAGTAGACTGTGAAACATTTCACTGAGTAAGTTGAAAGTTGGATCTGCTTGTGCCATTAAATGCAAAGTCAAGGATCACTGAAGTGACTTGGACGTATCCTCTGTGCTCCTGGTTCTGTGAAAGTGTTTGCAATGTACGGCCAGCGACCTTCTGATCATTCACAAGTGTGCATTATAAAAGTGCTAAACAAACTACAACGATGAACTTAAAAAATCAAAACAAAAACAAATCCATTTCTTTTGCTCTATCTGTACCTTGATGTCGATGCCTCGCGCCGAGGAGCTGCTGTTGAAGAACCTGGAGGGAATCTTTGAGGACAGGTCGGGTTCTTCTCGACCAAAGCCAAGGTTTAACAGGATTTCCTCAGGATCCTCCTCGTATAGGTCCAGCAGTTCTGACACACTGCGGAGAGACACACGGGCAGTTAGAGAGAAAGTTCAGAATTAGTCTGAACTTTCTCTCTAACTGCAGAGCGACGACTGCAAATCTGAACCGCTATGAAAACACACAGCCAGCAAGCAGAGTACTGCTCTTCAACTATTTTACTGAGACCTGAATCCTGACCAGCAGCAGAAGACTAATCCATCCCAGATTTTCACCTCAGGTTTTGCCAACACAACAAGTTGCTATTTGTGTAGAGCAGACAGTGTAAAGTAGTTATGCAAAATAGTGTATTTTATATTGTATTTGGGTGATTCTAACACAGTGATACCTGCATTTAGATGAGGCTGCTGTGGTTTCTTTTTCTACCCGCTGATAACTCAGCGAGATAATCGTCTGCACTGTAAGGTGATGATGCTACTCATCTTCATAATACAGTTTCTATTTTTATGTACTTGTGAAATCGTGAGAAGCCACTATACATCATTTACCACATTTAACACCAGCTAATAACGTCAGCCGCCAGACACGCCTGCTGCTCCGACCTCATCGCCTTATCCTGTCCACTCACCACAATCATCCTGATAATTTACCCACCACATGTGTTTATAGGTAAAGGATGTGGACAGCAGATATTTCTGATAGAGTAGTGACACTGCAAGCAATTATTACTCCAACCAAAAACAATTAACCTACATTTATTTCAACACTAGAGGTTCCTGATTCTTTACTTTGGCTCACAACTTTTAAAAAGAATTAAATGTAAGTGTCTGCTCATGGCTAGTGCCCAATCAGAATTACCCTGATGGGTCTGGGAGGATGAGTTGGCCGTCCGATTGGGGTCTGGAGTGTGGGGCCTCCCTGCTGCTGCCGAGCCGGGGCAGTCTGCTTCTCTCCACCCCAGGGAAAAGGGTAACACTACCTGGGTCTGGGTGCAGTTTCCCCCTCCAGGGGCAAGGGTACCTAGACCCGGGGCTTAGAGTACGCTTGGGGAGTGTGATCGTGTGTACAGCGTCTCTTTATGTCTGTCTCTACGTTGGGTGAGTGCTGAGTAAGTGCATATGAGAGCATGAGGGTGGGAATGGATGTTTGTATCTGTGTGTGCCTGTATGTCTGTGTCTATATGTCAGGTTGGGTATCAGGCGCCACCTCTCTGGGGACATCTCAGGCCCTCCAAGGTATGGAGGCCTATCTCCACCCACCACCACTTCCCCTGCCAGTGCCAGACGCCCTCAGACATCGGTGCGTTGGTGGTTCTTTGTATCTGGGGATGGGCGTCCAGGTACACACCGGCTCACTCCTTGGCGGCTGCTTATCGGGGCCTGGAGCCTGGGGCTCGCTCGGGCCACTTCGGGGGTGGGGTGCCCTCGGCCTCTCGGCCTGGGGCTCGGTCACTCTGGCACAGCTGGCTGCCGGCGGAGCTCACGGGCACGTCACTGAAACCCCCCCTGGCTTCTGCTCCGCGGCTGCTGAGTGAACCCTCATCTGGGACTCTCCTCAGCTCTTTCTGGGACAGTGGCGCGGCTGCCCCTCTGTTGGTCTTCCTTGGTCTCTTGTGTTCTGGGGGCCTCTGGATGTCTGGAGTTTTGATCTCCTCCATACCTGCTTCATGCCCTGGAGGACGGGGCTGTGCCCCCCCACACCCCCACACCCTCTAGCAGATCATTACATGAAGGAACCTTTTAAATACAAGCGCGCTCATGCTCACAGGTGTACACACGGGTGCTCACACACACAAACTACACCCTTTTTGGCTCCTACCTCAAAGCACACTGTGCGCTGTCGATCTTACGTGCTGCACAATAATGTTTAATATTTAGTATTTACTGTGATATTCCCACAGATCATCGTGATGTTGTTTATTATGTTGCTCTTTTTTTTCCTTCTGCTCGTTTTCTCTTTTTTCTTTCTCAACAGGTGATCCAGGTGATCGATATATGTATTTTTTGTCTGCTTATTTTGTTGGTTTTTGTTTTTTGCCCTTTATCCACGTCCCTCTTCCCCACTGGTTTTCTTTCTCCCCTTTCTTTTCCCCAGTCAAATCTGTCCCGTATTTAGCAAGTGAAAATAAAATAAAATAAACAATAAAAAAAAATAAAAAAAAGGTGAATCAAATGGACCATTACGGCAAGGCTGGGATGGTCCATTTGGTAAAGTAAATCCGTTGGGCATCTTTCTTTGCCTTTAGACAATAATTCTGATGGCAAAAAGAGCCAAACGGGACAGGCAAAAAAAACAAAAAAACAATTACCCTGATGCTAATATTGATTTATTTAGGTGGGGGTTTTTGCTTTTAAAATTTTTAAATATGAGTACATAAACAGAATATGAGAGCATACATTTTTATACAATTTTTTTTAAAAGAGCTGTGTCATAGATTCACAATGAGCAGGCCATTTATAGTGTAAATATTGAATTAGTCTTGGCTAAGGGAGCTCTGATATGACAGGGAAAGGGAAGAAAGGTGGACAGCAATCACTCTGACTGACATCAGTGTGATTAAATTAGAAGCAGCAACAGTGCAGTTTCCTGTAGATCTCAACTTATTGTAAAAACTTTCATAAAGAGAGAAAAAAAAATAGCAAAATTTAAAACACTGGATAATTCTGAGATCCACAGATTTTCTCAGTAGGGAATCTCCTAACTACTGCTCGACATCCAAGGAATTTAAAATAAGATGGTTTTTGGACAAAAACTCTTGCACTCCTCTTGAATAGATAACACTTCCTCTTAGAAATACACCCTGACTTTGACCTTTATGGACAGTAATTTTGTTTGGCTACAAATGAAAAACTTGAAGTACCAGACTGTTTCTTAAAGTTCACCATCGGGACACTTCTTCTGAGAAACTAGTTTGAGAAATGCTGTCACTTCATTACTTGGCAGACGATTGGATGAACCATCTGTTTATCACCATCTACCATGGGCAAACTTCAACTAATCAGGTCATCAATTCACAGGATGCCGAGCGTGCAAAAGAGGACATGCTACCATATAGTTACAGCAGTGCAGCTGCCTATGTACTTAGAATATTACAAGATTTATTTACATTTAATTTATTTGTTACTGCACTTAGGTGGTAATAAATAAATAAAATCATTGGCATGTGATTGGATGAAGCATCTGGCTAAAATAAATGCATAACTGCAGTCGCACTGGCTAGGTGCTTATTGGTCAGACTTACGTTTAACTAACAGCACAACTTAAAACCTTGCAATGCAGATACTCTACTGATTAAAATCTTCAACTCCCTTGCAAGGTAAACTAAAGAGTTCTCTGGTTTGAGATTTAATATCAGCATCTCTGAGAGTTACTTTCTGGAGATCCCTGCACAAATCTGAGTGAGAAGTGAGCAAATGAACTGACCTGGACACGGTGCTGCTTTTCCCAGATCCTGTGGAGTTCATACTCTTTCCTTTCTCTTTATATTGGCTCCTTTTCTGATCCGCCGCAAGATCAAAACTGCATACGAAGCATTAACATACAGAGAGGCATTAAATCACGCACGTGCATGTGAGAGAAGGGAGAATCTAAAGCTGTTTTTAAACATGAACTCTGGAAAACATCAGGAGAATCAAATCAAATCAAATGATTCACCACATCTGCTGCTTTACGTGTTTCACATGTGTTCTCAACACTTGAAATAAACTGGTTTATGCAAGCTGCATGAGTCGAGCATGCAGGAGGCAGGGCACAGGACAACTGCTGCTTACTGTGAATTCATAGTAAGCATTCAATTACTTACTCTTTTCCTCACATGGGTGAAATTATGCATTTCATGGACTCTGACAGAGCTGGATGAGACATTAAATGGCCTTTCTCGTGCTCAATCTTTAGTACAGAGTCCATCTATGTCAGGTAATGTCTAGAAAAGCTTCAGGCTTAATGCACCAACCAGCTGCCACTTTATTTACCGAATGTAGAGAGTAAAACAAATGAACTCACCAGGCTTTGGTTTGAGGATAGTTGGCTGCAAAAGAAGAACATGAAAATATTAAGTACACATCCAAATACAGAATGCTGAGCAGCATTACTGTGTCACTGCTCTGTGCCTTTAATCAATAATCTATCAGAAACTTTCCCCCTGACCAAATCAACATAACGAAAAACACAGAACAGGACAAAAAGGAAACCATAAAGTCCCAATAAATCAGCTATATAAACAAGTTTTGACTTGACCAGAATCCCAGGGGACTAGAGGTTGGACAAAACTAGCCTTAAAAATGAAGGGAAAAAAAAAAAAGGAGTCAGGATGTGAAAGTCATAAATAAAATGAAAACACTGCATTAAAAATGGCAACAACCAAACAACAGCACATTAAAATACACCGTCAGAACATTTAAGAAACAAAACAAAAAAAGCATGACATGAGTGCACTTAAACCAAACAGCTAACCAGGGGAATATATGTGGATCTTTCAAAAAGATGAAGTATTGTCAACAACAGGGCGGTACTTAATGTGGGTGGCTGATTTTTTTTTTTCCTGGAGTCTGGCAGCAGCAAGTGGGAAATATTTTGGTTTTAAAGGCGAGAGTAGGCGACTACGAGGAGTTAACGGGAGGATGATGCAAGTCACCTTGAGGCGGATTATGGCATTAGAAGCCTCTTTAGAGCTGCTCTGCAAAGAACAAACAGCTGCACTGGTTACCAAAGAAATACATGACTGATGTAATACGATCTGGAATTTTACTAAGCCAATACAGGAGTGATGTCTTGTCTTTTCTTTGTAGCAGCTGCATCTTGGACAAACACTAGTCAAGAAGGGGTGTAATGAGACAACTAAGTACAGGGAGCTGTCGAGTAGTCTAGTCAAGAGGTGATAAAACAAATACTGGATGAGTCATTGTGGGATAAAACTGGTTTTAATTAAGCTAAAATTCCTAAGCTGATAAAAGCTATCATTCACAGAGACTGCTAATTTGAAGAAGACATTAAAAAAAGAAAAAGATTTTTGCGTTCGTCGCGAGTAGAAGAGGAACCTTTTAAAAGGTTAGTAACTAAGCTGATTTCACTTTTGCCCGAGTTTAGCTGAAATATGTCTTTGAATATGACAACATTTGGACGGCCAAAGAGGTTCTTCAGTGAACAAACTGTTTCCACAGACTTCAGGGGAAGTAAAATTACACTTGGGGGTTGCCATATAAATTGGGGGCATCACGTAAAAAATGGTTTCCTATTGTAACAGAAGATTCCCTCTCTCTGTCCCTCAGACAGAAAGACGACAACTTTAAATTTTAGGCTCTGCAAGAAGACTCTACTCTTTAACGTGACACAAAAACCTGAATAGAAAGAAAGCAGGCACTGTACATCCTGAATACAGCAACCACTACAGACAAAAGTAAAAAAACTTTTAGATAGGAGAACAAGTTTTTCTAAGACCTTTTCCAATAGGCCGTTACAACAACGTACAACAGTTATTAAGAAGGTTCAAGATGACTTTTTTAATGAGATGCACAGCTGAATGCTTGAAACTAAATAATCAAGCAACTATTAATTATAGATTAAAAAGGATAGGAACAGTGAGTGGAACTTCAGTACAGGATACTAGTTCAGTTGGTTGAACTTGCTCGCAATTAGCCTCTCCTTTACAATTCTGTCAACCATTTGCTATAAATCTCCCAGAAAATGTAAAGGCTAAGGTCTTCCTCAAGGTCTTTTTAAAATCACAGAGAAGGACAAAAAATAAAAATCTGTGACCATGTCTTAAGAAACTAACACTAGCCTTAATCTATACCTAGCTACAGCAGAGAATATCTGCCAAGTTTTTATTTCGTTCAAAATAAAAAACTGCTTTTGCCCAACTTGGTCGGAATCAAACCAGCTGTCCTAAAAACGTTGAAGTTTAATTAATGTGCCGTTTACCACGGTTTGCTTGTACTGAGCGCTGATGTAGGTAAACTTTCATTTTGTCAAGCAACTTTAAAAAAAAAAAAAAAAACGTCATCACTTGCTGCAGGTCTGACTGCTTTTTTTCCCATTTAACAAGAACTTGCTGAGACATGTCGCCGTCTGTGTGAGAGCGTCTTTCTATTCCAGCTCATTTCAGATGAACTTCTTGGAATCAACAATGTTTTTCTTCTCTAACAGACAGCTGGATTAAAGCAGCCAAACGTGACAACAGTGACATCCACACGCTAATTCACTGATTCAGTTCTATCCCATTCACCCCTTAGCACTTTAATCCCTTCCTATCCTGTCCTCCTAATGTTAAACAGCATAAGAGCCAATTAGGATCTGTCCATACCTGACATCTGGAAAATCCTCCACAGAGGACATCAGCTACTCCTGTCAAATATCACTCTCAACATAATTAAGGCACATACTGTCAGGATATAACATGAAGCAGACAGAGACACTCAGACTAAAGAATCCTAATGTCACCTCTGTATAAACACAGACAGCTTATACAAAATCAAATGGTGAACACAGGCAGGCTGAGTCCTTGATGCTCAGGAAATGTTTAGTGACGCTAAACTAAATATCCTTAGACATGAAATATTTGATGCAGGTATTTTTAGTCAAATATGCATTTCCCATTTCCCAAATGTTTTATGAATTTGGTAATTTAATCAACCAAATCCTTCAAACTCATGCTAGCGTAACATTTTGAAAGTTTCACATTTGTGAAAGTGAATAGCTGCACAAACAACTGAGATTTTACTTTTAAAGACATGAGCCAATCGGTGGGAGGAGCTTATCAGGTTGGAATGTGTCACAAAAATTATCTTTAAAGAGTTCAGACTCGACCAATCCAAAGTCAGAAAGGCTGTGTGCAAACAAAAGAAAGTGTCATTAGCCTCCACAGGAGTGGTTGACTGATAAAACTCTCTTCCTGTGCAACACAGGGCAACTTCTGAGGGTTTTCAGAGTCCAGCATCAGGAGCGTAATGAAAAAATGCCAGGCATGGCTGGCCTGAGAAAACTAAGCTGCTGCTCTACAAAAACATTGCTGCTTGATGCCTTTGACTAAAGATCACATTGGAAAGCCAGAAGGCTGCAAAAACAATGCTTTGATGAGTGAGAAGAATGAATAGACTGTTTTGGTTTAACTGAGAAGCATTATGGAGAATGTAAAGGATACATGAACTGTTATTTATATAGTGCTTTTTTACTGTGACTGAGCATGCATATTTTTACCCATTAACACACTCATACCAGCACCTTTTATCGATCACACTTGGGAGCGCTGCACAAAGCAGGGATCAAGCCACATCAGTTCTAATTAAGAGATGAGCCTGAGCCACAGCAGTCTGACACAGGAAAGGACAACACTAGATTGCAGCTACTCATTTATGAAACATGGAGGTGGTAGCATCATCGTTTCGGTCCATTTTGGTACATCTGGGCCAGAACAGTTTGTGATCTTTGAACAACAAATTCTGACTTACTCCAGTAATTGCTAAAGAAACTTTTCGAGCTTGGTCCATGACTAGAATCTCAAGACAGGATGGGTCAAGCAGCTTAATAACAATGTAAAAACAAAAGTCATCAAGGGTCCAAAAAGAATAAATATCACATTTCAAAATGACCAGGTCCTAATCCTAAGCTGACAGAAGGGTTGTCGAATAGCCTGAAGTTCAACCCCCACCCTTGATACGCTATATTAGGTCATTTTCCTCAATAAATAAAACAACCAGATTTCACTGAGTGGTACAAATTGTCCTTTTTGGACATCAGTGCTCAGAAAACTAAATTGATGGTTGTGGATTTTACAGAGAATTTTACGATTACCTGCCTTCAATGGAAAAAAGATGAGGCTACTGAGTTTGTGCAGTGATAACAAGCTGACCTTTGAGTTTCAGGTGGAAGCCATGTGTAGAAAAGCTTACCAGCACAAGTGTACTTTTATCACAAGCTTTGAGGTTTCCATGTCAGCAGCACGTTTATGAGAAGGTTTTATTGAATCTGTTCTTACATTCTCATTTATTAGCTGGCACGGGCCACTGAACCTCAACAGCAAAAACAGGCTGCAAAGTACTGTCTAATATGGAGAGACAGTCTAATGTGTAGGAAAGTAGGACATGTGTGCCTTTATGACCTTCCTCATCTGTACAAAGTTAGGACTCTGAAGAAGACCCAGTCAGTTCTGGTTGATCCTAGCCACCACTTGTCTAAGATGTTCAAATAGCTTCCATCTTGCCGGATACAGTATATCAACATGCAGGACAGACTATGCAAACTCGGTTGTTGTCTTTGTATATTTGTTGTGCGCTTTCTGCTGATACAAGGTAAAAACTTGTAGAATTAACCAATTAACACCTATTCAGCGCCAGATTCCCCCAACTGATCTCCGACACACACACACACCATACATGACATTTCAACAGAAAGTCATTACAGGCTATTGTTCAGTTGGTAACATATACACTCTGCCGTCCTTACAAGATCACAAATATGATGAACACGCACACTCAGTCGTGCGTGCAGCGTGTTCCCACACCTCTGCCACTGTTGACTTTTCCTTCAAGAAGAAACAAGACTGGAATGAAGATGAGGTATCACAAGATACTCTGTTGATTTAAGCACTGTTTTGTCAGACCTTCATCCTTCATTTAAAACACATGATCAAAAGACACGTGGGTCAAAATAAATAGTTTTATCTATATTCATTATTCTGACATAAAAGAAATGTCAAAAAGTCAACTGCCTTTCTCTTCTATGGGACTCTTTAGGAAGCTCTATGGGATATGCAGTCCTGTGAAAATCAAAGTTTTCCCAGGACTATACAGTCCTGTAAAAACACCAAATTACACTCAATGATTAAATAAATTGCTGTGGAAATTTTTTTGGCTGACTCTTCTTCACTGCATTGCTTCGATTAATTGATGTTTGTTGGCATTTCATTTGATTTTGACTGGGCCACTGCAAGACTAGATTTCCTGCTGTGCTTTAGCTTTTCACGCTTTAGCCGTCTCACATTTGACTCTTTAATCCTTTGGTATACAAAGGAGTACAGTTGACTCAATGACTGCAACATGCCCAGATTCTTTGGTTGAAAGTCCAAATCATCACATTTCCACCACCATGCTTGACAGTTAGTATGATATGTTGTGTTTGGTTTACATTTAACATTATAGCCATACATTTCCACTTTGGTCTCGTCTGTCCAAAGGACATTGTTCCAGAAGTCTTGTAGTTTGTTAAGATTTCCAAACCTAAATTGTGCTGCCATGTTCTTTTAAAGAGAAGAGGCCAAGCCAACTTGCTCCTTCTTAGAAATTTCACAGTCATGATGTCAATTAAGATTTAACATGCCAATAGGTTGCAACACTCTGCTAACACAACCTCTGAATAACTTCTGCTTTTACAGAGGTGCTCACATTTGCTGATGATCAACTAATCGAATGTATCTGAGTAGCAGCACCTGGCTCCTACTTACCTCTTATTTCCTATAGAAGCATAATGGTGCACTTAGTTTTTCCAGAAAGTTTTTTTTTTTCAGTTCTCTACAATGCGCTTTGTAATAGTTTGCTGATCGTTATAGGTCATCGTTTATCCTTCTAAAAGTTGGTTTTGGACTACTGAAGTTTGTATCCAAATTTCTCTCATGACCAAGCACAAAATAACTCATACTATGTTGATGACACTACACTTTACCTCCATTTAGTTTCCTTACACAGACTTTCCACTGACAGATCCGTAATGGGAAAAAAACCAAACCTCCCACACACTCTAGATAAAACCCTCAATGGACAAAGACAGTGTCTATGTATTTGTGGCTTGTACACTACACAATGCAACACATTACATGATGACTGCATGACCCAAAAATTGATTCCATTGAACTAACTGAAAGTGTTGGGATAACTAGAGGGTGTTCAAAATATCAACTATTCACTTCTCAGCTCAGTAGTGATTTAGGAGCGAGATGCAACAAATCTGTTCCTGACTACAACTCATCCAAATCTAAATAACCTGGTGTCTGCTGCCTCTGTGTATCGAGTCACAGAAAACTGAGAACTAAATCCAGTTCATAAAGCCTCTAAAGACAACTATGTCATACAGCAAAGTACTACAATTCAGAAGCTTTGTTTTTAGGCTTTGGTATCATAGATTTGAGATGCTTTTGCCTGTCCAAATAATAGTAAACATTAATTTTAATCTTCAGACCAGAGCAACCCTTAGTGGTAATATGAGTAATTCAAGTCAGGATTACGCAATTTCCTAATCAGCAGTAATCCAAGCCAGGGAATCTGGAAGCATATATCGATTTTTCCTGAAGTGACAACCTGATAACTTCACGTAACATTTTATAAAAGCTTTTGTAATGTTTTTTTTCACAGACGTCAAAAATCAACTACAGATGTGGTTAGAACAGAATCCAGTTTCCATCAGGTCAGATTCAAGAACTACAGGGAGATAACAGGAAAAAAAAAAAAAAAAACAACAACTTTATTTAAACACTCCAGGAAACCAGAAGGATTTTTTCCTGGACCCTTGGCAGGCTATTATCATATTATTGAACAGTAACTATGACCATTAGGATTCTGTTTGCATTAGAATTATACAAGATAAATATATTCCTGGCAACAGAAGTTTGACATTAGTCCTGATTAGTTTTCTTAACTTATGGACCATTAAGGTTTTGCGTTGGGGGCAGCTCTGCTATTGTCAGCTTTCAAACTCGGGCGGAGAACACGTTACCAAAATGTCAGTGTTTCTATTTTTAATATGCCATTTAAATCAGGATTCAATTACACAATTAGCAGAAAATGGAGGGAAACCATTAACAATGAGAAGAAATTGTAAATCTTGCAAACTGACCTTCAGCCCCCAGTGAAAGGTCATCTTCAAAGCTGCAGCCGTTCTTCAGAGGCCCTGTTCTCACACACACACACACACACACACACACACACACACACACACACACACACACACACACGGCGTGAAATGCCGTCAGTGACAACAGTGCTAAACTAAAACAAATTCAGATTTGATAGTTGTAATGACGCGGCAAATATATTCTGATGCAATAAAGTCTAGAGAGTAGAAGAGCTGTCGCCATCACAAGTTTGACGTTCTCACTGTGCTGCACATAAACAACAAAAATATGGATTACCTCTGCTTGGAGAAGCACTCTGGTCATCTAGAGAGGCTCCAAGGGGAGTTCTGGAAAACAGAGAGATGATGAGTGAAATAAACTGAACACGCACACAAAATCCAACATCAGCCACCAGTTAGGTGTGCTGCGATTAACATGCACTAAAAAGGAAATAAGAAAGTAGCATGATGTATCGATCCACATGCTCTCTCTCTATTGGTAGTCTGTGTGTAGATCTGTACTGTGTGGCTGAAGCCACCTACCCTTAAACTACATCGTAGTTAATTCAAGACAAATCCAAGGTTAAATACCCATCTCACAAATATCCTAGATAACTGATAATAATGCTGTATGGCTTTGTATAGCAAGATATTTCCTAACTTGAGCGAGCGAACTGGCTGCTTGTCTGAGGCTGAGTGCCAACTTTAATATCTCTCAAGTCAGTAGTCTGGGTAACCCAGACTAACTGGCAGTCAAATAAAGGCCAATATTCCCAGTCTAAGTCAGGTCAAGATACTTATTCTGGTCAATCACATCCTATACCAATTATTCTAGGTTAAATTCTGGTTTTAGAAGCTTTCGCGGTTGTACTGACCAGACTAGTTGCTCCAGGCTAACTGGCTGACAGATTAGGCTAGTTGACAGTAGTATTGAGGTAGCGGGTCTGAGCTGCTGTCTGCAGCAGGATGCTGGAGAGACTGTGCTGTTACACAACCTGCAGCTTTTATCAATGGCACAAGTTCATGGCACCAAATAAAACACACACACACACACACGGACAGTTGTGTAATAGTGCGCAGTCGCAGTGTTTACTATTCCTCCCACTTGCCAAAATCAGCCATGTTGGCCCCAAGTCCCTACCCTGCGACTGTAGCTATAGTAACCTGCTTGCCATGTTACCACGGTGCCGTGTCATGCTGTAGATGTTTCTGAGTGACAGCGGTTAAAACTGTGCTTGTGTGATAACAATGTTGACTCAGCAGGAGGAACCCCTCCTCTGTTTGCTCTTTCTTTTTCTGCTTTTCTTTCCGTCTTCTGTCAGCTTCTTCCTGCATCTTTCTCTCCTTACTCCACTTCAGCCGCTCTGTGCACCCTATCTCTGGGCGTGGGTCTGCTGTCTTTGTCTGTGTTTGTTCCCTGTGGTTCTGTGTGTTCTATGTCTAGGCGTTGGCTGCGCTTCGGCGCTACGTCAGCAGCTGATAAAAACACCTTTAAACACACACCTCTAGACATCAGGAAACCATATCAATAACCCACCAAGCGACAAAACCAGTTAGCAAGCGTTTAACTCCTGAGTCAGGCTGTAAAAGACCATAGCTCCAGCTGTTCATATTTACATTAATGACCATGTTAATCTTTCTGTACCCTCACACTGATTGTCTTATCTTTTTGATTGTAGTTAATTATTTCAGCAAAGCTTTTATCTCAAGCATCTTAGATGAATGTTCCAACTTTATTAAAGTGCTCAAATGCCCATTTCCCAATCTTTGATTCTAAAATAATATTAAGACATATTTGTGTTCTTTAATATAGTGACAAAAACTAGGGTGATTCCCATTCCCATTTAAATAATCCCATAATCAAACAACCCTCGGCACTCATTAACTTAATTTTACTGTAATGCATGTTCTAATTAAATTCAGTAATTATCAGTCATATTTTGACTTGCATTCAAATTCATAATTCATGTATTTTTACTGTAAGTACAGGCATGAAAAAGCTTTGTGAACTATCCAGAACTTGCAGAAGTTAACAGCATGTCATGTCCGAGCCGTCAGCATCCCATATGTGGGTCTTTTTACCTGGCTAAATCACCATGGGAACTTGGTGAGCACACAATCTGTTTGGGGATTGTTTTAGTTACAATATCCTTTAAGTGCAATACAAATGCTGTGCTGAAGGAAAACATTTTATATGTGGTCAAATGTAGCCCAGCTGTATATTTAGAGCAGCACAAACTGCATCGTCACTGGAATTTTCTTGCATTCAGATTGTTATGTTTGGTGCTAATCAGCTGCCAGGTATCTTATACAGATTGTGATAAGAACATACAGAAAAATATCTATTCAGTCAGTAAATTAATCTCACTTTCATTGGGCAACAAACCAAAAGTGATTTCCACGTCTCTGTTACTGTTTAAACATCCTTTAATTCTGAATAACCTTTAATGTGCCTGCAGTTTAAAGTTTCAGCGCTCAGATACGCAGAATCAATCCCCCTTTCAAGTAAGTGTGCAAACACACTCAAGCAGATAGCCTGGGTTAACAAAGAAAGTTGATAACCACCATCTTACTCGTAATCGCCAACTGAGGTTTTAGGTTTTGTCAAGACAGCTAATGCAAAGAAAGCCCGGCTAATGTTGAACTTTCTTCATAGCATGCCCCTCAAAACTAGATTAGCACAGATGCACAGTTACTTTTAACCAGTCGAAGTGTCTGTACAGGTGAAGTTGTTTGTAGGAAAAATTAACAATGATAACGGCAATAAAACACAATCCACTTTATATATAATGGAAACATTTCCAATAATTTTTCCTGCAATGCCCCACTTCATTAGCAGAAGAAAAAGCCCATAATTTTAATAAATCATTAACAATAAAAAAAAAAAAATACAAGTGCAATTTTAGTCAAACAAAGCTTGGAACAAAAATATCCACAAACTCTTGTTTATTTTCCCTAAAAATAAGAAAGAAAATGCTGTTTTTCTAAGCCTTTCAGCTTCAGGAAGTTACAGCACACAGTTCGGTTAGCTGACCACAGCATGAGCCAAAATGACCAAAAACTGCAAAGCACTCTGTTCTCCAATGTCTGCCTTTTCTCTTGTTTTGTATATATTCCTTTTGATTGCATCCATTTCTTTTATTTGTTATTTATTCCTGCTCTCTTGCCATTTATATTTTATTCCTGCACAGTTGAAGGAATTAAATTTCTTTGTAAATGTGCAATGACAATAAGGGGCTTTTCTACTCTATTCTATTCTATTCTATAGTGTATGTCCAAGGGACTCAAAGTGTTTTTCTAAAAAGAACTCACTACAACAAAAACAGAGAAGAGCACATTTTGGTCATTATGAACAAAAATGTGAATAACATAATAAAGGACCTGTGGGATATGATACAAAGAAAACCTATTTTTTAAACTTCTTACATGCTTAAAAACATTCATTTTAAACTGGCATCATTAAATTATTGGACTGAATCATCTAGCATGTGTGCACTGCTTTAGCACATGAAACATTTACTGAAAACAGGATATTTAATCAGGTGGTGAATGAATACTGTACCTGCAGTCATTCAGCCAGCTGGCGATCTTGTTGTTAGGAACTTGTCCTAGTAGAAAGAAACGAGTATGTTAAAGCAATAAAACAGCACGTGCTGTACTGTGCAGTGATTACAACATGCTATAAAACTATTATAGTGGTGCCAGACATCAGGATATGTCAACATTACAGTAATTTGGTCTGCAGTTTGTGTTTCCACTGTTTTAGATGTAAGTGGTCCACATCCAACTTTTCTTCACAATGCTCCGACCACAAATAATGATTCATTTTATGGTTTCCCTAACTTTACATTTTACATGTATAATGATTAAATGTCACATTATTTTAAATGTGGGCAAAAGTGCATAAAAAGTAATCCCTGTGGCCCAAAACTTTGGTGCTTTACACTCTAAATAATATGTTTTGCTGTGTTTGTTTTTTTGCAATAAGAAGGCAATCAGGCTTTTTTATATGCCTGTAAAGTGATTTGATGGTTACACTTATTAGGGCTACAAACCAAAACCTGTGAAACACAACACACACCCGACAATACTTACTGAATGAGAATTCATTTCACTTTGATCTTCTGACAAATTAAAGTGATCTCCACGTCTCCTTTAGACTGTAGGACAGTAACGTGTTTAAATGTATCCAGTTAAAAGCTGCAAAAAGACCTTGAATCCAACAGAAATCTATGGATAGAAGTCTTTGGGAAAAGTCTTTGGCTTTCTATCCTGACCTCTGCAGACGTTATTCCTGCTTTTTTCCGGCTCAGTCACATTTTGTGTCATCTCGAATAAGAATTTGGGTTTAATCTGTAACTCTTAGTCACACCATGTTTTAGAACAGAGGCTTATCTATAACCTTTTCTATTTCAAAGGTTCATAAACAAATAAAAGCATATCATTAAGTCAGCAAATGTAAAACCTTGGATACACGGGTATTTTAGGTAAAGTATTTAGCAGCAGAGGCTAAACAGTTAAGTTCAACTAACCCTGTGCTGTGGGTCCCTGTGTGTTCCCATTACTCTGGCTCTGCTGGGGCTCCTGGGGACCAAAGAGGTGTTCTGAGTTCGAATCTTGCCAGACGGATTCTCTGGTTTTGGCCCAGGCCTGACGCCTTGATGTGGAATCTACGGATCAATCAAGCATACCGTCGGTCAACATGATGGCTATTAAAAGGTTGTTAAACCAGAATTACTCACAAATGTGCGTGAACGGTTCTATAACTATATTTCAAATTGTCAACAGTACCACATTTGTAAGAGTGTAACGGAGTCTCTGAATGCAAAGTAAGACTTGCAAATGTGTCCAGTAATCTGAAAATCTGCTTTCAAAATCAGTGTGTGTTATCAGATGACATATTTGTAAATATGTCTAGATTTTCAGCACACTTTTTATCCATTTATTTTAGCATTTTGTTCAACTACTAAGTGATCCCCTTAACTAATTAGTTCAAATGTTTATTTATTTTGGAGGTAAGACATTAAATTTTTTATTCACCTCTTCTAACCAATTTGAAATGATTCATTATTATTGCTTGTTATTTCAAGCATTTAATTGATAGTCCAGTATTTCAGCTGCTTTCCCCATTATTACAAGGTGACGCACCTAGACCAGTACTGACTTCCATTGCCAGAGCTCCACTCTCCATTTCTCTGGTTGGTTTGATGCGGTCAGTCAAAGAAGACTGACGACTCTACAGCAACATCAGCAAAAGACAACATACACCTGCAAACACAGAAGAACGCTTTTATATTTAATAATTCATTTAATATGCGCTTAAAACATGAATACGAATCGTTGAAAACAAAGCAACTATATAAAGACAAGATGAATGATGTTAGTAAATATATTAATGTATTTAACTGTTAGTTACTAATAATCACTTGCAAAACAGAAGCAATACAAAATATAATACATGGAAAGTAATACAATAGAGAATATCAGTTATAGCAGATTCTGTGCTGTATTAGTAGGCTCTAGCTGAAACATGCAACCGAAAAACATACAGTGCACAAGAGAGTAGATAAAGGATCTGAATCACTAGTACAACTATCACTTTTGGACAGTAAAAAGAACGTGTACACACAGATACTAATCCTGATTTAGTGTCAATAGGAAACAAGGGACAAGTCTCAGCAAACATCTACAACTATAAAACTAAATGGCATCATTACATCACAAAATTTGTTGTAAACTCCTAGCACGTAGCAAACAACGGTGTAGTTTAACAACAATTCTTACCTTTACTGGTTACATTTGGTCTTTGTGACTCAAATGTTAAAACTCTTATGCAAACACAAGTGACTTTGCATCTTTACTTTAATGTGCTTCCTGATAATTACTATTTGTGCAGTAAAGACCAGTTCTGGAGGAGGAAAGTAGAGGGAAGCTGCTTTGTAGTTAGATGAGAAGAAGAGAAGTGGCCTTTATGATTGATGAACAAGTTATCCACACTGAGACCAGCTGAGCTCACACACACACACACACACGTCTAAGCAGCAGAAATGCAGTGCTGACGCAGTGCAATAGTGCACTTTTTTTTTTTTTATTCCAAGAGAGAAAATATAATATTCACAGTTAGCTTAATTGGTTGAAACTGAGTTTTCAGGGTATTAACTTTTGGTTAAGAAAGAAAAAATGAGAGGTTAAAGCTGTCATCATGATATTTAGGGCCCATGCAAAAATCTACTGTCAGGGTTCACCAAAGAAGTGTAGTGTCAGTTCTGCTGATACAGGGCAAACTAATGTGATGATTCATCTGCAAAAATGTACCCAGAGGTGTAAAAAGTTCTTTGGGTGATCTACTGACTCTCTTTCAAAAATGATGAGGGACTGAGGGATTGAGTTATTTCCTAACAAAAATGACACAGTATGAAGAGAAATGAGAGGACACTGAAAAAGAATCAATATGATTTTCTATAAGGGAAATTGCAGGGACAGGGATTGCAGGAAATGGTGAGGACTGAGATTCCATCAGAGCACAGAATTTACCCAGAGCAGCTCCTCTGCACTTAACAGCCAACGCATACAAAGTGTAGAAGAACACCAGACGTTATTTGCCATGGGAGCCCAAGTCGTTTGTCTGTTAATCAAGGTAAGTTACTGCGCCAGGATGTGTAAATGGGTGCATCAGTCTGTTTTTTCCTGCAAGCAGTGTGAGGCTGCTTGTATTTATTAAAGTCTGACACACAAACACAATCAAATTAACAGCTGCATTTTGACAGACATTTGAATATGGTATATATGGCTCTGATATAGAGTACACACACAAGAACACACACAAAAAAAAACAACCTAAGCTAAAAATCTACATGAAAATCACTCTGTGTGCACACTGCTGAGAAAAATAAATAAATAAAACCAAAACAGATTAATTATGTACCGACCTCCCTGCCAAAAGGTGACTAAAAACTTAACATTCTACTTCTAAGTAAGTAAGTAAAGTTTATTTATATAGCACCTTTCACAGACATGTGTCACAAAGTACTTTACAAGGTAAAAACACAATACAGTCATAAATACGTCATAAAAACTCTGGTCTAATTAAAAGCTTTTTGAAATAAAAATGTCTTTAGCTGCTTTTTGAAGGTCTCCACTCAGTCTACTAACCCCTACTTCTGCTCAGTTTCACAAGTACTAGTGTTACTAAAGAGCAGAAAGGGGCTTAGGGAAGAGATATAAGACGTAAGGTCACAGCTTTGAGCCATCCACCTTCTACAGTTTCCCACTCGGTTGCAAATAAATGAAGAGTTCAACTGGCACAAACCCCTCAACCAACTACTTTTCGGTAGTAAAACAGACATTGCACCTCATTGTTGAATCCAAAAAAAAAAAAAAAAAAGCCAAAAGGAGGGTTTTCCTATTAAGTATTAGTAAATCTGTCCTGTTATTTAAGCATTTGACCTCATTACATGTGTATTTGTAGGATTTTCCTTTTCAGAGCTCATAAACACCCTGACAGACAATCAAAACCTTTTTAAAGTGAGTCAATGGATTTGCACGTTTAAGAGTTTTAGTCCAATTACAGAAATGAGCACAAGTGAAGATATGCAGCTGTGCAACAACACAAATGATTTTCATTGAGTTTATAGATCTGAGAAGAAAACAATTTAAAAAATAAAATCTGTTAAAATGCTGCAGTTACTGGGACCCAACAATCAAAAGCATCTTAGATTAATATATGAATTTCCTAATGTATAATACTGACTTTGATAAACACCTAGCATTACATGGCATACAAAAAAAGAAAAAACAACAATGTGCACATGACACAGTTACTGTTCTACCTCAATACACGGCAGATTGGTATCTGATGGCAAATAATGTTTTGTGTTTTGTGCATACCGTACAGGTCAACTGTAACACAGATTTCAGGTTTGCAAAAAAGACAGCTGCGGGAATCCTGCCGCCACACCAGCTGTCACATGACTTTAACTCTGTGAAAAGTTGCAGAATTCAAAATTCACCAGAGAATATGTAAGGAAGACAAAAAGCATCAACATTATGAGCGAGCAGGCAACTATCCTGCAGGAAAGCATTAAAAAGAGGGAGGCAAGACATCCCGAGAGAAGAGAGCTGTAAGCAGTTAGTAAGAACTGATGAAGATGATCGGACTGGTGACTATAAAAGTTTTTAAGCTCAGTTAAATAAATTCAACTTGCCAATGTGGTGAAATAGCCTTAGAAACAATTACAAATCCAAAAGTACATGTGACTGCGCACACTCAAACACTTCTTAAACAAATAGGAATCAAACCCAAACAGAGAGTCAAAACGGATGTTGTAAAATTCTCTTTGAGTTGATTAGATCATTATCAAGCAAAATGAACACACACCGATTGTTTCTGTACTCTATGGTGCCACTTAAAAGTCACACAATAATTTGATTAAGAAGTAGACTGAATGCAGGAGTCGCTCTGGAGTTGATGTTTTGTCTACTAAAAATATATGGATGTGTGTATAGGTGGACCCGGGCCTTTCATTTTCCATTCCACGTTAGAGCAGAATCCAAAGCATGAAAATAAAACTATGCAAATTTAACTTTTCTGTGTGACACTTTGTTTTCACTTTTTGCAGCTACCTAACTATTAATATTAAAATGACCCTATAACATTTCAGCTTTTAGCCATTTCTACATGAAGGAATGGGTGAAAAACGTGACTTGCACAGCAGAATATTACATTTCTTAAAACGCTGTTTTAAAAGCTTCCAGACAATAAAGAACTAAACACATTAAAACTCTGGGTGCCAATTTAGTTGTGTTGTAAATCTTAAGGTCTTCACTAAGTGCTTTATTTGTTAGCTAGCCTACTTAGCAAAACAGCTATAACACCCAGAATGCTAACAGGCAGGTGTGCAGTTTGCTAGCAATGTGGTTAATCATCAACATAGGCAAGTTAATGAACAGCTACCTCTACATTTCACAGTAAATAATACAGCTTCAAAAGGAATTTACTGACTTTCAGAATGTAACTGCATGGTATATGTATCCTGCTGCGCAGCTATTCATTTTTTATTCCAAATACTGACCTGACTTTACTTACAAGAGCCGAGTATTCACAATTTTAACACCTAGGACTAAATTTCTAACAGTTCTTGTGCTGAGTCACTTTTACTGATAAAGTCCACTGTGTAAAAAGTTACCCACTAAAAACTAAAGCTCTGAGCTAAAAGTCAAATAGTGCTCATGGAGTTACTGAAGGGAGGAGGAGAGTGATGGAGAGGAAGAGGCAGAAGCCTGGAGGAGCATGAAGCCAAATCTAAAAGAGAACGTGTGAAACAGGAAACGAGTGTTTAGAATGAAGAACAGAACAACTTCCTGTCCGAGAGAGAGAGAGAGACAGACGGAGAGAGAGAGAAAGATGAGGGGTGAGCGAGGGACAACTATTTTTAGAATGCTCTTGTAAATGCAAAACAAAGTGGACAATCTGAAAACAGCTGCAAGCACACAGACAGCACGGACAGAATGAATCAGCTGCTTTAAAACACATCAGTGACACAGCAAGAGTGACACAGGAGCAGTGGCTAGCAGGTCAACCACTCTTCATCCTCCAAGTCATCTTTAACTCAGAGTGCCCTCAGTTCCTCATAATTTAAAGAAGGTCATGAAGAAATTTTAGCGTTGCCCTTTAGAGATAACAGCAGTCATTACAGAATTCAGCTTTGACATTCGCAACACTTCCAGCGACAGGCTCTTTTGAATTAAGATTTTTCTGCAAATATAAAACAATTCCATTTAAAACTCAAGACAAGCTGATGCTGTGGTCACAGAGCTTCCATTAAAGCAAGTCATACATCAGACTGAACCAGCAGAGCAGGAGTTACTGTTGGCCTAAGCCTGCAGCAGCATTTATGAAGCTCCGTCAAGTCAACAATGCAGTGATCATGACAAAAAAAACTAGTAAATGCTGATGCAGGAGTGTGAAGTCTACATTTTCATACACCACATGTTGACATTTAAGATGCAGAGAAAAGGACTCTGCATCCAATTTGGAATATTAATCACTAAACACAATTTTCTACCTAGAAATGCCAACGTTTTAGAGATTCCAATATCTGACATGGTTAATTAATAAAAACTGAAATGTTTCAAAACGCTTACTTTTCCTCATATGAGAGGTTATTTAGTTGGTCCACAGTCTTAAACAAGCCATTGTAGCTCTAAGAGTCACAGCATTTTCCTCATATGACCATATTTGAAATATCGGCTCTCTGTGACATCATACAGGTCCAGGAGCAGAAAAAAAAAAGGCCACACATAAGCAAAGGAGGTCAACCAGCGCACACCTCACGCTTATAGACAAAAGACGATCGAGAGTATTGCAGTTAGGGCTCCTCGGCTCTGGAATGTCCGCCTTTTGACGGTCTTCTTTTAAATCGCTGCTGATGACTGATTGTGAAACGTTTTTGTAAGTTTTAGCATAGATTTTATATATAAACATCTTTGGCTTAACTCCATCTTTTCTTTTACCTTACAGATTGTTATTGTTGTCTTTAAGATATTCATTATACTGGAATCACACTGTATCTTATTTACATTTTGATGTCTTGACTGTCCCATCTGAATTTAGATGCAAATCCTTTTTATAATTTCCTCCCAGCTTGTTTTTTTTTTATTTTTTTTTTTTTATTCCGTGTTTCTGTGAAGCCCTTTGTAACACTGGTTTCGAGAAGTGCCGTACAAAGAGATGTTATTACTACTTATTAACATTTACACTTCATTTCTCCCTTTGTCCAAACTAAAGATTTTTTTGGTCAACACATAAAACAAAGAAAAGCAGAGGACGACCATAAGTGAGAATCATCTGGTCATTCTGCTTAAAAAACAGCATTATCAATTAATAACGAAATCATTCAAATGGCTTTATTTCAGCTCTATGTCGAGTTTAAATACGACACTTCTTTCGCATCTGCTTCACTGTTGAGAAGTGACTGCAGCGCAGATATTAATATCTAGTCTTCAAGATCTAGTTTTGAACAGGAATTTTATGTTTTAAAAAATGACTCAAGCACAGGAAAACTGTGAATGAGGAACTAATGAAATACTTAAAACAATTATATTTTTAAAGTATTTTTAAGTAAGTTATTCTGGGATTTATTATCTCTATAATAAAAGTCATTTCAGTTAATATTATTTTAGGGTATTACAAGATCTGAGCTGGCCCTGGAAAAGGACGTTCTGGAAATCAAAACAATGCAGGCGACTGAATAATATAGGTAAATTTATTATTGGAGAAAGGAAAAAAGACACATTTAGCTTTAAGAAATGACTCCTCTTTGAGTTGTATTACATTTCAGCAAGGGTAAATCTTGGTTGTCCAATAATCCGTTTAAAATATCAACTTTTTCTGGCTTTTCTGTTTTATCTGAAAGTAAACTAGTCATCTCTGAGAGAAGAGGATGACCCACTGACTGCAGGAATATCGGGCCTCGGTGTTAAGTTAACCTGTCGACTCTGACAGAAGCCAGACTCAGAGGTCGAACTGCAAAACGCAACACAAGCCTGCACTTTTTCCAGGATCGGCGTGGTCAGCGTACACGGCATAATGATAACAGAAGCATTACTCTGTGGAACGCTCGTGAAGCATGTGAGGCGACAAATAAAGTCGGTGTGTTCAAATTGACATATCTGTACAGGGGACAGTTGAGCACTTGGATTTCATAGACATATTCTGTAATTACTTCATTATATTTAACACTAGTTTTAATGTAAATTCAAATACTGAATACAAACTTCACAATAGTTTTAATATATACTTTTAAAAAATGATGACTGTGGTCATTTTCATGCAAAAATATCAAACATTTTATAAATCGGGGATTTACTGCTTGCGCTGAAATAGATTTACTGAATAATTTCAAGGTTTAATGCAGTGCAGGTGAGAAACTGCCATTTCTTACATGTTACCAAGCAATCGGTGAATGCATTTGGATATTAACCAGCAGACTGACATTCAACAATGCAGAACCAGAACAGAAACCAGCTCCAACTTAACCACCTGAGTTGGAGCATAATGTGTTTAAACATGAATGCATCACTGCTAATAATAGCACGTCATACTGCCACAGGTACTTTGCCTGCTTTAGGCATCTCTAGTTTTGGCACTTAAAAATCCTTTACTCAGGAAGCTTCCACCACTTGTAGCTTTGGTACTTTTACATAACTACGCCACAGAATGCACTGCAGGTGAAAGCATTTCCATTTTCTAAACTAAATCACATATTTCAACCTGAAGAGCATGATGGTGAGGTTTGGTCTTTTCAACATTATTACTACTATTTGTTAATAAGTTACTATATTAGCCTGACCAACAGCATTTACAGTAATGTGGACATTTAAAAACACAAGATACATTTTTACAAACAAACCCTGAAGTTATTAACATTAAAATGATTATTAGTAGAAAAAGATAAGCTTAGTTTTTTATATATATATTGCAAAAAAGTATGTAGGTAAACCAAAGATCATTTTGGTTTAACTAAACAAAAAGGAACTTTTCATAGATAAGACTTCAACAAGGAGGCTGATGATCAGTTGGTAAACTTTTCTGCTGTGTCGTGTCATAGTGAATTCTGTTATTTTGATTTTAGACTGATTGCATTTCCCAAGGTTCAAAAACACACCCGAAACTAAAACTTATTGATCAGCTCTCTGCAGGCTGACTAATAAAATCATCTGATGCTAAAGTTTCCTTCAGAAATGTAACCCTGCATTCAGCTATGTGGATTAGGTACACCTTTAAGTGATCACAAACAGCAGCAGCAGCAGCAGCATTTCAGAGCCCGCAATTCACTGCACAGCCCGACAGCTTGTTAGTCAATAAGCTTTTTTTAACACGCCACAGTTTGCAACACACTCACGCACGCACAGATGAAGACCTATCTGTAACCCACTGAAGGGTCACTTTTCTTCAGATATGTGCGGTTTGAACACCATCCAACCGACTTTAAACTCACTTTTCAAGCCTGCGCAGCCTCTCTTCTAAATCGTCAGCAAACTTTCTTCTCCTGCTGTAAAATCAAGCCCCCTTTCTGATCCCGTTCACTCGTTCCTGCTCTGTTATGACACGAAGGACAGGGCTGACAGCAGCCTCACCAAAACTCTCAAACAGCCGCAGAGCAGTGGGCAGCGGCGCCATGAGCGCCCCGGTCACTCACCTTCATGTTCCTCCGCAGTTTGCGCCTCAAATCCCAAAGTGTCAAAGTTGACCAAACTTTTCTAATAAACACTCCAACATTCCCGCTTCCGCTTCCTGAAACCTGCTGAAGCAGTGACAAGTAGCGTGCGAGGAGGAGGAGGACGGCGACGGGGAGGGCAGGAGGAAGGAGGTGTGTCCTCAGAAGGGTACGGCGGAGGAACAGCGACCCCTGCCGGACCCCCTTTTTCTTCACATATCCTAGCTTGTTGTCGTCTGGCTACTGTTGTCTTTAATATTTACTGACTGCACACATAATGTAATATCAGCTAGAATCCAGTGAGGTTACAAGAATCAAATGCCTTGTTTTTGAAGTACAAACACACACACACACACACACACACACACACATATATATATATAAAATTATTTTTTAATAAAAAATATCCCCATTGCTTTCTCATATTTCTTGCTTTGCCCTCCAAAGTGTTATGCAGTCTAATCGCTATTGATTCTTCCCCCCCCCAGGTTTAGTTTGAAATGTAGTTTTAGTTCACTGTAGATGTGTAGCAGCAATTGAAAGGTTGCTGGTTCGATTCCATCTCAAGACAGCACTCACCTTTGAGGGTGCATTAATAAGTGCACCTGGTGTATAACCCTGCCAAATCAAACATGGAGAGCTACCTGCTGTCGTGACCCTTCGGGGTTGCCAACTGACAAACACTCCAACAGAGAGAAAACCCGTTGGTGATACCAGTAAAATTTGTATTATTTTAGCTTAATAACTGTGAACATTTAAATCAAAACAAAGTGCTTTTATTTTAATTAATCAGCTGAACACTTCATCTCAATTTTTTAAAAGGCTAATAGCAAAAACACCTGCATAATTCTTTCTAACTTCCTAAGATTTTGGTTTATGTATCCAGAAGAAAAATACAACTTTTCCTAACTGTGACTTTGGGCTGCTCCTTCTGACATGAACACCTTGCATCCACTGAGTAAACGTGCGAAATATCAGGATAATTTCAAGGTGGCAGTTTTATGACACGAGATTTGGGTCATGCAACAAGACAAGGACCCAAAGCATGTACGCAACCAGCAACAGAATGACTGAAAGAAGGAGAAAAAGCAGATTTTCCAGACTTTACTGGAAGAATTTTGCTTTAACTATTTCTGTGACATGACCTGAATATAAGCATTTGCTTATATTACCCAGCTGGTGCTGTGACTGATCACTTAGTGTGGTGAAAAAGAGCTATGAGAAGTACACTTTAATCAGAAAGCATTTGTCAATAATTAGACTTGGCTCAAGATCAGATTGATGAGAAATCAATTCAGACTCTTCTCAAATGTTTAGATTTTTTTTGTATAAAAGTCAGTGTAGAGGCTAAATGTTCACTTCTTGTTTTTATTATTCATAGATATTCTGAAGAATTCAAAGAAATATTTGAACTTTTTAATCTGCAGTACCAACATATGAGCACCAGATGGAAACCAAACACTATTGCAGTGCAGCTGATCTGCACTGAGAGGCTTTGTTGCTGCCTGTTTTCAAGTTCTAACACGTCCCCTCACACGTGATAAGGATCCTAGATTATTTGCATTAAACTATACAGATCAGATGGAGCACACCTACGCCCATTTTAGTAACCATTAGGGTCCGACCAGGTGGGGCATTGTCACCTGTTCTCATCAATTTGTATATTGATGACCTTTCTAACAAACATGAAACAAGCATGATGCTGGATGGATGGTTATTAATGATCCTTAGAGCACGTTTTTTTTCTCTCATGGAGACTAAAGTCAGATATTTGGGTCACATAATCAGGAATGAGCTTTGTAATAATGATGATGATGATGATGTGCAATGCACGAGCACTTTAAAACACCTGTTTTTAGAGCTTGCTGTATTTGTGTTAAAAGCAAATGCTTCAGGTGGCATGTGATGACACTTTGAGGATCTTGCTCAAGCTTCCAAGATGAATAAATGGAGTCTGAGTATTTATAACTATACTGTTTCCAACTGTAATGCCATGCTGAGTTATTGTTTGTATAAACATACATGTCGAAGTGATTCTAAAAACGCGGCCTATGCTTTAACTGGCACAAGATATTCCTCCTGCCCCTGGAAACACTGTAAACATTGCCCGTTTGTGCAGTGATCGCTTGTGATTGCATTTTTGCATTGCTGTATTCATACTGTTACTTTTTGTGTATTGAGATGCATCAGAAGTAAAGTTTCCCTATTTAAAGTTTTTAAAAATGTCAAGAATTTTTCAGCTACGCCTCCAGAAGGAATCTGCTGTTACTTTGAATGTCATGTGGGAACACGTTGAGTTATGACAGTTTGAGTCACACCTGCCAAAAGAATGAGAAAGAAAAAAACTTTTAAAAAAATAGTGTAGGGGACTGACTGTGATTGGATGTTTGTTCTGCAGCTACTTCCTGTGGTGCTTCTGCTTTATGTTGCAACATGTTTCTAAAAACCAGTCTTCTTCCTCTTGGTGTCACGTGTAAATATGGAGCGGCCTTCAGTTTGCTTATTTATGACCATCATATTATTTTCAAATGCATTTTAACTACATTAAAGCTGAATGCAGTTCTGCTCTTGCAGAGCTGTTTGTCTTGTTTCTAGAGTTGTGCGATAATTTTATTCTCTATAATTTCTTCATTTCTTTTTTTTAAGGGGTGAACTACTTCTTTGTTGTTATGTGTTCTAATTAATCTTTGTTGTCTGTTTACTTCTCTGTTTATTAATTCAAGTGTGGCCTGGATACTAGATACTATTGTGTGCGTTTTTTGCATGAATAAGGCAATCTGACCTTCTACATACACCCACACACACCTGGCAGTATGGAATATTGATGATTATTCAACAGTGAGTTTCTGTGCTGTTTGTGAGCTTTGCTCCAAAGAGAAGATTCATTCATTTCGGTCGCTTCTGCGTCCTGTGAACATGTCAGCTAAAAATAGTACACCTTCTGCATTTAAAATGCAATAAAACTCTAAGCGCGGACCTCACTAAAAGACATTTAAAGCAATAAAAATCCATCAAGCAGAAAAAGAGAAAACTTTGATTCTTTTTTTCATTATTATCACTGCTATAAATCTGATCGGATAAAGTTTCATATTTATTTAAAGCTGAACTAAGCAGCAGACAGACTGAAGCATTGATTGTGTGTTAACCATTACCTGTCAGGTGGTTCAAACCGGTGGACAGACACAGGTCCTCCACAGTTACTGGGTAACCACCTAGCAACCATTCTATCATCACCATAGCAGCGTCTTTACCGCACAGCAGCCTGGTCCAAAGTCCTCTGCTTTTTTCTTATTGGCCTACTGGTTTCCTCCAGCTCTTCTTCTGTTCTCTATTGACTTTGTCAAACATGTAGTGGAAACATTCCCTATGATTATGTTTGACCAAGACTGACCTAATGCTAGAAAATACTTTTATGGGCCACCTTTGAAGAAAAAGGTGGCCCATAAAAGTTGGTCTTAAGAACATTGTTCTTAAGACAAAGAGGGGAGACGCAGTAACTGTTTAAAACAGGGATAAAGGCAGAAATTTTTAAAGACATTTCTAATGTTGCTCCAGATTGTTCAAGTGACAAGACAATTCCTCCAACCTCAATACCCGACATCTGGGGGGCGATTGTCGCTCAAGAGTTGGGAGTTCGCCATGTAATCGGAAGGTTGCTGGTTCGAGCCCCGGCTTAGACAGTCTTGGTCGTTGTGTCCTTGGGCCGTTGTCTACTGGTGGTGGCCAGGGGGCCCGGTGGCGCCAGTGTCCGACAGCCTTGCCTCTGTCATTGCGCCCCAGGGTGGCTGTGGCTGCAATGTAGCTTGCCATCACCAGTGTGTGTGAATGGGTGGATGACTGGATGTGTAAAGCACCTTGGGGTCCTTAGGGACTAGTGAAGCGCTATACAAATACAGGCCATTTACCATCTCAGCCTCCTCATGTCCTTCTAAGCTCTCATTAAGACTGTTGCATTCGAAAGCACTATCACTAGCCATGAGTCATAATAAACCTCTGACATCGTAGATGAACATGGCAATATTATTATATTATATTATATTATATTATATTTCTATAGAGAGTCACGGTCATGTACGTCTGATCAAGCCTCATCATTAAGGCCCTGAAGAACTAGTATAATATGTTGTCCTGATTGAACTGATTGGATCAAGTTCATGTGCCACAGTTGCAGGTCTGTACACACGCCTTTTAAAAAACAATTTTAAAAGATTTCCATTTATACTGAGTTTTATCGCATTCACTTAGCTCTACAAACTAACTGGCTTTATAGAGTAAGACGTTGACTATGTTACTGAACAGTAATGTGGGTCTGTTGTGGAGAAGAAAGAATGTAAAGTGAACTTGTTGAATGACTCGTTGTGTGACCAAAGGAATGAGTTTATAGATACAAGTGGCAAAGAGGCCCTTTGTTACTTCAGAGGGGTTTAGAGGAGAGCTGCTACTTTTCCACACTGAGCATCTTACCAGGATGCTTCCTGGATGCTTCCTAGGTGTGTCAGGGATCTCCGGCTGCGTGGAGACCCTGGGGCAAATCCAAGGCATGCTGTAGGGAAGGTCTGAGCTGGCCTGGAAGTGCCGCGATGCCCCTCAGTGCAAAGAGCTGAAGGAGATAACTGGGGGGGAGGAAATCCCAGATCTGGATAAGTGGCACAAAATGGATGAATGGATGGAAAAGGTCAGATAATTTAAACTCAACAGTAATCTGAATACAAGTAATCCAGGTACAGACAAAATATTTACAGGCACACAAGTTTTGTTCGTTCTTACAGCTATTGAGTCTTTCCTCTACATGTTTATTATATACATAAAGAATCAAACAGCACTAGGACCCATCTATGAGTATCTCCTCAGCAGGAGATTGGAGGTATTTTTGTTAATTATTCATGAGAAAGAGACGGGGTCAGTCACATTTCAACAGCTCAAGATGTTGTTACCTGTCAGACAAGTAAGCTGTGATTCAGAGCCACAGGTGAGAAGCTGTCGCCTAATCATTTACAAATCATTTACGTTTAAAAACAGACAGCAATGATAAGTCTTTGAGGCCTATAGTGACCTCAATCATCACATGCAACACTTGCCTTCCAGCAGTAAGTTTAAATCTACGCATGCGTAGATGTTGTGGCGACAGATGGTCAACTCACCTCACAAAAGACAGAGAGAGGGAGAAAGAGAGAGACTGGATGGCACAAATGGAAGATTTGTCACGTGATCCCCGAGGCCGTTTTAATGACGCAAGCACCATATGGCGCGTGCCAGGAAGGCGGGGCCTCAATATGCTAATTACCCCCACCAAACCCTGCTGCGTGTGTGTACTGAGTATAAAACCAGCAGCATCCCACACACACCTCAGAAACCTCATAGCAGATCACGCAAAATCACGCACGGACACGCAGACAGAGCGCGCGGGATGCGTGCGATCTGACATACAGCGGCTCATTACAGCAGGTAGGTTCATAACTGAATAATAATCAATATGCGAATTCCTCTGGTTGCTGGGTCTCGGCGTTGTCTGACCTTGGGAATGATGAATATGGTTTCTTATTTGTGATTAATTTTTTTAAAATTATTTTTTAATTAATTATTAGAACGTTAATGATCACTTCACTTACCAATGAATAAAATAGCCTATTTCCTCTCATCTAATGTATAGACAATTAGAAAGGACAGTTTAAAAAAAAATAAAAGCAAAAGCCTGTAATTTTTGTTTTGTAATAATTAAAAACAGTTTCCTTTTTTCTTTTTTTTTGGTTTATATATTATATATTTGAGTTTTTATCCTGTTTGTTGACCAATCTGTTACACACTTTTTCCTAAAATAAAAAACGTCATTTAATTATTAATCCGTTGAGTTTCGATTGTATTTTATATTCGTGTTAGTACCGAATGTCTGCTCACCTGCAGCCGTCTGTCGGTCTGTTAAACTAACGGAACCAGTCAGCAGAAAGAAAGTCTTAGTATTATTATTATTTTATCACTATTATTATTGTAACTTCGCCTTATAAAAAACTACACTTTTTATCAATAAGCTGTAACAGAATGCCTTTCGCATTTCGCACACTTTGTTAAATACTTTAAATGTTTTTTTAAATATATTTATTTATTTAGAGTTTCGATATATTTTAAACGCTTTCTGTTAAATCATTAAAAAAAAATTCTGAACAGAGACGTGATTGCGTCTCTCTGGAGGCAGTTTGCAATCCTTTGCGCGGGTGTTACCGACACATTCTAATATCTAAATATGAAAACACGCTTTGTAGCTAATTGTGCAGCCATTCTTAACACCGCAGTTTTCTTTTATTACATTCTTTTTTCTTCTGTAGAGATGGTACCTTTGTCTGCACATTTTATGTTTATATTTGGCATTTATATTTAATATTGGATTCGGTTCAACAGAGGATCTTTCTTTCTGTCTTTCAGCGGGTAAATTAAAATGTCCAATTGCTCCTTTAATTTCATCGTCTTTGTTCTGTTTTATTTAAATAAAGACCGTCTAAATAAAATTCTACCCAAATGTTCTAAAGTCAGGGACTAAATCTTAAAATCCCAAACTGTTAATTGTTCTCTGTTCTGTTAAGCTTAAGTGTGACAGCAAACTTGCAGGAGTGTTTTATTATTCTTTAATATCAGATAAAATTGTTTTCCATCAGAAATCAGCATCATGACGAGGTCTGTGCTGGAGGAGCAGATGTCAGTGGAGTCGGATGAGCAGCAGGAGCTCTGCAGCCCTGCAGAAAGAGAGAGGAGTGCAGAAGGAGTTACAGGTGGAGGAGGGGAGGAGGAGGAGGACCACCTCCATCATCTAGAGGAGGATGAGGAGGATGATGAAGAGGAGGAAGAGGAGGAAGAAGAAGAAGACGGGGAGAGCAAACCCAAAAGGCGAGGGCCCAAGAAGAAGAAGATGACAAAGGCTCGTCTGCAGAGGTAGATTCTCTTTTCCTCTGCTTGCTCTCAGTGTGATGTGAAAGCAACACTTTCAAGTTGAAAATTAAAAATCCAAAGTTGCACTAGCGGAAGTCTCACAAGGTTCAACCTCTGTAAAGCAGGACCCATTCAGTAGAAATCACTTGCATTGGATTAAACTATTAAAAAGACACAAAACCGCTTAACAGGAATAAAAATATTCAAAGGATGGTTGAAATTCTAGTTTTAATTTTGTAGTTTTCTGCATTTTTTTATGATCACACTTGTAGAGATCGATAGATAGATTTATGCTTTATAATGAAGGTCAGTGTTTTGGCTCACATACATGTAATTTTTTTTTAAAGCTCTAACTTACTCTTAGCTCTAAATGCAGGAAATTATAGACATGAACAGGATTCATCTTTAACCAAAGAATTTTTTTTTAATCACATAGTATTAACATTTACTTTGCAGACACAAACACGGCACCGGGAAACTAAGAACATTGGCGTCCTAAAAGTGTGTCTGTGTACAGTGACATCTAATAGAAAATACTTCTAATTTTTCAAACTATAAGGAAAGAAAATGAAATAAGACACACAAATTTAGTCACTAAACTGTGCTCATTTAAAATGTCCTTTGTAAGGCAACTTTCCAAACGAATGCCGATTCTGCGTTTTCAGTCAAGAGACGTTTCTGTCATTTTGTGCAGTGTTGTTTAGGAGTAAGATAGATGTGGGCATTTGTTAAAACTTACAGGGCCTGTCAATCATCAACATTCATTCTGTATGCACAATAATTGCTTTAGCATGTACTTAGTCTCATCCTCAGCACACACACAGCTGATGTCAAAAGGCTCTGTGTGTGTGTGCTGAATCATTGAAGAAATAGCAACTTATAGCTTACAAATTAAATAGAAACATAACTGGATACATAAATAAATAGGGGGAACAAAGAAATGTGCTGAGGGTCATTTTCACAGGTTCCTCCCACAGTTTAATGAAGTCCCTCACTGAACCTGTCACTACAGGCGGCTCTGTGTTGGAGCTCATATTGAATCAAGCCATCTGCCACAATTTTCTCTGGAAACATGTTTTTGTTCAGATTTTGATTAGCAGAAAATTGTTACGTACATTTGATCAGTAAGTGCTTGCAAAATACCAGAACACAGAGTAAAATCAATGTGAGACAACATGCAACGTTTTACATCTACATACAATTGTTTGCAAACTTATGCAAAAGGTTACTGAATAAAAACGAACACTACTAAGATGTTTCAGAGGAAATGAGAGATAACCCAGCTAACAATGAATCTGCTTCATGTATTTTGGAGGTTTAAGGTCCGTCGGATGAAGGCTAACGCCCGGGAAAGAAACCGCATGCACGGCCTGAACGATGCCCTGGAGAGTCTGCGAAAAGTTGTCCCCTGTTACTCCAAAACGCAGAAACTATCAAAAATCGAGACACTGCGCCTCGCCAAGAACTACATCTGGGCCCTGAGCGAGATACTGCGCTCTGGAAAGGCACCTGACCTCATGAGCTTCGTCCAGGCACTCTGCAAAGGTAAATCCCACCTAACAATAACAGACTACAATGGACTGGACCGAAGGCTGACCCAGTCTGGTCTCTGATTATGAAACATAAAGGGACAACAAGGATTTTTACCCAGGAAGCGTTTTCCCATTGGGCACAAAGAGCATGTGGACTCTTTAGTGTGACAGTTTAGCTGATAGATGAGACTGTAATACAGCTTTTTTACAACAAATATTTATAAGTGTCACAGTAGGAGCAGCACAGGTAAAATTAATGATGTCTCATGAGTAGGTAGTTTTTGTAATGAATGAGTGTGGTTCAACGAGGTGAAGTCGTCAATACGTGTAATGCAAAATAACAAAATTCCTGAAAAGTTTTCATAAAGAAATTAGTTCGACAAATGTATAATGTCTCGGGTGAATGTGTTTCGTGAGGTTTGAGGTTTTTTTACAAGCCACATTTAGCTCATTGGTTCATCTACTTATTCATAGTTTACTGGTGGATGCATGCAGATTTTTCTGGGATGAGGTCATCTGATTTCATGTATAAGATTGTGTCTATTAAACTAGCCCTGTATGTGTTTAAAAAAAGAGAAATTACTTGACTGCAAACAGCAGTACTAATTAGATTTTTTTTAAATAACCTTGTAGGTGTCATTATGGAACTAAATTTTGGCATAACATCTCTGCGTTTTGTTTGCTTGTGTTTTTTTTTTTACATAAAATAATACAATTACGTAGTTAATTAGTCACAATTTTAAGATTCTCAAAAAATAGCATTAATTAATATGTACTGGCATTTATTAACAGCTATTACAGCATACAGTTATAATATTTAAAAACAACTTAATAAAAAACAATATTACAGTACATGGATGATTAGTTAACTAGTGCTTCTATTACATTTAATAGCAGGTATTCATATTTATTAACATGTATAAATGAACCTCGTGACAATAGACTGATACCAATAAACTGTGTTTATAGTCATTAACAAGTATTGACAAGCACTAATTATTAACTATTTAATGCTATAAAGAAACAATGGCCAGCATGTATTGATCAGTATTGACTAATCATTGTCCTTCTATTGTCAGGTCTGTCTCAGCCGACCACTAATCTGGTGGCGGGCTGCCTGCAGCTTAACCCTCGGACGTTCCTGCCAGAGCAGACTCCAGACCTGCCAGCTCACCTTCCCCCTGTCGGTGCCAGTTCCTACCCCGGACATTTTCCCTACCAGAGCCCCGGGCTTACGGCCGGCCTGCCCAGCCCTCCCTACGGCACCATGGACCCCTCTCACATCTTCCACCAGGTCAAAGGTCAACCCTATGGCCCACTGGAGCCCTTCTTTGATGGCGTCCTCGTGTCGGACGGCCCGGCGTTTGACCCGCCGCTCAGCCCACCGCTCAGCATCAACGGGAACTTCTCCTCGTCCTTCAAGCACGAGGCCGTCGCAGCCACCGATTACGACAAGAGCTTCTCCTTCAGTGTGCACTATGGAGGCGGGGGAGCTGGAGGACACCCTGCCATCTATGGCAGCGGGGGTTCCAACCCACGCTGTGGTGACCTACAAGTGGACGGGCTGATGGGCTTTGACGGACACTCACACCACGAGCGGCTGATGAACGCCCAGCTGAACGCCATCTTCCATGACTCCTGAGGAAGAAGAGGACGAAGGACTGAGAGACTGATGAAGACAGAGAGACCTTTGTATGGAAAGACAGTCTTGTGTACTTCTATCGTTTTAAAGCTGTCTTTCTGTCTGCCCTTGCTTTTTTTCTTTCTGTCTGCGTCAGGCTCTGCGACTCATCCTGACAACGGCGACGTCGCAAAGATGTCACCTTGATGTAACCTTCTTTGTAGCACTTCATCCTGCGGGAGACGCTCTCTGAATGTCTCGTTATTATCCATATTATCACTTAAAAATAATCAATAATCAATGAGCAATAATCTGGAGTAAACTATGCAATTTTGTTAAAAATCTGAGTGACCCTCAGTATAATAATTCCAAATGTTGAAAGAATAAAGATTTCTCTATTTTTGGGTCAGTGTGTGAGGCAGTGTTGGGCCGGTGATGAGCTGAAGTGTTTATGTGATTTTTACTTTTTGCTTTTTATAACATTCCTGTAGTGTTCTGTTAACATTTCATGTGACTCTTGTTCATATTTTATAAGATAGATGTTTATAAATACCTTTTATTAAAAGGGATTCAATGTGATCCGTCTCAGAGACTCTCATTATGTGCAGAAAGACAACAAAACAAATAAACACAATGTCATTAGATACAAATAACATGCCAATTTTGGTCCTGCTGTTGTTTTAGAGCAGTATATAATACTTAGTGGTTATTTTATAAAGTATATACTGTTAAACTGCTCGTTAATGGAAATATCAGCCATATTAGCAGCAACTCCATGCATCTAGCAATTTAGACATTTTCAAGATGACCTGCTAAAGTTCAAACCAAGCATCAGCATGGCCACCACAGTCACCAGATCTCAATCCAACAGAGCACCTTTGGGATGTGCTGGATCGGGAGATTAATGTCATAAAGGTGGATCTGACAAATCTGCAGCAAATGTATGATGCCGTCCTGCCAACATAGGCTAATGTCTCTGAGGAGTTTTTACACATTTGTGCCAGTCCTGAAGATAAAAGGGGGGTCCAACACAGTACTAGCAATACATACCTAATAAAAGTGGCTAGTGGGTAGATACCTCAAATGAAATACATCATTATATATATATTGATGTATTTTTAAGAATTTATTCAGCCTAATTAATGTGAATAATCTTTTGTTTTCTTAGTCTTTTCTGTTGGAAACACCCTTCAGTTTCAGAAAGTCTAGACCAGGGGTGCCAAACATAAGATCAGGCAAAAGACTACAACCCAGGCCACTGGACAGGTTTATAAAATGTGTAGAAGTGCATAGATTTGGGACTTTTAACAGTATTTTCACAAGTTATACACATTTTCCTATTGACAAATACTTCCATCCCCCATTGTATCTATACTACATCAAAGTACAAGGCTTCTGTAAATTACTGAAAACTTTATATTTAAAAATTTGGAATTACAGGACTATCTGAGCAATGACTAACCAGAACCTTCTCTGTAAGGTTATACGTTTACTGTAGTTTCACTGGTTCAACCAACTTTGATGTGAAGTGGCCCACATTTTTAAAGAGTTTGACATCCTTGGTCTAGACAAAAATACTGATGGTTAAATTTTGGAAACCAAATCAACATCCCGAAATCTGAGTTCTTATAAGGTTGCTGTTTAAGGGGTTTAAACTGAGGTTAGGTGTTTTTTCAATGCAATGTAATGAGTGCTTAGCCTGAAGAGGAAGAAATTGGCTGCTCGCAGCTATGCGAGTATTCTTGAAAAATTCCCACAAGATCTGATGTCATAATAACGTCACAAATTTTGCAAGTGACCGCTGTGTTTAGGCTCCTTGCACAACACTAAACACACAAGGGAGAAATTCATATCTCCTTCCAGAGGAAATCATGCTAATGACATTATCACGCCAAATAAAGGACAAAACTCAGATTACAGTCTCTCTCTCTCTCTCTCTCTGTGTTTGTGTGTGTGTGTGTGTGCGTGTGCGTGTGTGAAGGGCACAGATGTTCGTTCTGCAAGCAAGATTTTAATTTATGAAAATGATCTTGTTTATGCATGAGAGCCCCCCTCCACACACTGCTGTCCTGCTGAGTATTGGTGTGTGTATGTGTGTGTGTGTGTGTGTGTGTGTGTGTGTGTGTAAGTCAACAGGGACAATATGGTGGCCATATCCCACCATTTAGCCTTCCTGTTGGTGGAATAAATGGAATAATAATGAGAGAAACTTCAACTAAAGCATGAATAAATCCTGGTCAGAACTACAGAATTTAAACCACAAAGAAAAGATTATATAAGTAAAAAATATGTTTGGTTTTTTTTTACTTTCATTAGACAGGACGATGTAAAAGCAGGTAGAAAATCAGAGAAAGGGTAAAAACAAGTGGCAAAGGCTCTTTTCAACAGTCAAACAGTGGAAGCTGTAATTATTGGTACGGATCCTAAATATCTGGCAGCTCTGAAAACCTCACTTCAAAATAATCATGCTTCCAGTAAAGGGACATTGTGAAGGCAAATGTGGAGCTCTGGAAAAAATCTCAATGACGGCTGCTTGTGTAAGTTGCTCACAGTGAAACTACAAATGCGTTATTACACTCAGAAGGTAGCTTTCACTTTAGCAGCAGCAGCTGTATTATCAGTATTATTAATTAACAGTATTAGCACAAGTCTTTGTGATAGTGGTTTTGCGTTTCAGTCTGTTGGCTGATCATAACACTGATTAATGCAGCTTTAACTCAGCCATCTGTCAGCAACACACACACACACGTTTGTGTTGTGGCTCATAATATGGTGTTTATACCAGAGTCACTTTCCTCTTTGATTGGCCGTCTATTATAGCATATAAGGGGACTCATGCCTTGACTATAATTAATTGGATGGATGGATGGATCAAAATGCAGCCAGTCATATCAAAAGTATTGATGCTTTATGTTCTGTTTGCTGTTAACTGGCTTTTGCTAAATATACTATTTGTCTCTTAGTATGAGGGAGGATCTAAACGCAGCTTTTATTTGTGTCTTTAGTTACTGGAGAAGATGACAGAGTGAAAGCGTCTATTAAGAGACTAATCACTTCCACTGGTTCCATTATACATGAAAGTTATATTATCATAGCATATTGTGGTCAGAAATTAGCTGCAAATCTATGTTTGTGTATAGATTAAATTAGCAAGATATGCTAATATACGTACTAATTAGTGAGTTTTAGAGGTGCTAGAATGTCTGTGTTTTCTCCAAGTGAACTCCAAGTCTGTAACTACAAACACATGAGAATGTTTAGTTGGCTTATTGGCCAGATGTATCACCTGTTTTGGAACAGATTAAACACCTATAGATGTGAAAACACAATTAGATTAAAATGCTAACTTTACATAAAATAAAAGTTTAAATCCTCCTTAACTGTCATGTAGTACATTACAATTGCACCTTGTTAATCAGTCTAGCTAGCCTGCGACAGTGCTAGCTTACTGATTCCCAGTTTTAAAAACAGTGAAAAATAAAAATCGAAAAATAAAACAACATGGAAACATAAAATACCAAACTCTTGAAATATCTTAACGCTATTTAAGGTGTCAAAGGTAAGGTCTACCTTTTTTAAATAATTGTTCTGCTGTTTAGCCTGCAATGTTAATTATATTTTGGTCTCCAGTGACTCCTTTAAATATAATTAAAAAATTTGGATTGCTAATCACATTCACACTAAAATGCAGCAATAAACAAACCTGAGTTTTGAAGCTCACACAGGTGCGCGCGCGCGCTTGTTGATTACACACCAGTGAATCTGCCGCGTGCTCGAACTGTGCCAGTCCGCTAAACTAAAGCCGCTGCCTGTTGCCATAGCGACAAGACCCGGAAATACACCGTGATCAGCTTACTACGTGTTTATCAGAGGGTATCAAACTCATAACGGTAGAGTTTTTGTTGTTGTTGTTTGTTTGTTTTTTGTTTATTTGCTTGTGCGTAAATAAACAGTAGATATGTCGGAGCCCGAGGAGCTGCCGCAGAGAGAACAGCGAGAGAGTACGAAGAAGAAGAAAACGAAGCGGAGTGGGAAAAAGAAGAAGGAGCAGCGGGAAGGAGAGGAGCAGGTGGAGTTTGAGCAGGAGGTGCAGAGGTGAGTGGTTCTTGTGGGTTTCCTCCAGGGTCGCGTTATAAACAGACCCACGTTTTGGACCCACACGTGTCTCGGTTCATACAATAAAGTGACATAGCAGAGGAGAGAAAGAGCCGACTACTCGTAGTCAAAACCCGTCTCTTCAGGAAGCTTTTCAAAGTAAAAGCACACCAGTTAAATCCTTACAAAGTCAATAAATAAATAAACGATTGTGCCAACGTGCAACTGTTACTCTTCCGGTTTAGACATGTTATTGAGGTACTATTTCCCGCAACCCAAATGATACATATTAAACATAAAAAACAATTTAAAATGGACTAATTGACCTTGCAAAGCACATGGCTGTGCACTGTGGTTATGAACAGACTCTAAACTGTTTATGCTCAATAAAATAAATGAAAATAAATTTCTATGAAGAAAAGCGAAATTGCATGCAAGTGACACATTTTAATCCTGCTAGCAAGCTATGACTGATGGACAGCAATTGGTACACTCCCACTATGTTTCATAAAGGGAGATGAAGTATGTCAACATAAATAATAATTGTTTGGCTCACAACTTCATACCAAACTAATTCTTGTTTTCAAAACGTCTTGGTACTTGGTGCATATCTTTGGTTTTCACCACAGATTTGTTTTTTCTTAGTTTTTATTCATTATTGAATCAATTTAGCTTAAGGATTCAAAGAGGAGCTAGAGAGGAAGTTTGATATTAGAGCACTTTTCAGAGAAAGTCTGATAATCAGTCCCCTTGTTTGCATATTTAATCAGGTTACTTCCTCAAACAGATAACATAGAATTAGCAAACACAAAGAAAGACTAAAGAGTAGCTCCTGTCTGTATATACACTCAGCGGGTTATTAAATTAGAAAAGCTATTTTAAAGCAGTGCAGAATGCCTGAGAGTCACACTGCATTATCTTCCATTATATGCTGAACCTTGCCTGATGTTTGTGTTGTCATTTGTAGAAATAAAGAATAAATAATGATGAAAAGGTACAAATAAGGTTGATGAAAAGGTTGATGAGCATTCATCAGAATTTACAAAAACGATGTACAATTCACAATTTCCTGGGGAAGGATCTAGAACGCATTAACAATAAAGTTACAGAATTAATATTGCATTGAAATAGACTTTTTTCTGTCTTTCTTTCTTTTATTTAACAGGGACAAAAATCTAAACATGCCAGATTATAGTAAAACTGCTAATTCACATCTGTATTCCTGGGGCAGATCACATAAAACTTTATTATAAACAATAAAAATACAGATATGTGACAAACACTTATAGAGTAAAATGATATGAAGTGTGCTGTTATGTTTTTAGACACAAATATTATCCTGTTAGAATAAGACCATCTTTTATAAAGTTATAAATGGTCAAGACTGATCATTTCTGCTCCTACATTAATGTTACCATTTTGCGATTAGCCACAGCAGCTAGCTGCTACCTTAATGATAATAGTGGTAGCAGCTAGCTAATAATGGATAATGTGGCTATCGGATAAAAGTACCTTCGGCTGCTCTCTCATTTTACAGAGGTTGCCACAGCAGATAGGTCCGCATGTTTGATTTGGTCCTGACACAGCTCTCCCGACTATCCAGGCTTGGGACCAATGTCATGCCAAAAAGTGATCATCTGCTAGCAAGCAGTTGCCAGTTTTTGCCAAAAAAAGATTTTCTGTAACTGCTGTAAAAGACTTGTTGAAGACTTGTTATAATTTATCAAATATTTCTGTCTTGAATGATATAAAATCATTTTGAGTCCAGAAAGAACATTTCTGTTTCAAGCAAAAGCTGCAGCCAGTTTTTGGCAAAGTGCAAAACAGGTATTTAAAAAAAAAATTTTTAACTAGTAAACCCCCGTGCTACATGCAGGAGACAGGAAGCATACAAGCATACTTACATATGCTACGATCATTATAGTATGATATATTATATTGTGACACACCATTCTACTCTGACATTACATTCAGTGCTCAGTTGAACAGTGAAATGTACAAATATCTAAAATTGTGGGATTTATATAAAACATTTGTAAACGCTAGACAGATGTTGTCACTCATGGTGCCTGAGGCAATGTGTATGCAAAGTTTCATCAAGTTTTGTTACTTGTCTAAGAGGAGAAAGGGAACGTACGATCAGACATACAGAGATACATCTGCAATAATCATTATAGTGTTATATATAACCTCTTCATAAATCCTGTTTACACAGCCTATTTACCGATATATATATAGAAGGTTATTAGACATAGAAAACATATACAAATTGTCAGACGTTGGTAATCATCTTTTGGCATGACATCGTGTTTGGAGTGCACTTGCTTGAGACCCCCTAAGGTTGGGTTTGTGGCTATCAGGTAACTGCTGATGAAACTAGCTAACAGTGATGTGTGTGCGTGTGCCAGGTTAACGTTTACGATAACTGTTCGGTACCTAAATTTTGTTGAAACGGGAGCCTTACTGACCTTTAAAGTCCCCAAAGTGTTGTTCAGTGTTGTGAACTTCAGCTAGGGGACAGGCTGTGTGACGGATGGATGGACAGTTGGATGAAGTTGTGTGTCAGCTGGAGGAGCCAAAGATGACAATGTTGGTATCAATAGTGTTGCAAAAGTGTCTAATCCAATAGTAATTTTTGGTATCAATTATAGTCTGGGAATCGACTTTTTTTTTTTTTTTTGGACAACCTCATTTTGAGTTGTTGGCCATAGAAACCTTTACCAGGGCTATCGTAAACTCTTGTATTCACCATTTTCACTAATTTACATTTATTTTCTGACATTTTAAAGCCTAACAGACTAAGCAGTAAAATGATGAATCAACTTTTTCTTCACTTTGCCAATTATAAACATTTGTTATATATATTTATTGACATGATTGATATCTATGACTTCCTATTGGACAAAGCAAACTGTGTGTGTTTATTATGTGTCAGTGAGTGCGTTGTGCTGCACGGGATCTTCAAACTGGGCAAGAAGAGTCACGACGTCCTGCTCACCCGAACCAAACTGACCTGGACGCCTATCATCCCGGAGAACCCCACAGGTCAGTGTCCATGGTGATGGGTTGTCATGGTGTCGAGTAGACATGGTGGTGTTAGACAGACAGACTGTGGGTGTTTTTCTCTCTGTATCTAGAAGCAGCTGGTGTTGTAATGGAGAAGTTATCTTGTGTTGAGACCACCTGAAACTTGACATCACACACACGCACGCACACACACGCACACACACGCGCACACACGCACACACACGCACACACACGCACACACAGTTCCATTGTGACATAATTAAATCCCCACCCCCCCCACCCCGGGTACGCTCCCTAATGCTGCAGTGTGCGTTTTTTTTTTAATTTGGAGGAAAAAGTAACATGTCATGCTAACAGACTAAAGCTTTATCTTTTCAGAATTTCCGTTTTTTTTTCAGTGTGAAATTGGCTCTTGTAGTTGACTGTGGAGTATGACTACATCTTATCAGGACGCTGATAAATCCAATACAGTTTGCCAGACTGAAATCTGCTGTCTGGACAAGCCTGTGTAAAATCCTCAGATGTGTTTTTTGTGTATCTAACCCCTGTTTGAGCCGTTTATGTTTTAGCTTACATGTGGGTCAGAAAACAAATGAAAAAAGACCAAAAAACATTTTTTTTTTAAATGTTTACATTTTATTCTGTTTAATTCTGTTTCCTGTGATCCTTTTTCGGCCCAATAGTTGTAGTAGGCTCTTTGTTCTGATTCTGAACTGGGTTAAAAATCTTCTGATCCATACAATAAATGGAAGGACACTGCATTTCCCAATGAGAAACTGGAGACGTTATCTAATATATGGTATAATGAAGATAAAAGATCATAATTATGCATCATGTCCTGTAACAGGAGACATTTTTAGCTTGTATTTATTTACATTTAAGTAAATTAACTATAGCACTTTAGCTATTAGGAATTGACAGCCATAATTAGAAGATTATGATTGATTATGAGATGAAGTGTATCAGACTAATAGGGCAAGAATTGGTATTCACACCTATACGAGGTAGCGTCATCGTCCTGTCTGCTTAATTGTAGAGCTGATTAACCATCTTTATCTCACCTTTAATGATGAAATGGGGTTTTATTTATTTATTTATTGTGAATGCAGTTTGTCTTTAAGAGTTCTGTGTCTTCAAATGACTTTCACTGGGCTTTACACATCACTTGTTAATTCACATTTGACTCTGGCTAGAGTGATTGGATTTGTTGTCCTTCTTGTTCATTAATTCTTGAGGTTTTGAGTGCATTTTACCTTTTTTAGACAGTAGCAGCAGCAGAAAAGAGGAAATCTAGGAAAGGGAGTAGAGGAATGAAATGCAGCAAGCTCACAGGCTCAGAGTCGAATGAAGGACTCATTTACTGAGGGCATTTTTGACTCAGGGGTATGCACGCTACCCACTCTAGTAATCATGCTGTCTTTAACCTTCAGCTTGCATAGCTAAATAAATTAAATGCACCTCAACACTTGACTTAGTAGAAGATCTCTTCCCTCTTTCCCCTTTTCCCCTCCATCTTCACCTGTCCTTATATCTACCATCTATACATCCAGGCATCAGCGCTCCATATCTCAGCTACATCTCCAGTATGCAAAAACAAAAGCCAGCCCTGTGATGGCTTTAAAGCTTAAAGGACTCTGCTTTATTCTTGTGTAATATGGTGGTATCATTTTGCTGTGAGATTTTTGGTTGAAAACCGTTCAAACAGAACTAGTTAGTGAAGCAGGATGAAGGTGTAATTTAAATGTGTGTGTGTTGTTGAAGCCAATCTGTTTTGCTGTATTTCATCCAAGCTAATGTCATTAAGCCAGCACTGTGTGTGTGTGTGTGTGTTGGCAGTAGTAGAGAGCAGTTGGTTCAGCCCGTGGGGGGTTATTAGAGTCTCTCAGTGTGAGGAGATTAACACACACACACATACAAACACACACACACACACACACACACACACACACACACACACACACACACACACATAGTCAGCCTGTCAGCATGCTGTGTGTGTGTTGGTTAGATATTTCTATATAAATGGATCAGCTGTTATTGTTTGTTTCTACACATAAATCCATCCTGTCTGTCTCTCCGTGTGTCAGGGAGGTGAGATCTGAGCGATCAGACAGTTGTGTTGTGTCAAAGCAGGAACTTGCAGCTGTGCTGAAGAATTTAAAGCCCAAAATGCAGTTAGCGCACAAGAAATCAATGCACTGTTGGGAATCATTATACTGTCAAACACCCATTTTTTGTAATATTAGAAACATGTTTACCTCAAGTTGTGTTTCATGTCGTAAGCAGTGAAGTATTCGCTGGAGTGAATCCTGTGCTTCTAAAGCAAGAAAAACAAAAAAATATTCACATGAAGAAACTGAAACAATAGTGTCCAAATGATGGATGTGGTTTTTATTTTAAACAGAGGGAGGATCGCTATTGTTTTGTTTTGTCTTTACAGTGATAAGCGTAGTACGTTCAGTCAATATTACTTATACTTTATTATTGTTGATTTAACTCTTCTTTGAACTTTTTCTGTCTTTGTATAGGAAAACTGTAAATAATAGCCTTTTATAACATCATAATTATTAATTTTACCAATTATTATATTATCTAGGTCTCCATTTGTTTGCAGGAAAAGAACAGTATCTGGTTTTAAATAAATCTGTACAGTGATATGATGATACACACAGTTTAAGCACAGATTTATGTGTTCCCACTGTTTGTGAATGTGGCCCAATAATGGGATGACCTGTGTTTGACCTGATGTCAGATGTAATGTGTGTATTGGTAGAATTTAGAGTCTGTCCAGCAAATAACAAAAATAATGAAAAAACTAAAAACTAATTTGAATATTATCCAGATAATATTAGGGATGGACCGATCTGATATCACGTATCGGTATCGCTCTGATACTGACCTAAATTACTGGATTGGATATCGGAGAGAAATAAAAAATGTAATCCGATCCATTAAGTATCACGAAAGCACCTCACAAAACTTGCGACATGGCGTAACTCAGCTCATAACCTCAGTACGTCAGAGCAGTATGCATCACGTGATAGAGCGGCTGTGGCGTGCGAGACCTGTCGGTGGTCTGATTGAGCATTTGGAGCCTCGCTACCAACCCGGCATTTCATCTCAGAGAAAGTTATCACAGAGAGAAGTAAAGCAAGCGTGTAAGTTCATCTCTGAATGTTTGTAAAGCATTCCCACGTTAAGCTTAACAACCGATATATGGAGAGGCTGCCTCTTCTCTCCCCCTCCCTCTCCTGCTGCTACTTCAATCATGAAACTGATCAATGATCAGCTGATCGGCTTTTCTGTCGCAAGTCCCGTCTCTCTTGTTTGTTTTTGGCCCACTTTGCACCAGAAAGAGGAAACCAGCGGCTGAACAACAGCAGCACGTTTAAGCTTGATAAGCTGTTGTTAGAATTAGAAAAGTTGAATCAAAACGTGACAGTGAAAACAAACTTTTTGAAATCATGAAGCACAATTTACCACAGGGAAGACAAAAACGTTAGAAGTTAACACGAGACGTGTAGAGTATTGCAATCTGATTTTGTAGACACTTCCAGAAACAAATGCAATCTTTTAATCACGTCGCCTCATTGTACTCACTTTTTTTTTTGCAAAGGTCAAATTACTCCTGACTGAGCAATCAAAGAAACTCCCTGCTTATCCCAGTACACCCAACAGTAGTAAAAATGTGGCAAAAACAGTGGTAAAAATGCACATTAATTTCCACTTCTTAAAATTGGTGGGAAAACTTGTTTAAAATTTGTTGTAATCTGACTGGAAAAACACTTTAACTCTTCCCATGATACTGAAATGTCAGTTGACCAGAAGAAAAAAGATTGTATCTGTTTAGGATTATCAAATTCGATGGTGGAGTAATGTATAGTGTAGGACTCCAGGAAATGAATGTAAGTCAGTGTAATGTTCTCTGAAGTGATGGAAGCATGACTCCGATCCATAACTCCCCACAGTTACCACATGGCCTGGTCACCATGAGACTGAACTGCCACTGAGAGTGTTTGTATGTGTGTGTTTGGGCCACGCACAGGTGCTAACAATTCATTTTTCCCCATTTAAAATTATTTTAAGAATCAAATGATAGAATCCTCTGGGAAGTGAGTGGATAAATGGTTATTAAAATTAAAAGTAAAAGGAATAATTACATGACTAATGGCACATAATTTTTATATAAATATATCTGCGTCTGTGTGTGTGTGCGTGTGTGTGTGTGTGTGTGCGTGTGTGCGTGCGTGTGTGTGTGTGTGTGTGTGTGTGCGTGCGTGTGTGTGTGTGTGTGTTAGCACAGCAGGATGTGAGGACCTGATGGGAATCTCATCTCCATCTGGGAATGAACCAACGTGTGCGTGTGTGTTCACAGTGACTCTGTGGGTCCTGTCAGCTCAGATCAGAGTCATCTTTATCGGGTTAGATGGAAAATCATCTTCCTACCCCTGACAGTGTTCTGCTGTATGTTTTTCTATCCAGGTATGCTTTTACTGCGTCGGCAGTATGTTTGGGATCATTGTCATGCTGAAAAATTTAACCGTTTCCAATCACATGCCTTCCAGGTCATATTGCATGGTGGAACAAAATCTGATGGTACTTTTCTGTGTTGATAATTAGTCAATTGAGACACAATCTCCAACACTATTGACTGACACAAAACATGACAGAGCCTCCACTGTGTTTTACAGATGGTTGTAGACAAGAACTCGACTGAAAATGAGTGAAAAAACAGCCAATGTCCAAAGAAAAACTTTGAAAGACCTTCAGAAAGCCTGTTGCTCAAGACCACTTTAAAAATTACTGACTCTGTTGAAGTAAAATCTAAAGAAATGAGGGGTTACTTCTGTATGTATTTTAAAGTTATATGTTATGTTGCTATGTTTTTAAAAATTTATTAGATGTCTGTCTTCCTTAGATGTGGAGGAAACCGAGGATAGAGGGTGCTTGCTAATATGTTAAAGCCACTTTGAAATAATTTACGATAACAAAGTAATTTGCCTTGACTTACTTTTCTGCTTTCAAAATCCACTTGTGTTTTTTCTCAAATTTAAAATGCATAAATGATAAAAATGGTTTTGATTCCTCACCTTTAATCTCTCGTTTGACTCAGAAGACAAATACTTTAAACGCAAATAATATTAATTGGACACAATGAATGAAGACTGAGCAACAACAACCAGATAGATTGTTGTTACACACGGTGACCCTGACATATGGATGCTGGTCTCTCTGGGGAACAGGGGAGGGTGGCGTGGGCATATTTGGTGTTTGATAACAGCAGGAGGTATTTCATAGAGAAGGGGGTTAATCAGCTATCATTTATAAGCTTTATGAGCTGTTTACACTGTACTGTACAGGTGCTTTGCATCAGGTTAATATCTCTTTTTGTCTCTTTGAGCACAGAATTGATTTTCCTACTCTGGGTTTGTTATGGGGCTGCACATTTTCCATCATGTTCCTTAACCTGTTTGAGTTCAAATTAAATGAGATGCCAAGAGGCCCCTGTTTTGCGATTGTTAGATTATAACAGTATTAAATGAATACTGGCCAAACTGTTATTCATCATAAAGTAATCCACAGTTTAAGTGCACCATTATAGGTTTTAAATCTGGGAGGATAAAAATATTCTTTTTTTGAAAATATCTCTGTAGATCTGAATGTTTCTGGTGATTAAAGTGGAGTTTGTTTTTGTTTATGCACATCTACCAGCTGTGCCATGCGTTTGTCTCTAAAGCTACACATCTAATATGGCCATTTTCATTATTCTCCCCCCAAAGGGAGGGAGTATGTAATTGGTTGTGTTTGTCTGTCTGTTTGTAAGCAATCTAGATACCATTAACAGCTTGAGCTGATTTTATTTTAGTGAAATTCTGGTGAAGGTCAACATCGCGCTCTCTGTCTAACAGACTCTCTCTGTGAATCTAAGGTCTTCAAGTAAACTTTTATAATTCAGGCTGATAAAATGTCTATAAATCTTCTCTGATGTGACGACTTTTGAAAATTTAAATGATGCTTAATTTTAAGAAAACTAGCCTTAGTAACTGACAAAATTGGTACTGTAAATATTGGATTTTGTTTTGGACATGTCGATTGTTCTTATTTCATTTAAAAAGTTTGTTATTTTGAATTAAATATCAGTATAGACAATAAATTTTCATCAACAAGTGTGCAGTTGTTGAGAAGTTATTAAAATTCCTGCTATAAGTTCCAAAAAAAAACTTCTGGATGTGCTTGAGTTCTACTTTTGTGGAAGAAGAAAGATGTTTTAGTGAGGCGTTGCCAGAGCAGCTTTACTGCACTGTGACACTGTATCTCATCTCTGGACGTCTGCTGAAGTGAGGGAACACAATCCTTTAAAAGATAATTCCCCATTTGCTGTTTTGATGATGGTGGTGGTGTTTAACGCAGGTGTATACATGATCAGTCCTAATATTATGACCACTGACAGGTGAAGTGAATGACACTGGTTATCTCTTCATTGTGGATGGAATATATTGGGTAGCAAGTGAGGATTTTGTTCACACAAAAGGAAGGAACAGTGGTGAAACAGCGACAGGGTCATTGCCGGCCAAGGCTCACTGATGCATGTAAGGACCGAATGCTGGCTCGTGTTGTCTGATCCAACAGACTTTTCTGATAGAGAGGTACTAGAACACACAATGTGTCACAGTTTGCATGTTTGTTGTTTGAGTATGCATAGACGTAGGATAGTAGTCCTGGAAGTGACCACTTACATCAGGATAGAAATATTTTATCATAGGATGAAGGTGATCACATCTTCTTTTAACACTAAGTATAAAAGGAGGGCTGAATCGATCATGAAAAAGGTGTTCCTTATCTCCTCATCTCTTATCTGATAAATCAGAATCCAGGGAAATTGGCAAATTCTCACATTTTTTAAACTGAAACCAACCAGTTTAATTTGGTGTGAAAGCAAAAGTTTCCATAAGTTTGTTTATAAGTTTACATACTGTAAAGGGGATTTACATTTAAGTCAAAAGCTCCTTGCAAAAAAAACAACAAAAAAAACACAAAAAAACTCCAAAGTACTTGCACTACTGTCATCTGCAAATGAGCCACGCACAAGCTCACTCAGACACAAAGTATTTTCTTTGTGTCTGAGTACATATGTTATGTAACTCTGAATGGACTGTCTGAGCTATGCTAATATTATCCTCAGAGGATTAGAAGATTAATATGATGCTGGCCAATCAGGTTTCAGAATTCTTTCACGATTGTACTTGTTGATGCTGTACTTTACATTCTGCTGACAGCAGCAATGTGCAGCGTTCATATTTGATTGACTATTCAAAACAATTTAAACATACAGTAAAACATTAATCAGACAAACTAATCAGTTTGTTGTTAATGGTAGTATCCTTTTATACACTTACTTTTTCGCAGTGGATTTGAATGTTTTATTTAATAAGACTTTAGTCTTAATGTTTATAAAAAGAAAAAATGGCATTTTGACATTTTGGGTAAATCTCAGCATTTCATCTGTTCACACTGGTCAAGGATGTTTTTAGCTTAGCTTAGCACAAAGACTGGAAGCAGAGGGAAACTGTTAGCCTGGTCCCTTTCAAAAACGTACCCAAACCTCTCAGATGCCCATCATGTACCTTGTTCATTAAACAGTGTGCTGTGTTCAAGTGCTGTTTGTTAACTACTTTTTTCTCTGCAGGTGAGACTGGTGTCCCACAGTCAGGTGAGGTGCTGCTGCAAGACATATTTGCAGTGAAGGTGAAGCGGAGGCGAGCTGCGGGCCAGGAGTCAGGGGGACCCGTGCTTGGTGTGGCTCTCTTCTGGTGTAGGAGGAAAGGGAGAAGGCTGGAGGAGGACACGCTGCACCTCCACAATGCCTCCTCAGAACACACACACACCTGGTACAACACCCTGAAGGAGCTGCTCACAGGTAACACAGACATTCAGACTGTCATGCAGTTCAAGCAGCAAGCACACAAAAGCAAACCAGGAGTTTAAAGTATTTTTGTCAGTATTCAGCATCTTTGTCTTAGATGGTGGAGCTGGTCAGCCATTAACCATTTGGGGTTCATGGTTTCTGTTGTTATCCTGTTAAAATGTTGAAAGTAACACCCAGATGCTGTGAAATTGCTATGGACAAAACAGTGGAATGTAAATTTGACCAAGCTAATGGATGAGACCCAGTTTGGAGGTTCCTTGGGCCCACATTGAACATCCAACTGTGATGGACTCACTGAAAATGTGACTGGCAGTTTGTGTTACATAAGAGCTGAAACAGGAGAAACGTGAGTCAGTGCTTCAGTGAGTGTCATACTCTAAGATGATTAAACTGTACACACACACTGCTGAGTAATACTGTTATAAGTAGCACGCTTAGCATCTGTCCATTAGATGGTTTGATGAATGGAGACTTATTTAAATGGAGTTTGTCATTAAATTCACACATTACAAATTTAAACTCATATTTTTATTTACATCATAGCTAATACAACTGTTAAATGAACGAATAAATACATGGATTCTTACTAGACATACAACATCTGTATTTTTACATGTTTTTGTACAAATGTTGTCAGTAAGGTATCCTAAAAATTGCCACACCCACAACTGTAAATAAAAGGCAACACTCTTTGTAGCATAACAAAATTCTGATGCTGGACTGTATTCTGGGCTCTGATTATTTGGTATTTTTGCTGATGAGATGCTACCATAGCAAATAGTTGATTTTGGAGTCATAAAGTCTTGTTTTTGATGTTCACTTTCATTAACAAGAATGTTCTGTTTGGAAAAGCTGAAAAAGAAAAATCAAGTAGTAAAGTGTTGGAAATGTTTGCATTGTTGGAAGATTGAATTATAATACATTTTTCATTAGGCCAGAATTTTAATTTGTTATAATATCTAAAAAACGGTCATCCCCATCAGCCTTAGCTGTTCTTTGTGTTGAGTGCTCATTCAGTGAAGTCCCATTGTAACACTTCAAGCTTAGCTTCAAGCTAAGATCTTAGCTTTTTAAAACCAGACGTTGCCTTTGTTGGGTGTCTGACTTTGAAACCAAACAGTGGAGGATTCTTGTCATGTTAATCACAAGTCATTACCAAGTGAGATAACTGTGCTTCATGCTCCTTTCTGATAATAATGGGGATCATAATTTACAAAATCAATGTTTTATTGAACAAGACTTGAAACTAGCTCGTAAAATCATCAGTGTTCACAGAGGTTTCAGATCATGGAAACAGAGCTTTCCCCCCCAGAAACTTCTGTATAACTTAAAGTGTTTCTGCAACCACAGGATTTGTCCCTTGCTTGGGGGGGATCCAGGGTTAAAACACTTGTGTGTTGCCTACAATTGTCAAGTCCAAAAGCTACAAAAGCTTTTATATACAATCTGTTTTGCTAATTAACAAATGTTAGCATGCTAACACACTTAACTAAAATACTAAACATAGTAATTAAACATGTGGTTTACTGCAAGTGATTGCATTAAAACTTTGGCTTGCAAGTTAGTCTGGACCATAAACTGTTTAGATTGATAAAGCAGTTTTTTCTACAGTCTGTGGAAAGGTTGCAGTTTATTTTACTGGTTGTTCTGCTTAGATGTGCTGACACCCTGCCATTATTATAGTTCAGGGGCTTTAATGTATAACATTTCAAAACCTTATGTTATTTGGAACAAAACTGAGCTGAAATCTGTGCTGATATTTTTCTAAGCCAACGTGGTCAGTCAGCACTGCAGCTGCCCAAGATATACCAGGATTTAAAACGCACACCTTTGTGTTTTGTACGTCTGCAGATGATTTGCTTGATGATGCAGTGCTAGCTGCTCAGATTAAAATTTCATTGTTTTCTATCTGTTCATCACTCAGTTTAATGAGGTGAGTCACAGTTACATCAGACCAGAGAACTAATCTGCTAATCCACAGGAACAAAGGATTACACACACACACACACACACACATTTAGCAGTACTCAGTAAAGTGCTGTCAGCAGTTAAATCATGTTGTCTGCAAGAGAGATTAGTTACTGTCTGCATGAACACGTGTGTATACAACCACTTCATATTTAGTGCATAAGAAATATCTCTGAGGCTTGGAGCTTTAGACAACACACACTGCAAGGCTGAAAGCATGGAGACATGACTTTTTTCTAGTTTCAGATTTTCAGCAATATTTCTGAATCTGCAGCTGCAATAGCTTTAGCGTGGTCTTGTTTAGGGGCTGGGCTGTTGTTGGTGTTCAAGTTCAACCAATGGTGTGCAATGTGTTTGACGTCCGAGCATTGAGTTCAGTTCTTCTTCACCATGCTAGGAAACCCCCCCCCAAAAAACAATCTTATGTCTCTGACTCAGTCTCAAGTATCAAATAAAGTGCAGAAGATGTCACAGTTGTTTAGTTTCTTTAGACATCAGTATATTTTTTCTATAGAGCATAAAGTTTTCAGAAGAATAACCTCTTCATTGCCCAACCACCTGCTGCTAAAGCTCTGGATGTTGCTGCAGTTGGACGTTCCCAGACGCTGATTTCCCAGGTGCACTGTAGTGGGCGGTGCGTGGCTGACAGTTAACACACAATAGAAATGTTGAAGTGCTTGTTGTGTGGATTTAACTCACATGGACACATTTTACATTTCAGTTCTTCTCTATTTGTCCAACCACGCCAACTGCAACAGAGACATTACAAGCTATCCATAAATGAAGAGGTCAGAGGTCACACACACATTACTGTCCTTTTATCACCATGGCATCAGTCTGACATGTTATCGCTGGTCACCTGTCTGTCTGTCCATCTGTCTGTCGATCAAACCAGATTACCCATGAGGCCCTGCAGCAAAGTCACAACTTCTTCAAGTCTTTGTCTTATGGGCTCGCACTCACACTCACAGACATGAATGGCCCGCAGGTCGTGTGTCAGCTCAAGTGGTCACACTGCACATCAAGCTGTGACGGCTTTTGTGACTTTACACACCGCAGCAGAGGAGTCTGTGTGCCTGTGTGTGTGTGTGTGTGTGTGTGTGAAAGGTAAACACAGTCAGTAGCTCTGCCGCTGTGCGGACATTAAGCCTATTTTCCAGCCAGAGGTCAGTGTGAAAAGCGTATTGTTGTGCGAATCATGGCGTCACCGAGCGGGCAGTCCCGCCGCAGCCGACGCCGGCACCACTTCTTAACCTTCGGGTCTGAACAGTCATCTGCACAATGGTGAGCACAGCGCAGACACTTCCTGTTTCTGGAACCTCATTTTTTGTTGTTTGCTGTGTGAAGCAGCTGCAGAATGCTGTTCAGAAAGTGAATGGTAGTCAGTGACAAAAGGCGAGAACTGCTGCTGTATAGACTCCAATTCCATACTCACAGTCAGTCTGCAGGATCGACTGACTGCAGTTGTTTAACACCACAACAGACTGACAGGCCGGTGGAAATTGCAGGACAACTGAAGTGAGCGTTCATAGGTCACCAGGTGCCACAGCGACCCCTCCCAGATCTTTTGTCTTGCGGTTGCTGCTTGCTTACAGAAACCTCGGGGTCACAGTATCAGAGTAAAATGGGTGTTGTTAGTCCAGTGGTACTGTAAGTTGTCATATGGTCAAAAGGACAACATCAAAATGCAAGGTTTTACCTCTAGAAATGGAGTATAGTTGTGTTTTATTAAATTCAGGAACCTGCTACCCATGCACTGTATTTTCCATCGCCTTTTATTTATATATAAGAGCTCCAGGGACTCCCAGGAGGATGAGTGTTTACCATCTGAGGTGGCTTTCCTTACACTCTTTTAGAAAGGTGTTGTCTAGATTGTTCCTCCTCAAATCCAAAATCTTGAACTAGTGAAGCATGTCATCGTGGTGGACAACCAGATATGTGAGCGTTTGAGCTGCATACTCCATGGGTGCAAATGCTCTGAGCACCATGTCACTAATAGTTTGATATTGATACCCTTCCTCCCTTTTCCTATAACCTCTGTCAGCCCGCACTGTCCACTGTGACTATCATTTATAATTAAAAACCCCTTAATTGCAAAATGTTTCAACTTGCAGTGATTTTAAAAAAAAAGTGTAAAGTAGCACATTTTCACACTAGAGAAACTGATACAGACTGAGACTGATCTAATGACTGCATGTTAAATGCTTCGCAGAAAACTTGTGTAGGTAATGAAGCTGTGAACTAATTAAAAATGATCTAAGGATGGAAAGATTTGGATTTCCTTGGGTTTGCGATGACCTGGATGACTGAGAACATACACAGACAGGAAAAATGACGTTTGAAAGCTATAATAAGATGGAGTCTGTTTGTAAACAACATGCAGCAGTCCAGTCTTAAGTGCTCAGTCAGAAACTCAACACTACTCCTTGATGACACAGGGATTGTTTACCATGGTAACATTTCAGCAGCGCCATAGCAACCTGTCACTGGTCAAGGCTCGGAGATGATCTGATGGATACTTGACCTCTTTATATCTGTGAGTCTGTCGTCTTCTTACATTTGTTGTGAAGATGGTTCCTTTATGACAGAAAGCATCTGTTTATGCATCAACAGTGTGAGTGATTTCTGTCATTTTTAACACATTATTGGCTTTTATAAGCAAGTTGCCAGTATACACTCTCTAAAAGAAGTGTAACTGGTCTAAATGTTAAGTCTTTATTTTTCAACATTCTGGAAAACCCACTCATTTTCAAATGCACAGATCCTTGTTTTGACCACGCCTTTGCATGGTCAAAACAGCTGCTCCTGTGTTTTAAATGCTCAGTTTAAGAAACACTGGTCAAAAGAGATTTCACAAGTGTGGGACAGAGGATACTGCAACAATCCCAGTTTAGGGTTTCCTGGTATTGAACTTACTGAACTAAATACTGACCTGATAGGCAGTTTCATAAGCCACTTTAAAAGTACTGCCAATCCCACCAAAGAATACTTCCAGATTTCAAAATAAAGGTTTGTTTGGTTTCCATTTCTCTTGTTATTAGCAGTTAAAGAGCAGAATAATCCATGCTCGTTAAACTGAAGGAGAATCAATTACAGCACACATGAATAAATATTGAAAACTAAGCAATCCAACTTTGCTCCTGATGATAGTAATGAGACCCTCTGTTATCATCACAAGGTCCTTTCTTATAATTATAAGATCAGTAAGAGATAAGGTGTCTTTTGAGGCCTTTTTTAATTGATTGCAATTTCCACATAAAACCAAAAAGAAATGTAGGTTTATTCAGGCTTGTTTGTTTAGTGCTGCAGCACAGATGTGTTGCTTAGAATGGAAATAGGCCTGAGATTTGTGGGACAACGACAGGGTGGAGATTCTGGTATTTGATGGGGGACCACTAGAGAGATGTGGAGGTGTCGGGTAGCTCCTCACAGGAGCTCCGGAGAACCTGGTCAGAGCCGTGGGGTGGAGTGATGGCAGGAGGTGCACATTGTGTATATGTGTGTGGGGGTCATTAACAGGGCGAGGTCACGGCCTTTTGGGAGCAGATTATAGTAATGAGAGGGATAATGGAGCTGGTGTGTGTGTATTGATCTGAGATGGTCCAGAGGGATTCATAATGCGGTCTCTAAATCTGCCTAATGATGCGTCATACAGGGGGTCTGTGTATGTGTGTAGTGTGTCGATATTATAAAACAACACACACACACCCATCAACCAGTGTTGTAGATGTAAACAATATTCTGATGTATCAAACAGGCCACCTCCACATATACTGAAGCAGGTGTACAGACACGTGTTATCTGTTTATTTATATATATCTCTGGGTTAATACTTTAAATTTAGGGCATGTGGAAGTCAGTTTCTGATCCATGCAGAATTTTAAGTGAAGATGTTCTTCAGTTTGTTCAGATACTTAATGTCAGCCACGATAACAAAGTGTGTTGTGATCAGCGTTCAAGTAAGGACAGTCAGCTGTTGGGCTGTTTGTCATCACTTGGTAAGTTGATTGTTGTTTTAATTAATGCATTAAGAGCTCATATTAAAATTTTAGTATTTTTAGAAAAATATTTGCAGTCTTCCAAATCTTATTGTCCAAAATGAAAAGTTATTTAACTTCTTGAGTACACATAAATAAACATACAAAACTGCTTCACCTATCAGAACACAGCTGCAGAGGAACGTAAAGTGGAACCCTCAGCTGGCTATGATGAAAGATAGTTCACAGACATTTTATAATCCAGAACTTTATGTAATCAGCAGCAGTAATTTTTCTATTTTTATCTTTTTTGTTCACTAAAAGTAGCACATGAACACATTTTTTTTCTTTCATTTTTGACTTTTAAGGGCACTATATTGTGGACCAAAACACACAGTGGCATGTGGTGTAGTTGGAAATATTACCTACAGCCAAGGAGCTATGCTAGTAGCAGTGTAAAGCCGCCAGTGTATCCCACTGCAATGGTTGCTTCACATGCTGCCAGTAACGTCATCACACAGCCACTCCTGAAAAGCAGGTGTCACTACTCAGATATTTGTTAAATGCTAATAAACATGAAGTGCAACTGAGTCTCAATAAAGGAGACTCAAAGGATCAAAAACTCATGACTGTGAACCAGTTTGCCACCAACTGGTTTGCACATCTGGGCAAAATCTCTTAGTAATGCATGGAGTCGTTTTTTGATCCTCTGAAAATGGGGGGACTCTGCATGAAAATCACTGTAATTACTGAAGTGTTAATGGAGAGCTTTTGAATTAAAGCTGTGTCTACTTCACATCTACATTGTTTTGTTTAAAATTCACTGTTGTGGTATTACTGTGCTAAGATGTATGGACCTAACTATCTTTTAGTCTGTTGAACAATAACTGGCTCATAGCCCATCACTAGTGTAGCTAACCAACCATTGCAGGGTTTCATTTTCTTTCAAAATCCAACCTATGATGCACCTGCTAAATGTGTGTGTGCATGTGTGCGTGTTTTCAGGGTTCAGCAACCGTCCTACAAATCTGAAGGTCTTCATCAACCCTAGCAGCCACAAGAAGGAGGCCGTTCACATCTACAGAGACCACGTGGCTCCTCTATTCAAGATGGCTGACATCCGAACTGACATCACAGGTTAGTCCATCCAAGTGTTTATTTTTCTGCTCAGTAGAAACACTGAAAAATTATAATTATAAAAATATAAATAAATGTACGTATTTTTGTGTGTTTATTTTTAAATATAAAACTATGTGAGGCAGGGTTTTAACAACTAGATCTTTACTGACACCAGACATGATACTGAAATCTGTGTGTGCGCGTGTGTGTAGAGGGAGTCCAAAGGTCAGAGTTAATGGCAGCTTCTGGTCGCTAGGTAACCTGATATAGGGGGCGGAGCTTAGCCCATCTGTTGTGACAGAGGGAGACAGCCTCCTCTGCACTCCTCCCCTCATCTTCTCCATCTTTTTTCCTCTCCTTTCCTGTCTCCTCCTGTTTCCAATCATTTGCTTTTGTCTCATTTCCAGTGCTTCTCCTCTCTGCTGTTTTCTTGTTTTCTTTCCACCTGTCCTCTTTTCACCTTTCTGTTTTCCTCTCCTGCCTCATATCCTTGTGTCCTCTTTCCTTCTCATTTCCTATCTTCTTGTCTCATCACTTTTCCCATGTTTCCTTTTTCTCCTCCTTTTTTCTTGATTCCTCCTGTTTGCTTCTACTCTCCCCCTCTCAGCAGATGGTGTGATATCCGCTGTCCCACTTTTTTTTTTTTTTTGGCAGTCATCAAACACACACTTCATCTGACCACACATATGCACGAACACTTTATCTCTGTCCATCTCAATGTCTCTCCATCTGCTTACTTATTTTTTCCCCCTCTCTCTGTCTTTACCTGTCTTTCTCTCTCCAGTAACAGAGAGGAAGGGTCATGCTCTCTCAGTGATAAAGGAATGCAAACTGGATGAATATGATGGGTTAGTCATCTATATCTTTTTTGCTTTCAAAATCATTGCTTGGTTGGGATTCATCAGGATTTTTCCATTAAAAAATCCAGAGTAAGAAATTATTGTAAAAATAATTTACAGTTTAAATGTAGTTTTGTTATTATTCATCCATAGATGTTCAGTATCATAATATGTTGCTTTCTGAACCAATGTGTGACTGATTACAGACAGGTGGAGCCACCTTTAATTGTGCTGAAAGTAGTCAACGCAGTTGAAGATGATCAGATAATCTGCTGTATCGTGTGTAGAGGTTTCTGTTTGTTAAGCTTAAAGCAATCCGCTGTCAGCACTGTGAGATCGATGAAACTGTCTGTAGCTTTTAAACTGGATGAGTCTAAAATATGCACTTGAAGGCAAGATAAATGATCTCAGGTCCAGGTTAAAAGAAAGCCAGCTGACGATCAGCTGGTCCCTATTCCTCAAGAGGACAGGTGATAGTGGAATCTTACAGTTGGAAATAGTTGACTGTTTAATGGTAAGTGCGTTGACATGAAAGTTACCATGTTTAAATTGTGACATCATCCTGCTGCTGAACTGAGGTGAACTGGATAATCAAATAGCAGTTTACTGTCAAAGGCGGACACTGAAACACACTGACCATGACTGATCTCACACACCTCATGCACACACACACACACACACACACACACACACACACACGTAAGATGATCAAATACCAAACATTAACTGTTCACTTTGTTGTTAAAGTTAAAATAACTTTTCATTCCAATGATAGAACAGCAGCTACAAGTACAGAAGCAGCTATCAAATTCTCATCAGTCTTTTTCTGATGGTGTGTGTGCGTGTGTGTGTGTGTGTGTGTGTGGGTGTGTAAGCAGCTTTTGTGCTCAGCCCTCATAAAGCTTAATGTGCTTAGAGAAGATTAGCTCCGCGTTGCTAAGCTAGCTGCTGAGTGTGGGTAGGTGGTTGGGTGTGTGTGTGTGTGTGTGTGTGTATCTATGTGTGTGTGTGTGTGTGTGTGTGTGTGTGTGTGTGTGTGTGTGTGTGTGTGTGTGTGTGTGTGTGTGATTTGGTTGAAACCTACATTTGCCAATTAGGTTGGCTGTCACCGTGGCGACTACAGCTCCAGGTAATCCCATACTCAGGAAGAGGGGGAGGGGGCGGAGACTGTTCACCTCCCATTTACTGCAAATAAAGACTCGGAAGATGAACCTTCTCACTTTCTCACTTTTTTTTATTACTTTTTTACATTAATACTAACAAACAATAACTGCCTCCCACCCTACCCTAAAATAAAATACAACTTTTTTTTTCAAAAGCGATCAAAATATGAGTTTTATCTTTCGTGTGACTCTGTATGGGTCATTAGTAGAAATGTGACTGTAAATGATTCGCTCTCTGTCTCTTTGAGCTTACCATATGATAGACTGTCCAGAGTGTATCCTTTTTCTCACCCTGTGATTGTGAGTTCTTTTTTTTTTTTCTCTCCATCTGTTATGGTTAAAATATTGCTCGAAAGCATTTCACACCATGAGTTAAATATAATATATTTGTTTTAGTTTTATAGTCAACTTTATTCTAAACTTACGATTTTAACACTTAACTTAAGATTCTAAAACAAGACATGGATTATACTGCTGCCTGTTAGTGTGTAGACCTTTAAAAAAACCCAGCAATCATAAATATTAAAGAGTTCATGAACTTTGGTGACTGTAGGAGAGCAATTCACTGGAGCTTTTCAAAATAAAACCCATCACAGTCATTCTGAAATCCAGTTTCTGTGTGTCTACTAGTTTAGTTGTAGTCTAATTCTAGTATCAAAACTTTGGTACTGATGTTTTTCTACTGAACAAGAAATGTTGAGAAATATTTGTGCTTAATTAAAATACAAACCTTTGCAGTGAAAATACAACCTAGAGTATTTATAAATATCCATTCACCATCCATCGATATTCATCAATAGTTAAAAGAAATAAGTACTCAGCATCACACATTCAGGACCACCCTGCACAAACATTTTAGTTAGTGCCCAAAAACATTCAGGTTACTTACCCTGTTGTATTATAAAACAAATTGTCAATTTTACTAGAAAAGCCACATCCTCTGCTGGATGGTTTTCCTTTAAATCATCAGGAGTTTGAGATCTGTGAAATGTCTTCTAGGTGTATTATACTTGTTGTGGCTGTGAGTTTGTTAAGTCCGCTTGGGTCCAAATAATGTAAATGTTGTCATTAGGTGCCAAGATTGAGTCTGTGACAATTTTTTGTGACCATGCGTTTATGGAGACTTCACATTTCAATGAGCCAACAATGGATCAACACTTCAAGCAGACCTCAAAAGCGCTATAAGAGGACTATAATGTCAGTGAAGTCTGTGTCCTTGACTTAGTATAACCACCTCATTGAGCTTCACAATAAACCCTTATTTAGACCGAAAGACGGTTACCCTTTTATGTTACTTCCTGTGTTATTTTACCACTCTCACACTAGTTTTTTTCCACCTGTCCGTCAGGGTGGTGTGCGTCGGTGGAGATGGTTCAGTTGCAGAGTTGTGTCATGCTCTGGTCCTCAGAGCCCAGCTGGATGCAGATTCCCCAGAAAAACCAGTGAGAGCCGCACTGCCACTGGGAATCATCCCAGCTGGTAAGCAAGGGCATTCTCATATAGAACCACTGCTTTAAGGTCTCATAAGGTTTGGTATGCTAGTATGCAAAAACACGACATGAAGTACTTTTATTAACGGTCTGTTTTCACATGTTTGCAGGTTCCACAGATGTGGTTTCCTGTTCTGTTCATGGAGTCAGAGATCCAGTCACTGCAGCCCTCCACATTGTCTTGGGTAAAGCTTACATGTTGTAGATCTGTTACATAGATTGGGGTTGGTTGGAATTGTCTTTAGTAAATCTATATTTGGATCACCTAGCGTCGTCTATCCTTTTTATAAATCAGTCCAAGATTTTACATTTTCAAGGACAAAAATCTGTTCTGTTTTAATATTAAATCTGTGGCAATCATAGCCAGGTTCTTTGTGTAACAGACTAATTTCCTTAAAGCATATCACACCAAAGCTCAGCTCTTGCTAAGCTTTGGTGTGATTGGCTGAATGTCAGTCCGGCAGCAGGGACAGTGTTTAGGAACAAACAAACATGCAGACAGACGGTGAGACTGGACTCTGGTGGGAGTGAACAGACAGATGTCTAACAACAGGGTCTGTTTCACTTGAAATCAGTAAATCACAGGTTTACACTGCTCGCAGCAGCCCCGCCCCCTTTGTCTCTGACCACCACACTGTCAGGTAAACACGGTAACCAATCACCCAGCAGCAGGGCGGGCAGCTGTGTTTGAATGACAGCTTATCGTGTGATGATGTTTCATTGTCACTAATTAATACTGCGAGCTGAGTTTGTATGTGTGTGAGACAGATGGGAAAATTCAATAGCCCTAATGAGACTACTTCCTGAACAATAGAAAACTGTTAAAATTCCCAGGTAGGAAGCTGTTCCCACGCACAACAGGTGACTGCAGGTGAATTTTCCTGTCTTCATAACACTGATGAGGTGTGCTCATCCACAATCACATGATCTCCTTGCTGGACGTTAAACTACTAACAGGGGCGGAAGCATCAGTGCTGTTGCTACGGTTACCAGAGCCTGAGCATCCCTTGAAAATAGCGGCTTAACTGTTGACCTTTTATCAACTTATGTTTGGGAGTTGCAGCTGACACTGAAAATTTTCTGTATGTGAAATGGCCTTAGCTTGTTTATAGGTGTGTGTCAGACCTTTTGTATTTCTGGCTGTTTTTTTGTATATAAAAAAGCATTTCAGCTGTAGAGATCTACAGGCGAAAACTACAACAAATGGCTGCAGGCTGCTATCCAACAAAATAAGCATCCAAAATTAAACTAATGTTTGGAAAAGCTGTTTTCAAAATTCTTTGCTCTGTTTAACAGAGGCTGGAAAATCCTTCATAAGGGGGCCAATTCTGTCCTGATCTCTAAACATAAATATATAAAAGCATGACATGGAAGTCACCACCTTGACCACTTTACAATAATCTCATGAATGATCACCTTACCTGTTTAGAGCAGTTTGCCTCATTCATTGTTGTACGAAAAACTACTTGCTCACAGAGTTTAAATTTTTTTCCAGAAGTTCAAAACCTGCTGAGTCTTTTCTAGCCTGGCTTGTTAGAAACCTTCACTGCAACAATGAGTGGGACAAAAATAGAGACAATTTTAGCAATATGTGAATTTCTCTTTTCTGATATAGCAAAACGCAAAGCAATGCAATAGCCTATACACTGAAACTTCAGCATACTGTATCTCTAGACTCACAAACAGATTCAATATGATATTGATATATATTAAATTAATACTCAACGGTTGGCCCTCCTGGTGTTTGGAGGGGTATCTTTGTTGGCACCGTCATCATAGCAGTAACGAACAACCAGAAGGCAAGCTGGTCGAGGTTCAAATAGCAATTAGGATTAGCCAAGCTAGCTGTCTGGGAGTAACAACGGCCTGATGTAACTCATATACAACAGTCTGAATAATTCGATTTTTGACATTTTGATGCCAGAAGTACAAGCAATATGGCACATTTACAAGTGCATAAATGAAGCATGAAACTGGTACATGTGAAAGCTGCTTTACAAAAGTGTGAGTCTGCATTTTTACCTGCATTTATCCACAAACCAGTAATTTTTGTGCAGGTCATCTACTAATTAGTACTGGGCAGTGTAGAAAGTTTTTTTGTTTGTTTTTTCATTATGAACACTCTGTTCACTTCAGGCACATTACAGTGATTTCTGCCTTGGCACAGAATGACTATAAATCTACCTTCATTAATGATTTACTCAAGAACTTGAACATTGGAAGTTATAAGAACTTCCACAAGTCCTGAAAAAGTCTCCAAGCTTTCTCCATGAAGATGTTTCACAGCATCAACAAACTCAACTCACAAAGCAGATGCACTAACCAGCTCCTCAGACACTGAGTCGACTCCCTGCTCGCTGTGTGCTCACATGAACTCAATAAAATAAACAAATCATTCAACTCTTCTAGAGTTTTTAAATGTTAATAGAATGAATGTTTCAAATTCTGATGATAATAGTAATTAGAGTCATTTCACTGTGACATATTACATGACAGTAATAATTTGATTTCTATGCTATCAATCCAAAAAGCCCAGCAGCCTTCTCATACAGTGACATAACAACATCTCCACAGAGAGTTGGGGTATTTTCAAAGTATGTTTTAGAAAAGCTCGTTTCAAGAGGGGGAAAATTATGGTTTAATTCAATAAAAAACAAAGTTTAAAGTTACAGCCTTGGAGCTGAGCAGCAGCCCTAAATCCTCCTACTGGTGGTTTCATGTGTCCATTTTTAGCGCTGCCCTTAAAAACGAGATACTGCATCTCAAGGGGCTATCCTTTAAATAAATTAAAATTCATTCATGTTGCAGTTGTGCAGCAGTCTGTTACAGGTGCCATTTTAGATATATGACTTCTGACGGATGTCTTTTGTCTCCTCCCTAAATGCTTGTGTGGGATAATTATTGATTTATTTCAGCATTTTTTTTAAAAATGACTTGTGTGAGCATTTTACTGCTAACAGAAACAGTCATCCAGCTCATGTGATGCTAACACAACTTTCTAATAATCAGTTGGTTTACTGTTGAATTAACTCAGTCATTTTGGTGTTTTTACTTTCACTGATTATTATATTTGTACTTAATATATATAGGATATATTAGGTACAAATATTTTTTTACATTCAACCACTTCATCCACTATATTTTTGAATAAGAGCTACCAATATGGTATGGAAATAAATCCTAAAGGTGGATTAGGAGCCAAACAGAAAGATAATGACTTTGTGATGTAAATGAATATTGGTTGGACCTTTTAAGAAGCGCCGCAGGTTTGATCTCGGTGACACACTGACCGTCTCAGCTTTAATCCTGCGCAACACACACTGACACACAAACACACTGACAACACGCCATATGGTGAGGAAATCAGATTCTGTCCAGAGAGACAGACAGGCAGTCAGACAGACAGGTGCGGAGACAGCAGTTCAGTTCAGTAGGTTACAGCAGGTATGTGGCCAGATGGCCCGCTTAGTGCGTGTGCCTTTGTGTGTATCCATCTAAAAGCTGGTGGAGCATCTCAGTAAAGGAGCTTGATGGAAAAATCTGGTTATTTTTAAAATTATTTTAGTTATTTCTATGGTTTGTGCTGCGTTCAAAGGCTGTAGAAAAATAAAACCGTAAGCAGTGTTTGGCGTGGAAGCCATTTTTTACCACACACATAAAAAGAATCTGAGGAAACGTTGATAATGTTTCCTCAGATTCATTTCAATCCTCTGAGTTATTAATCGGCTTCACACATTCTGTTAATTAGCCGTATTTTAGACTGTGTGTATTTGTATGTCTCATTTTGTATGGATAAAAACCACAAACTGTACAAACGCATAGTAAGGTTACAAAATTATTCATTTTCAGTGTGAAGGCTTGGAGCAAGAGTTGTGTGATGTCCTCTGAAGTGATGGAAACACAGCTGTGGGTGTGCTGCATCCTAACTGTTTCTAATGAATCGTTTAAAGGGTCTTCTCTCAGTGTGCTGGTGTCTCTCTGCCTGCAGGTCACCTGCAGCAGGTGGACATGTGCAGCTTCTCGTCTCATGGCCAGTTGGTGTGCTTCGGTTTCTCTGCCATGTTTGGCTTTGGCGGGCGGAGTTTAGCGAGGGCAGAAAAGAAGAGATGGATGCCATCGTCACGGCGGCGAGAGTATGCTCTGGTTAAGACGCTGGCTAGGCTGAGGTGACACACACACATATATATAATTTTTACTTTTAAATGTAAATGTGCGTTCCTAAGGCCTCAGTCACACAGACATGACTGACTGACCTCAGTGACCCCATAGCAACCACTAGTCACTAAGGAAAACTGTTTTCCATGACTGTTTGGTTGCTGGAGGTTGTTAGCTGTTGCTGAGTGAAACTGGTCACAAAGAGGTATACAGTGCTCCACGGTGCTTGTGATGCTTTTGATTGCTGGAAGGTTGCTGAGGTCACTCGTAGTATGTATGGATGACACTGATTTGTCTGCAAAAAAATTGTCTGTTTCCTATTAGCATCCCATTTTTATCATTTCGCTAAAGCTAGAGTCTGTGTCTTCCATGTGGCAATCTGATAGCAACACAAGTAATCACAAGGTGATTTTTGGTGCATCACTTTCTTTGCCACCATTTTCACATGCTTAAAGCAAGCATCCTCCAGCAACCACTCATAAAATACATATTTTTCCTTAGTGACCGGGGGTTGCCAACTGGTCTCTAAGTGTGACTGAGGTCTAGCTAGGTCTAGGACTAGCTGGTTTCTTATTTCTTTTTTTTCTCTGTCTCCCTCAGACCGGAGGACTGTCAGCTCTCCTTTTTATCAGCAAGGAAGTCAAACAGCAATTTGTTTGTACAGCGGTGAGAAACACGCGCACACACAAACACGCACATACGCTCTGTGATGTTGGATGGTACATCTAAAGTGTCTTCAGACCACCATAAAAAACAATATGCATTTGTTTAAACAGGTTACAAGCACTCAGAGGAGACTGTAATTGTTCCACACCAACAGTGTTTGTTAGTTTGCTGTGCTGTTACATTTACTCAGCAGCTGAACCAGAAAGGCAAACACACCACGTAACAGCTTGTCTACTACAGAGACTTGCAGCACAAATCTACCAGAAACAAAATCAACGCAAATTTATTAAGAAAAGTGTGGAGGAGAGCCTGTTTGAGTCAAAGCTGTTGTTTTACCATGATTAGTTTAATAACTGGCTCTGTGTTTGATGATATTGGTCCGTTATATAAATTTTCTTCACTGTGAATGCAACTCTTCTGTCATGTTTGAAAAATTAACTTGATTTCTTGCTTCTCAGAGATAAGGACCAGGACCAAGACCAGGACCCAAAGTCCGGTAAAACCGCTACTTCTCTATTAAAATGGACAAATCAGATTTTAATCGCTACCAGCTACTCTCTGTCTTACTTTTTCTTTCTTTGATTTGTGTGTACAGAGGGGGAGGAGTCCTGGGTGACCAATCAGGGCCTGTATCTGAGCATCAGCATCATGTCTATCCCTTGCCTGAGTCCACACGCACCTCAAGGACTAGCTCCAAACACCAGGTACACAGTGTACGAAGATTAGCTCGATCTTCTGCTCTTTGGCCTTGAATGCATCACAGTGCACGTTAATACATGATGATGTTTCTAATAATGCTAACAGTCTCCACCACTTCCTGTTTTTGACAGTTTGGCAAATGGCAGTGCAGCGCTGATTGCGGTCGGAAACACCTCCAGGTCCGAGTTTATTAAACACCTAAAGAGATACAGCAGCTCTACTGGACAGGTGAGAACACCTGCCAGAGGTGAAAATAACATGAATCAATTTATTCCATTCAAATCCTCACTAAAACCTTTAGCAGATCTTTTAAGGCTCAGGAACTGAACATTTGCAATCTAAAATCTAAAATATTCACAACTAAGGAATGTCGGAGTACGATAGCAACCTTTTTTTCTTTACAAACTCCCAGTTTGCTCAAACAAATATCCATTTTTTTCTGTCTGGTGCAGTTAAAGTTCAAGTGTTTGCAATTTCTCATTGTGAAATTGCAAATGATTTATGGATTTCATCATCTACAGTACATATTACTATTAAAAGAATTTTTAAAAATGGGGCAAATCTTTGTACACAAGAAAATAAACTAAAAACACACAAAAACCTGCAGAAATCAACACTTCCAAGACTGTTCTGAGTGGACATTGTGCGTCAGTTAAACTCTACTGTGCAAGAAAAGCAAAGACGACTTGTTGATGTTATCATGATGGGCTTAGTTTAATTGCACAGAGCTGGTGCAGTGTGTAGATTATGCTGATGACAGCCTCAGCTATTATATATATTTCCACCCGGATGTTTTCTACCGAAGAGAGCAATTTATTGTCGTGGGAACTCACTCTTGACTTCAGGGTCACACAAGCACTTTGACTCGGGACAATTTTGTGATTGTGTTACAGTCGATTAACGGCTGTTGATTATACCACAATCCCTCAACATTCACAACACCTAAAGACTCTAGAAGATGGGAAAGTAGGTCCCAGTTTTAAAAATACCGCAGTTTTCCTTGAAGTTAGTGAGTAGATTAGCCTGGTTCAGCATGACCTGGTCTGGGCAGAGAGACTGCACACTAACCCACTTACTAAATATACGGGCAGTGTGGTGTTCAGACTTGGAGTAAACAGGCTGTTTACTGACTGGCCTACATCCTGCTAGCGTCCGTCCTGACATCTCAGCAGAAAGCACGGCAAAAGTGGATGTTCAAGTGGAGCTGCCCACATGTGACCCTTACAGTTTATGTCCTACTGTGGACTTTAAACCTCTCCTGTCACTTGTGTGATGTAGAGTGTGTGAAAAATGAATACACCTTTATTAATCTGATGATTTTATCAAAATAATTTTAAAGTTTCAGTGCTTTTTGGTGCAAATCCTCCTGTGTGTTGGTATTGAAGCAGCATTAAATTGAAGTGGAGCTGCAATTATACATTAACCTGCTGGATATTTCCATGATCAATTAATCATATCCTTTGTTTGCTTTGATCTATTAAAAAAAGCTGAAAATGTAGGTCTCCCTCTTTAATGAGATGCAATAAATTCAAATTCATATGATCAAATAGACAAAATATTAGAAACTGCTAGAGGAAATTTTTAAGCCATCAATTAGGCGTAGTGGAGTTGTAAAATATTTCTCTCTACAATTCACAGTCTCGTGAAGTTAAATCAAGTGTGTATTTAAGGACAGTACTGGAATCCTCTGGGCTCTTGTTTTAAGATAGATGTTAATCTGTCCTATAAGAACGGCTTTACTTTAAGAAAGCGCAAACCTGCAGGAGAGGACAGCAGACAGACAGACAGACAGTGGGACAGTCAGCTGGTCTTTGCTGCCCCCTGTTGGAGCCTCACAGCAGAGGACAGTGGACCGGAAGAACCAGACAGATCCTGCTGCTCTCTAACAAGCTGCTTAACGGAGATCTTAATGGCTCTTTCTGACCTCATCAGCTCAGCTTTAACACACACACACACACACACACACACACACACACACACACACACACACACACACACACACACACACACACACACACACACACACACACAGACAAAGCTCTGACTGATTATCTGTGTGCAGTTCAACTTCTCCTTCGTGGAGACGCATGCTGTGTCAGCAGTGAAGATCCGCCCCTGCTCACTGATTGGCTGTTCTGAGGATGAGAGTGAAGAGGAGGGTGACTTGAAAACCACACCCTTCATCCACGCAGAAGGAACAACCTTCCCCTGGAACATCGACGGAGAGCTGGTGGAAATTGCTAATGAAGTGCTCATCAGGTGGGACGCTCACGCCTTCGTTATTAAAAATATATCCAGATAATACAATCATTACGAACAGAGGAATTACTCTGAATTGATTAATTCAAGCACTGATTATTGATGATCAAGGCACTATTTTTCCTTTTAGTTCAGATCAATAAAATACAGCAAGAAGAGGTGAATATAGAGGATAATAATAATAATAATAATGATAATTATTATTAATGTTATTTTGGACAATGGCTGCTCTTTCATTTATTTTCAGTCCAGTCCTTGTACCTCATCCTTTTCAGAGGTATCTTGTTTTGTTTATTAAAACATTAACAGTGATTTATGAATCTTTCAAACATAAAAAGGGACCTAACACAAGGGCTGAACCCATGTTGTGTCTACACATAACAGACAACTTAGCACGAAATAATATTTTTGCACCAACATGATGATTGTCAAAGAGATATTAGCCACAAACTTGGTATGATTGGAAGAGGATTAGGGAAACTGGAAAAAACGAGGCACTTTTTTTCCCCAGAATTCTGAAATTAAAGTCGGAATTCTGAAAAAAAGAAGAAGAAAAAAAGACGTGCCTACTTTTTTTTTTTTTTTTCCAGTCATCCTAATCCTCTTCCGTAATCTCAGTATGATGTTCAGTGAGTTCTTAAAAGATTTGAGGAAACTGGACAAACGGAAGACAAAAGAAGAAGTGACCGGCCTAAAAAACAGATAACATGATCTGAAAGTCATGTTGAAATTCATCGAAAGAAATGGAAAAATTTAGCAAAGACCTGAAAATGCATCCGATCCATCTGCTGCTCACTGAAGCCTCATTTGAAATGGTCTCAGTTTAAGTGTGGTTGTTAAGAAGCCATTCTTCGTGAATGGAAACGTGGCTGAGTTGTGCCAAATTACACAAGAACTGGATTGAAAATCAGTGACAATAGATATTATAGGGGGATGAATTCATATTTGAATATTTGGATCAAATTTTTTTTTTGTGTGTGTGTGGAGGAGGTCAGGAGAGAGGTACAACAGTGAGTGTCAACAGCCATCACTAAAGCAGGTGGAGGCTCTGTCATGTTTTGGTGCTGCTTTTCATCCAGTAGTGCAAAAATTGATGAAATAATGAAGAAAAGTACCAGCAGATTTTGATCCACGATGCAATTGGTTTCATTTTTCACAGTACTGACTGGTCTCCTTGTCCTGGAGCTCACACTGTGTTTGTTTCTTTACATTCTGTGACATTTACATCAATACCAATCAGGCCACGCTCCTGCAACCATAGCAACATGTCTGCAGGTCCTTAATATCCACCTGACTGTGTGTCTGTGTTTCTGTATGTCTTTGTGGTGCATTCAGAGTCCACCCAAGACTCATCACTCTGTACGGCGAGGAGGTGGAAGAGGCCGAGTCGTCTGTCTCCTGCAGCTGCATCTGAGAACAACAAGGGGGCGCTGCTCTGTGTGACACTCACCACGGTAACCAAAATGACTCAACAGTGCTCTTTGTACAGACTCTGAACTCACAATTTGAAACTTTGGTCATCCGCCCATGATTTTAACGATATATTCATAGAGGAAAAATAAATAAAATAAAAAAGCTCCTTTACTTTAAAGCTGTATTAATTTTATATTCTTTTTATCAAAGTATAATGTGAATATTTTGTAAGTTTTATTCATGTATCAGCTGCAGAACTGACCAATGCACATAAAAATGGTTTAATGTTTACAATTTACTACAGTTTCATTACCCATTTCTCTCAGATCATGTGACTTTAATTTCATATGTTGCTTTTTTTCATCCAGTTTTTGTTTCTGTGGCAGAGAACAAACTTGTTTAATTTGTGTTCAAAATCCAGTTTATTTCACTTCCCAAAGGGTTCATGTTTGAATAAAGGCATTAATAGGTGACTTTTCTATCTGTGCAGACGATGGTGAAGCAAAAACAGATCTGATGTATGCATGTAGATTCTCATTTTGACTCAAATCATACTGCAACTGGAATAAAGTATAAAAATCAAGCTGTTTAAATAGAAAATCCTTTATTTTAATAGAAAAGTGTTGCTAAAAGCAGTGAGACTCTCCAGTGCAGAACAACTTCACATAAGAACATCAAAGTCACTTATTAAAATATTAAAACACTCGGTGTGAATCTGTGAGGTGCATTTGTATTAAACACACACCGGAGTGGAGGGCAGCAGCTAAGTGAACAGTCTAAATGGAGACCGTTAACACAATGCTTTTTTTTTTTTTTTTAAATGTATTACTTGAACCAACAAGTTATCAGTTTAAAAAGCCCAGGTGTCAGTTTTAGGAAGTATGACTGAGAAAACTGACCACATCAAACATGTTTACTTAGTGTTTGTGATGTGTTTGTTCAGAAGATCATTAGGCCTCCCACCTACCTCACACTGGTAGGAGTGGTTAACCTTAAATGTGCTTTATTTAAAATGCATCACGTTTATGTTTTTTTCCTCTCTTGTTTTATTTGTATTAATTTTAATTTAAAGAACTCCCACAGGACAAACTTTTTCATGGGCATCACATTGTGATTGTTACCACATTAAAAGAGCCTTCATGCCTCATTATGTTTGATTCTGTGTGTTTGACCCTCCTGGGCCCAAAAGGAGGAGGAGTGGAGGAGAAATGCTCATTTCTAGCTGCCCTGCGTGGTGCACTTGTGCTGATCTGGCTGCACATTGTTCTCATTGTTTTTCCCTCCACATACCAGCATGGCTTCCTGTTTTCTTCTTCCCTGAATGGCTTCCAAAGCGTCAGAGAAACTGTAAACAAGTGTGAAATCAGGCTCACGGGGAGGTTAAGGAACCATAGCACCAGGAGGCAGCACAGTGGAGGATCCACTGTGGAAAGATCCTGCATTCTGCTCATTTTTCAATCCTCTGCCCTGAAATTTCTATTAATCCTACATCAAAACTGCCCTCAGTTTCCTCTATTGTGAAGCAGTTTGCAAAAGCAAGAGGGTAGGTAAAAACAGATAGCGCTAATAAGCTGATCATGTCCTCCACGTTGGAGTATCCAGCCAGTGGTCAACATTGCTGGCTCAGTGAACTAACTTTGTGCAAAACAAAAATGTGTGGATTTGCATCAGATGAGCTGATTGTGCCATAAAAATTTGCTGGTTTAAGCAGAGGAGACACATCCCAAAACAAATAGTGGGAGGCAAAAAATGGAGTGATCACCCCTGTTACCAGCAAATCCCAGCAGCCATCACCTTCTTCCTCCAGCTGGACGACATCCAGTGTGTGCCACAGGCGTCAAATGATGCAGCACAGCCAGTGAGTTAGCTCTTTGTGTGTTTGTTTGTGTGTGTGTGTGTGTTGGTCAGCAGGTGAACAAAATTCAGAAAATAAGTTACACAGACAAAAGGAAGGTTTCCCAGAGCTACGAGCCAATCAGAGGCAAAGTTTAAATCACCTGAGATCATAGAAAGTGATGTTCTTTGTTTTGTTTTCTCCTAAAAAGAAGAGTCAAAATGAAGGTCATTAATCCCAGAAAGCTCCGAGGCTTTCCGATTGGTTCAGATTTGATGACTTCCGGTTCACTTCCCTTTTAATTAATCCTCTATCCATCGAACGCTGCAGTCTTTTTTCTTTCAGGTCTTTGGATTTCTCTGGTTCCTTTTTGTGAAAGCATGTCGGCAAAATAGTTTAAAAAGTCACAGTCAGATTCAGGAGGCGTTCACTGTCACGTGTTAGACTCAAACCCTCAGAGCGTAGACGGATTTCACTGACCGATGACGTTCACAGTGCTGCAGTAAGACCGAGGCATGATGAACACTCTTTCATAGGTACAATGTGAACTCCACCTTGGGGTCAGATCACGGGCAGAGAGAACAATCTGGGTTAGGTAGTGCTTTCTCTTTTGCTGTGCTTGGGAACGAAGTCCCAGCTGTCTCTGTTGAACTCATCCTCCTTATGATGTAATTCTCTCTTGAAGAATCCAGCCTGACGGACAAAGAGAAGAAGAAAAGGTGAAGCATGTGTATCAACTGCAAACATTAAACTGTAACATAATGTGGTTGGTCAGTACCGCGGAACTGAGCCATGATATTTTACAAGATGGTAGATTGTTAAAATACACCAGTTATTGCTGGGAGAATTGTCACAAAAATGAGTTTATGTTGAAAGACAAAAATTGAGTACCTTCCACAGACACCAGATGAGAGCTGCCAGGATTGTTAACCCCACGGCTAAACTGACAACGACAATGAAGATTTTCACCATCGCTGAGGGTTTCTGGGTAAAAACTGCTTCCACCAATACCTGGAAATGTGCAACATACATCTTTAACATTGCTGCACCACGGCAACTGTGAAGCCCAGACTCTCGGATCACACAGCAGTGTGTTCTGATTGGCTGCAGGGGAGTTTTACCTGTGCTACAGGATGATCCTGGATCAGGATGGTGTTATTATCTTGTTTAGGTGATGACATCACTGCCATGCTTTCCAGGATCATGATCCCATGGCGACCCTGAGACACAGAGAAAGGCATCAGGGACCAGAAACTCTGGCAAAATGCAGTGAAATCAGTCGCCTGCGTGCGAGTGTGTTACCGGAGCTTGCCGTAGTACGGCAGGATTCAGGTTGGCTTCCAGTTGGATGGTGACCTCTCTCCCCGCCTCCAAATTACCAAGGCGACACACTAACCACTCACAAGCCTTATCGGTGCGGCCACAAAACTGAACATAGAGAACAAAATTAAAGTTTGCACCCTTGCATAAGCAATATCTGAGAGACTACATTTTATGTGTGTGTGTGTGTGTCTGTGTTTGCGTACCATTCTACGGGTGGAGGTGGGCGAAAAGAAGAAGATGAGTTGTTTGATGAAGGAAGCTTGAGGGGCGTCGCAGTCGTCGATGACTGAAACAGTTGTGTCACTGATGTAACACACGCCTTGAGACGACTGCAGAGAGAATTCATGTGTTAGTACGGTCTGTTCTGTCGCCATTTACGAATAACTTTTCTCACGCTCTTGGCTTGTTTCACCTCAATTCCAGCCATGACACATGAGAAATCACACAGAACCTAAGTGTCAAACCCACTGCCGATGTTTGTGTTGATGTACCTGCCAATCGACCACTTGCAACAGCCTGTGACGGTAAGGTGTGAGGATCTTCGGCAGCGCAATTTCAACCACAGTGTTGACTGACCTGCTGGGACCGGAGTTTAACACCTGCAAGGAGATGGAACAAGATGCTGAGACTCTCTAAGGCAGGAGGGTCATATCAAGAGCTGATTTACCTTCGCTTTTCACCTTTCGCTACCAGGAAAGAACCAATGAACAACAACAACAACTTCCTGTTTGGTTCAGATGCAAAAATGGTGATTGCTCCAGTTTCATGATTCTACCTAAACCTTGCGCTGACCACTTCAGATACACTTTCCTAAACTTTGTATGAAATTGACTGCTGTGAAGTTTTAGCTTCACATATGAAGTATTTTGGAAACCAATATATTTTTTATTTTGGCCAAACTAGTCATTCTTCTATTCCATTTTCTTTGACTATATGCTGTTGAAAGTGCCGTGACACACAGAACTCGCACCGTGATCTCTGTGTTTCCTCATTTGCTGACCTACATTCTTAAATAAATAAGTTTGGTCATGCAACTAATGTCGTGACACTTCTGTGTGTCACAACATCCCACCTTGACACATCTAACTCTTCATAAACTCAGTACATAAGTCCATCCATCCTTTTCCGCTTATCAGGGTTGTGTGTGTGTGTGTGTGGGTGGAGATGGTGGAGTCAAACTCAGGACCTTCTTGCTCTTCTTCTTGGCATCAGTGCTAACCATTATGCCACCGTGCTGCCAGTACACATATAATATGTCATATTTATATAGTTTTTTTTTTATATATTTATATATATAATATTTACAATATTTCTGCTAAGTTCTGCTATGTTATTGTATTTCTGCCAATATTATGTTTTCTTTACGTTATTGCAGTTCTGCTAAGTAATTACATTTTTGCTAAGTTCTTATGCTTCTGCAAAGTTATTACAATGTTTTGCTACTTTTCATCTTTTTCGGCTATTTTTAGCAGACAGCTTCAGCGTTACAGCATCCACACAGCATTTTTGCAGGAAATGCAAATTTTTCTAGTTCTCTTTAAACTTTGCGTTTGTGATCAGCAATAAAGCTTGTCATGGTGTAGTGGTTTAAATTTGCTTAAAAAAAGATCATTGTTTGCTCTCACGAGAAGATCTGGCATTAAAAATCTGCCTAAATCAAATACACAGAGCTGCACTGTGTGACGATCCCTTGTGAATATGGGAGCAGCCGAAAGTAGCTTTTTATTGTCCTGGTCACAAAATCAAATTTTGACATAAACAGTATCATTTATGTGCTCTCTGTTGTTTAATCAGGATAAAATGGAAAAAAATTGGAAAATATCGTATTATAATGTTATACTGCCTCAGCTCAGTGACATGTTTTAACAGAACAGACTCAATGTTTTTAGTATTACTATAACATACATACAGGCAGACATACACATAAATCAAACTGTCTGCAAATGCGTACAAGTCTACCAAAGTCAAATGTTAAATTTAACCTCAATGAGCTTCATCTGTTACTGTTTTGCTTGTTTGGCATTTAAAGCATCCAGAAGTGTGTTTGCATCCTGTCTGATCACATATGAAAAAAAAAACCCCTCTGAATCAGGCTGACCTACCTTGTATGTGTAATTGAAGCTTTCTGAATAGCAGTTAGTGGAAATCAAGTCTTCATCTCTAACTTCAAAAGAGGAGGGAGTCACAAAACTGTAAACAGGCAGACAGAAAGCATTGGGATTAGTTCTCCGGAGTTAAATATGTCCTTTATTTCTGCACTCTGAGGAAAAAATGTTGTTCACATGAATTTCACTGACATGGTTAAAAAAAACACCCCAAAAAAGCCTTTGACAAAGCAAATAATAGTAATGCACAACAAGGTGAGCTCACCCGTGGATGTTCACATTGACTCCATATTTGAGAGGAAGGGTGAGGCTGATGGAGTTGTCATGGAGATATTCCCTCCTCTCATAGTTATCACTGCAGAGAAAATAAATTTCACATATTTTTACTCCCTGATGGTTTGATTCAAGGTTTAAAAGTCTATAAAGCTATTTCATATTCATTATTGTTTCTTCTTAAATGTTCACATTAATCTGCATTCTACATACTCCTTTTTCAATAACACTTTATCTTCATACATTTGTTTGCTTTACTGTCATAAGTGAGGTGAGCGGAGGAGATTTACCTGCTGGTGTTGACATGAATGAGGTTTTGTCCAGGTGTGCTGTTCTGGTTGACATCCAACAGAAAGCTGATATTCAGCTACAAGAAAAAAACATTACTTAACATCTTCCTTCTTTATGATTTTTGCTGCTAGAACTTTTTTACACAATACAGGAATCTCTACTCTAAACCAGCTGCGGTCCGTTTCACCAGATCGTTTTGCAATATTTTAAACAGATAAGTCGAGGAAAAATAGAGAACTGAAAGCACAAGAACCCGCTTTGACCTTTGATATGTGGACCACAGGAAGTTGAGGACCCATAATAGCTGGCTGGAGCACGACATTCAGGTTCCTCATAATTTTAGTAAGTGATCAGTGTGTGATTACCTCCAATTAGCTCGGGCTTACCTGGGTGTGCGCTGGAAGGAAGAAGCTGGTCACACTGCAGTCAACACCCACTGTTGTAGCGTTGACTTCCTGTGTGACATCACATCTGACCACATTGTCCTCCTGGTTGAAGAGAAGCAGACTTGTTTTGGTTTTGTTATGTATTATAATTTTGACAATAATCATTTAACAGTTGTGTGACTATCTGTTTACACAGCAGTTTTAACTGTAAGACCAGCCATGAAACATACTGCTGTCCATTGTATCTGCCTATGGTTGCTGATGACACTATCTAAGAGAGCAGCAGTCTGCTGTTCATCTTCATCTAGGTTCTCAAATAGAGTTCTGTTTTTCTAAGAATGATGGCACTTTTTTCTCATTTTACCCAATCAGCATCCACCTCTGGCAGCTTACTCAGCCAGGACCATTTAGGAGTACATACATGACGGTAGGTATGTTTTTCTGCCCTAAAAACAGCCCTGAAAATGACCCTGAAACACACAAGCTACACACCATTTTATCTATTGATTCAGTTCAGTTTTATTTATATAGCTTCAAATCACAACAATGGTTGCCTCAAGGTTCTTTGTGAGGTAAAGACCCTACAGTAATAGAGAGAAAACCGAACAATCAGAACAAGAAATCAGACTTGGCGACAGTGGAAAGGAAAAACTCCCCTTTAACAGGAAGAAACCAGACATAAGAGATTAAAATTAGTAACCGATGCAAAATTGTGTATAAACACATAAAGAGTGAGAGAGGTGAGGTGTGTAAAGAAAAAACACTTGGTGCATTATGGGAACCCCTCCCTAAACCTATTGCAATTTAACTATGGGAGTATTCAGGGTCACCTGATCCAGCCCTTACTATAAGCTTTGTTAAAAAGGAAACATTTAAGCCAAATCTTAAAAGTAGAGAGGGTATCTGAAAGTTTGACTCACATTTTGCAGTACTTTAATGTAGTGGATGTTGCTGGGCAACCGTAGTGTCAGTCGTGGCAGGAAGGCGTCATCTCCAGAGTTCAGCAGTGAGGCTTTCAACATGATAGTCTGCCCGGATCCCAGCGCAAAGTACTCCTGCTGACTGAAGACAAACACGACAAACAACAAGCATCGCTCAGAATCAAACTTTCTCTACTGTTGAAATACTTTTGATTTCTTTTTTGGTTTTAACTTGCAGATTTTTACAGTTTGATCTCAGGAGCCCAAAGTGTGAAGCTGAATATAACCAGCAACTCTGGCACTTACTAATTACAACAGCATACAGCACACATTCATTCTCTACACAAAAATATGCAAACACAACAGCTTGATATCCTTTTTTCCTTTTCTTTTTTTTCACTTATATTCCGGTTGTTTCCCTGTTGTTGTTTTTTTTGTCATTCACACACAGCTCCCTGCAGTGTGTGTGTGTGAGAGATCTTACTGTGGGAGCACTAGATGAGCTGACAGCTGCATGTTTGTCGAACAGTTCACCAGGGAGCAGGAACGAGCAAAACGAGTCTGAGAGAAAGAAAAGAAGCAGCGGGTTAGCGGCAGCCGTGAGAATAAATAAACATTTCGATCGTGTTACTTCAGTGATAAATGGTAAATGGCCTGCATTTGTATAGCGCTTTACTCAGTCCTTAAGGACCCCAAAGCGCTTTACACTACATTCAGTCATTCACCCATTCACACACACATTCACACACTGGTGACGGCAAGCTACATTGTAGCCACAGCTGCCCTGGGGCGCACTGACAGATAACATCAAACAACTTGAGAGGTTCAATAAAAACCCTCTGATGACTAACTCCACCTGTGAATTCCTACTTGTAAACTGTTCCTGCACTGCTTTATGAGTGTGAGCAACATGTGGGGGACGCACACAGCAGGAGGGTGTTAATGTGCTGAGATGCAGCTGAAAGCACATCTGGATAGGCGAGATGGTTTGTTGATACACAAAGGTCGAACAAAGATAAAAAATAATAATTTGCAGATGGCTTAATGTGTTAGTTTAGGAGTATGCTAAACTTATGCATCTATGCTTTTATAGCTGATTAAGCTAATTCATTGTGTTGTAACTGCAAGTAGAAATTTTTCATTTTTATTTAGAGCAGATTTATAAATATAGATATTGATTACTGTGTGCATGATGGGCTGTTCTAGCTGTTATTTGCTGGGTCTTTGTACGCTAGCTTGGTACCTGGCTGGTGATGGTGTTGCGGTGTCCTGCGCTCCGCTGCAGAATGGGTTTTAACGGAGGGAAGGATGTGGAAGAGGCTCTGCGGCTGTTTGTCTCCCTGAGACTGTAAGAAACCACAAACTGAACCGGAGTAAAAATGTCCCTCACATCTTTCTGTTGGAGGAAAGAAAAAGGGTTCAGAGGAGGAAAGATGAACATTTTAGCATCACTGCTGTTAATCCAATCAGTGCATCATATGTTAATATGCCCAAATAGACAGTGGGTGAGTATATTACCCTTTGGTAAGCCACATGCGCCACACAAGTGAGATGCCCCTGTCGTGCTCGTACACGCTCATTTGTGATATTGGACGATCCGTTACCGTGGAAATAGAACCGAGGTGGGAAGGACGGTTTATGGAGGAGGTCAGAGGTCAGATTATATTGAAGATCTGAAAAAGAGAAGAGAGAAACAACCTTCAAAAATCAGGCTGTACACTTTATGCAAAACAAATGTTGCCATTTGGAGAAGCTATCATCCAATCCCAGCACTGAAACTGCAATTAGGCACATTGCTGTTGTAGAAGAGGATAGAGGGAGAAAGAGAAAACGGCTGGAAGGTTGCATTTATGTATTTTACGATAAGGACAGTAGGAGTGTGACTCTGCAGCTTTGGCTGACCGATTACATAAAGCTGACCACTACATTCTTTTATGAGATGTTCAGATGAGTGGAAAAGCAAAGCTGTCAATTTACCAGTCAATCTATGTCCCCACCCTCACCAATGGTCACAAGGGCTGCACAGTGAAGGAGACGTGACGAAAATGAGACTGGCCTCTCCCTTAAAGATAAGGTGAGGAATTCAGGCACTCGACAGTGGCTCAGAGTAGAGCTGCTACTCCTCCACACTGAAAGGAGGCAGTTGAGGTGGATTGGACATTTGACTAAGAGGCCTCCTCAGCGCCTCCCGGGAGAGGTGTTCCGGGCATGTTCTTCCAGGAGGAGGCCCAGGGGTAGCCCTAGGGCATGCTGCACAATTATTAATTTAAAAACTGTAAGGTAAAGACTCTACAATAATAAAGAGAAAACCCCAGCTATCAGATGCACTTGGCGACAGTGGGAAGGAAAAAATCCTTTTTAACAGGAAGAAACCTCCAGTAGAACCAGGCTCAGGGTGTGGCAAGCATTTGCTGTGACCAGTTGGGGGTGTGGGGAGGGAGACAGGACTAAAGACACGCTGTGGAAGAGAGCCAGAGATTAATGTACAGTTTATATCTCTCAGCTGGGCTGGGAAACCCTGGACGTTTCCCTGGATGAGCTGGGGGAGGTGGCTGGGGAGAGGGGACATTTGGATTTCTCTGCTTAGGCTTTGGGTGCCACTGGGGACGGTTGCTGCTGTGGAGTGTTTCGGTGAGTAACATCCACCTGCTGTCACTGACTCTAATGATGTGCTTGATTGGTGTTTACTTTTAAACATAGGTAGCTTTTAAATTTTATAAATTAACAGATAATACACTAAAGAGGTGCAATTAGGGCAGTACCTATGTGCCCCCTGAAATGTCTGGACTGGACACTGAAGCAGATGGTAACGTTAAAGCAGGGAGCTGGATGCTTGAGCTCTCGGCACAGCGCCATCCGATCGTCGATCTGCTCCGGCAGGATCAAAGACGCGTTCACTTGAATCACTGGACGGGTCCTGCAGCACAAGCACACAGTCAGAGAAATTATCACAGCATGCAGACTGGGGTTTATGAATCACTGAAAACAACTGAAAACAAATAAAGCAGGAGGATTTTGTTATTTTCACCTTATTTTCCACAGATGTTGGGACACTTTTGGTTCTCTTGCACACTACATACATTAAAAAAACATTCCTGTTCACTACTATGAGAAGAGGGTAACTACAGATGGAGTCTTTTTGGGTAAAGTTTCAACAGGAAGCTTCAGTGACGACTTACCTGAGAACCACGGCTGAGTCAGAAAGGAACGCACCAACTGCCACATCTGCAGAGACAGAGCGGGTTCAGCCTGCTTAAAACGATCTAATGAAACAAATATGGCAGAAGTTTTGGCACAGAATTGTTTACCCTTGTAACCGTTATCGTCAATGTCAATGCCAGAGCTCAGCGACTGGCCGAACATCCTGAGGTCATGGCCAAGGGTGGATCCAGTAATCCTCTGAAAGCACAATGGTAGGTATACCATGAAAGCTGGTGTAATGATATTACTTAAAAGCACAGAAGGATATAAGTACTAATGTAAGCATGTGCAGGCAAGTATGCCAAAAGGCCAAATATAGCAGCCACTGGTCAGGACTTTCTGATTTTTTACTGATCTCAGTCTTAAAGAAAGAATAGATCATTTGTCTTGGTTTGATTTGTCCAGTCACTACAAATTCATAGCTTTAACTCTTGGATCTGTGCTACTTTTCTCTTCTATTTTTTATCTATTGTATTTAATTATTTATGAATCTCTCTTTGAGCAAGGGGATCAGGTCAGATTTTGCATTTTTGTTAGACATGTTATTGCACTGGTAAGTAAAAAGTAAGTAAGTGACATTTTTACCTGCACGTCATCCTCATTTATAGCCCTTGCCTGTCACTTATAGACAGGTAAGTCCCCCACATACACGTTATTCTCTAAATTAAACAGGTGAGTTATATAACAATTTGCCCAGATACATCTTGGGGGAATTACATTTAGAGAACAAAACCTTGTTTTGTACCAGGCTGAAAACATGTTTACTTCTGTTGTAAAATTGGGACATTCATATCTTGTTTCATTTGAGAACCTGCAGTTTTTCTTTTTTTCAGCCCTGGAGGTTTTTGCTCAGTTTGTACCTGGGATGGAGTTGATGAGATGCCGTCTTTTCTGCCGTTGTAGATGTACACAGCTCCTTTAAGGTCGTCTTCATGTGGAGCACCAATCGCCACATCTACACACACACACACACACACACACACACACACACACACACACACACACACACACACACACACACACACACACACACACACACACAATTTTGTATTTATATACTTGAAAGGATTCTTGTTTTCCACTTGTCACCAACCTACAGTGGCATGAAAAAGTGTTCATCCCCTTCCTGATTTCTGTCTTTTTTATTTTTACACTTTTGTACTTAACTTTTTCAGATCATCAAAGAGATTGTAACATTAGTCAGAGAAAACCTGAATAAACACAAAATATAGTTTGTTTTTAACGTAAATTATGATTTAATTTAATAAAGGAAAGAAATTATCCAAACTTACTTTATGTGAACAAGTAATTGCTCCCTAAGCCTTATAACTGGGTGTGCCACCCTTGGCAGCAAGAACTGCAGTCAAGCAATTGGCAATGAGTCTTTCACATCAATGTGGAGGAATTTCGATCCACTCTTCTTTGCAGAACCTCAAAGTGTCAGATTTATTCAGAATACACTGGAGGGTTTTGAAGCACGAACAGCCAAAGCATCTCAATCAGATTTGAGTCCAGATTTTGGCTTGGCCACTCCAAAAAGCCTTGTTTTGTACTTTTTGGGTTTGGTTTAACCAGAGCTGGACTTCCTGCATGTAACCGATCGTTGTCAGGCTGTGAAATGAACCATATTTTAAAATCTGCATTTGTATTTACTCTGGTTATCTTTAGGATGGGACAAATAGTTTTTCACAGCACTGTTTCAGCCTAACCTCATCTTTGATTTCTTTTCTTCAAAGTAGTCGTTGGTTCTTGTGACTTTTTACATAAAATTTTCACACTTTTTAACAAACTAATTTTTAAATTCACAGGGTAATTTTTGTCCTTTCTTGTTTTTTCAGATGGATAAAAGTATGCAAGAGTATATAAACATGAGTAAACACTAGTATGGTCTTTTAATATTTAACTAAAGTATCCTTAAAATATTGAGGTCATGGACACACTAATGCAGTCAGAGATACTTCCATTGTTTCAGCCATCAGCACACTGATTTACATTTATTTCTTGCCTTACCATATTTCCTAGTTTACTGTAACGCTAAACTTGAAATCAGTCTTCATAGTAAAATTTCATGACTATAACTTTTCCTTTTTTCTCCAAAAGTTAGGTGGGTCCACCCTGTGAGTGTGTGTGTGTGTCTGTGTGTGTGTGTGTGTTAGTGAACAGATACAGTGTGTCCCCAGACCATGGGTACACACACACCCTTTTATCTAGCTGTGGCAGATTAGAGGGCATGTTCAGTTACAGAGCAACAACAGTATGTCATTAACGTTTAATGAACATAATAACACCCTCCACCCCTCTCACAAACACACACACGTACAAACACACACACAGACACACACAAACACACAGAAGGTAGGGGTCTTGATGTATGTGTTAGGGCGTTGTGTTACTTATCAGGAAGTCTCAAGTAGTTGGTTGGCTTGTAAGGCACCTAAAATACATCATCACTACATGCATGTTTTTCTGTTATGTAGCTCAACAGCCAGTTAAGTAATGTAGTAGCATTTCTAATGTTTGTGCTAATGCAGTAGATCTGTGCAGAAAGTAAAGAGAGCAGCTCTCTAATTACCACTCTCAAGGTGCCCTGGAGCACACAAGTGAACCCACAGCTGCTCACTGTGGGTTTTTGTGCTACTGTGACAGCTACTGAAGCAACAGCAGAGCATGTGCTGTTAGCAGTAGCAAGAGCAGAAACAGTAAAAGCAGGAGTCGTTTAAGTATAGTACTTATTTGCAGTACAAAATCTTCTGTTATTTGTAGTACTTGGAAGAGAATGAAAAACAATGTTGCAATACTCTTAGTACTAGGAATAGTTATAGTACTTGCAGGCAGGTTCGCCAGCAGTAATATTAGCAGTGGGACTAGTAGTATCTGAAGCAACAGTTACTTAGACTTCATGTTTTTTGCACTAAGACAGTTAAGGGGATATTTACATTTTGCAATAGTACTGCCACCAGGATTTATCTTTATTTTTACTGGTATATATATTTCCTTTAATGTATTTTTAATACTAAAAGTATTTATAGGAGAAGTAGTCTTCAGAAGCATAAGAAGGAAGATTTTATAAACTTCTAGCATTAACTGTCACATATTCAGTACTTCTGGTTGTAGTAGTATCAGCGGTGTTGTGTATACCAAAGCTTGCTCCAATTAAAAAAAAAAAACAACTTCTAGATCAGTCGGCGTGTGATCCCTACCAGGGTAACCATCGTCATCCAGGTCTCCCAGGTCTGCGATGCTCTCTCCAAATCGGGCGGCGTAGGCGTTGCTGCCAGTCAACTGAAACTGCTCCTCTAGCTTTGCCTGAGAAAGGACACAGGACACGTTAACAGGTCATCTCAGAAAGTGTAAAGAAAGAAAGAAAATAAAGTCTGTGTTCACGATCAGGTTCCTTTATTTTTAATTCACAAAGACCCGTCCTCATAGCGTCACATAAATCAGATGTTTTCATCTCTTCAGGGAAAGTTTTACTCGTTATACATGGATGTATGGAACTGTGAAATTAGGATTGACAGCAGAAACAATCAACACATCAGAGCATCACAGTAAAATAATACCATGCTCAGTGTTCCTGCCTACCTGCCCCTGGTTGATGTACACATGGACTCTCCCTTCTTCTCTCACGTTGCCCGTTGCCATCGGAGCACCGACCAACAGGTCTGACAATCCATCGGCATTTAGGTCCACCGCACAAACACTGGAGCCGAAGTAGGATCCCAGCTACACAAAGACATGAGCTAAGTGCTAAGCAGACGGTTGCTTTGAATGGGGAACATTAATGCTAAGGAGCTTCATACCTCTTTTCCAGAGACTTGGGCGACAATCTGTAGCACACTGTTGTCTACTGTAAAGATGAAGACCTGCACAGTGTATACACACAGTCACTGAATTTAACATCACATCTGCTGTACATAACACAAATAAGAAATCTTTACATCACTGCACCAAAGATGCACCGAAGGCTGGCGGTGCAGCCCTTGCAAGTCAGGTAGGTCTTACCTTTCCCTTCTGATTGTATTGTGGAGCTCCACCCACCACCTCCACACTTGCAGGACTCAGGAAGTGACCAGCTCCAACAGAATAGCCTGAACAACAGCACGGCACATGATTAATTTAGGTAAACTTTAATTTGGGTAAAGCTTCCATTTATTCTCATCTGCTTATCCTTATCAGAGTCGCGGTGGGGCTAGAGCCTATCCCAGCTACAGGTCACCAGTCTGACACAGGGCTAACACAGAGAGAGAGTGCCTGGGTGAAGTTTACTTTAATATTAATACTCCACTAAGTTTAAAAAATGTTGATATTCTTATGTTTGTCATACTCTGCCTGATAATAACAATTCTGTCCTTTTACTTAAACTGCTATTTGCACAGTGTGGCGCTTTTTCACATGACTGAGGCGTAGCTGTGGGCACAAGGATCCACACGAGTATGCAGGCATGTCACATAATTCACAAGTACACTTGTACAAGTACACATTCACTTGGTAGGTGATTCTAGAGCAACCGATTCAGGAAATGTCTTGTGAAGCAGGAAAGGAACCATCAGAGCTCTGCTCATTCATTTGGCACAAGCCTGTGTTCACAGCTAACCTGCAAAGCTATGTTGTTACGTATTTCCACCGCACAGGTGGCTGCTGGACTTCCCAGTTGAAAACTTTTACCAGATACTGTGCTTCCTGACTAAAATGTTTTCAGTATGGATCTTTAGAGAAAACTGGATATTTCTTTTACTTGTGAATAGACCTCAGCTAGCTCCTACCCCATTTATAGACTTAAATGCTAAGCTAATCTTCTGCTTCTCAGTGTAAATAAATAAATCCTTATGTCATTCATATTATTAACACTGTATAAAAACTGTTTACAAAGTGTACATCAACCTGAAACAGCAAAATAAGGTAGAAACTAGTCTGTTGGTTGACACAATTTTACCAGCAGTGGTGAAAATTTGATTTATTGGTTAAGGTTTCAGATCAGGTTTGGCATGTGGTCGATCTATACTGAGGTAAACCATTTGTGTGTGGCAATGCACAGACACGAAAAAGTCAAAAACAACCACAGGCTTAAAAAAAAAAAAACTTCCTGAAACTGTTTCCTGTGTACACACACACATAACCACATACACCAGTGGCCTGAAGACAAAACTCAGTAAAGTTTCTACCCCCATCATAAGTGAGAAGAAACCATTTTGCAGTCTGAGCTTGTATAATTGTCATTTCAGCAGCTCCTCAGCTCCTCACCACTGGTAATTGTGGTTTTTACGTCCCGTGAGAACCTTGAAGATGTTTTCACCTACAGTTTTCAGAACATAGCACCTCTCTGCTTGGCTTCCTGTTTCTCATGCACACTGAAAGGTGATGCATATGCTAAAATGCGTTTGTATAGCCTCTATTTCTGACATTATCTTGTGGGAGTTTTTTCTCTTGGTTTCTTAAATGAAAACACAAATAAATATGACTTATGCCATGTCTATATGTACCCTTTATCCTCCTTAACACATGGGCCAATCTGCACCAACATCATTACAGATTAAGATCTATATGTTATTAGAAAAATATATAGATCTCAGTTCCTTTGATTTTTGTATTACTATGTTCATCTAATCATCCCCCTGCAAATGCGATGTTATGATCTCCGTTTTCAGTTGTTTCACCTGTCAGTTTCAACATGCGTAACGTTTTCATCATCAGACTATATACACACCTAAATTGCTCAAGGATTAATAAAGTATAGTGATTCGGCGGTATAAGGCACATATTCAGAATAACAAGATAAACTAACCATACATGTCTGTGCCATACAGGAGTGATGCTAGAAAGTGCAAAACAATGCATCAACACAGGATGTAAATGTGTACATGCAGGTGTCATGACACGTATTCCTGCCAATGTTTTTAGATAAGTCTGCTGATCTAAGAGGCACAAACAAAAGGAGGAGTCTACCAGCAAAGGCACTCAAGTTATTAAGCCAACATCAATGTAATAATTAGACTTTAAATTTGCTTTGCAAATATTTTACAATAAAGAACAATCAATAAATAAAATAACGTTTGGGCTATGCACACTTTTTTTATACAAGAAAACTCCACAGGGCAAGTTCTCAGTTTGTCCAAAAACATGTTCACTGTGAAGCTGTGAGCTTTTTTTAGTTCCTGCAGCTATCAGCAGTGACAGTGTTTGCTTTAAGTCAGATAACGTGGTGTGGCGATAATTTAGCGCCAAAATGCAAAATCAAGACTTTAAAACGAGACTCTGCAAACCAATGGGTGGCGACAGCGTGGTTATCTCTGTCACATGCAGTTTATGATTATGAGGATGAGAGCACACTGCATATATATATATATATAGGGCCCAAAACGCATATAACCAGTTGACGTTGAAACCAAAGCTACGTGTTTGTCCCCAAATACAAGCTTAAACTTGGTTCTCCCGGTAAGCAAAATACTGAACGCATAAAGTCTGTTTATATCAACTTACTTACATTTCCAAATTTAACTTCCACCTGGAATACTTTTATTGACTTTAGCAAAGCTAGTTCGACATTTTAATAAATGTGCAGGTTAAGTGAACTCACACTAAACTACGGTTTGTGTTTTAATCAGCCTTTGCTGTTTGGCCACTTCCTTTGCTAAAGCTGTTTACACCAACTTCAGATCTTACAAGAGAAAGAGAAAAAGCCAGTGTTCCTCTCTCTTAAAGCCAAAAATGCTTTAATTGTTAGTTTAATTTAATGGTCTTTGGTAGTAAGGAGGAATCGTTTTAACAGGTACAGTAAAATAATGACCAGATAGAGTCTTCTCAATGTTTTTGGTTCTATTATTCACGTCTCTGTGAAAGCTCCATAAATGATGGAAGGAAATCTATGACAGTAGCTGTAACTAAAATTAAGTTGGACACTGAAGTGAAACTAAGGTAAGTATCATATTCACAGACAGAAAAAGTGCTACCTCTGTGTGACCTGTTATGATGTCTCCACAGCACACAGCATAGCCATGAGCAGCTGTACCAGTGATAGCATATCCTGGAAGCTGCTTCTTCTTGCTTTTTTTAATTTAAAACTTATCCTAAAATCTGTATAGGTTTGTCTCTTATAGACCAGATCAGACTATATTTAACAAAGCACAGAACATTTCCTTTGTTTGAGTCTCACAGCAAGGAATGAACCCCGGTGTTCAGCGGCGTTGCTGTGAAGTGGCAGGAAATGTTTGCATGAACAGTAACTAAGGTAGTCTTCTGACCAACATCAGCTTTATGTGAACACCTGTCAGTGAATCTCCTTTTGGGCGTGAGACTTTTTACCTCCACATGGTGGCTACAGCGTGTGAGTGAAAAGCAATCAAAGAGCTTCACCTTCACATTTTGTCAATCCAAGCCACAGAATGAGAATTGTGTTTAAAGGAAGGGACAGAAGCACAGACCGAGTCTCTCTGATGAGGCTTGTGGTGAAAGCACAACACCGGTAGGTAACAGCTGTATTCTGGAAGCGGGCTAACATCAGCAGTGCTGGTGGAGGGGCGCGTGGACTACGTACCCAGGTAGCTTCCAAATTTGACGGCTTCAGTGTTGTCATTATCGAGGTAGGCTGAAATCTTCCCGCTGGTGGTGTTATAGACCAGAACTGAACCAGTCCAGTAAGATGTCCCTGGTGCCCCCATGATGACCAGATCCTGAGAAAGAGAGAGCCTCTATATTATAATGTGATGACTTTATTTAAGCTGCATTATATGTATAGCTAAATATCTTAGATTGACTCTCACATATGTTGCTTTAAAATTGTACTTCTGGTTTGATTATGTCACAGTTTTGCTCTTTTTTTAAAAAAAAAACTTGAATTTATACATTTTCATAGCCTGAGGAGCAGCAAGAGGAGAGCAGATGGCTTTTTAAAACATGGATGGACCACATTCAGTCTGCAAGAGGAAACAGGGATGACACAATTTTAACAAACCGTGTTGCTTATGTTACTGACCTCTGTCAGGAAGTTGGAAATACCCGCCTGACATGATCCATAATCCTCCCCAAACTTCCTTTGGTGGTCTGTAGGAGACACACAGGCATGTCAAAAGGTGAAGGTGAACAAACGAATAAATCCCTCTGCAGCTGAACAGCTGCTGGTTTCACATGCACACACATTCATATCGCTACAGTCACGGTCATGGTTTTACATATCAGGACATTATTTAAAGATAACAAGCAAAATAAAAAATAGTCCTTACCAGATGTTAAAATTGGGTACATATAACCTGAGATGTACAATAACACAACATACTGGACTGTCACATTACTTATTTAACAAAAAATGAAGACAAAATGCAGAAGCAGTGTGTGAAAAACTAAGTAAAAAAGACTTCATGAGTCTTTTTGTCTCACTCTGCTTTATAAGATGTTTCCCTTCATTGAGGTTTGGGGCGGCTGTTCATGCACAGCTCTCTTAAAGTCCTGCTACAGCGTTTCAGTCGGCTTTAGGTTTGAACATTTGGATATTGTAACACTATGATTCTTCTCCTCTGTCAGCCATGAAGCTGCAGATTTCTGTTGCGTTTGGGACACTGCATGATTTTGGTAGTTTGGTACAGGCTTTAAATATAGGACAGAGGTCCACACGTTTGACTCTAGAATACTCCTACGACGTGTTTGGGCTGAAATGCTGTTTGTTTTTGCCAAACTCAGCACTCTCCCGTTTTCTCTCCCTCCAAATAAGTCATCCTTGTTCAGTCTTTTTTTAATTGCACTGTTATGAACTTTTAACATACTAACTGAGGCCTGCATAGTCTGACATGTAGCTCTTGGTGTTTTTTGTAATTTCTTTGAGCATTGCACAGTCTGACCTTGGAGTGCATTTGCTGGAACCGGCACTCCTGGGAAGTCTGACAGCTGTCATGAATGTTTTCCACTTGTGAATAAACTCTCTCAGTGTAATAATAAATGAACCCTTCCCTGACTGATGGGCAGCTTCTCTAAAATCATTGTGATGTATTTTCTCCTGAGCATTGTGTTAACACACACCTCAAAGCTCCAGACCAGCAAACTGCCAACGTTTGATGCATCTGGCTCTTAATTACCTTCTTAATTCATATAAAATCAGGACTGTGTCTGTTTTGACTTAATAGCTGTTAAATAATTAATATCACTGTGTAATTTTAAGACCTGCCACTTTATTTGTATTATGTCCTGATATGTAAAACCACAGAAATGTTAGCAGGTGAGTTTCGTTTTACTATGACAACTGTATGTTTGTGACCTTTATTGACATCATGTAATTTGTAGTTCTTTACCCTGTTCTACAAAAGGTTGCTAGGTCAAAAAGTTGTTCTCTCTAGTAGGAAGAGAGGAATAAGTGTAACCATTAGAGCAGCATGTGTGCATGTGTGTGTACCTCTGTAACAGGGGGTCATAGCCTTGTAAGTTTTCATGTCGCTGCCAAAACGATAACACACCCCATTCGGAAGCTTGTTGTTCTGACCATCTTTCTTTGAGTAGAAGACGTTCTTCCAGCGGTGACCACAGGCCTGAAAACACACAAACACACACACACACCAACAACATGTGACATGCACTCATTACTAAGTCACACGTTGGTAGCAGAGTGTTGTTGTTGTTCCCATGACCTAAGTCACTGTAACAAAAACTGTGTGTGTGTGTGTGTGTTGAACATTATCATTTTCCTGAATGTTTCTTTGCTTCTTTCCCCCCCTGTGCTACACAGACGATCACAGTGAGGAGACATTTGGTGCTGTAAATACTTTCTCAATCACATCACTGCCTCCATTGTGTGTAACAGAAATGCCTTCAGGCTTTTCAAATGTTGCTGTCTGTTGTGCAAATGTTTCAGGCTTTCTAAGTGACTGACCTGCTGTTTAATGACTGCTGACTCTTTGTCATAAAGCTGGATGTAAAATGGATTTTTGTTTAAAAAAATAAGAGTCCATAACCTCTGAGTTTGTTTATGATACTGTTCTAATGTGCGTTGACGGTTTCTCTACAGTGACCCTGCACCTTGGATTAGTTTCTCTGAATTCTCTAACTCCCTCTTTTTGCTTCATGTTGTGAATCATAATAGAGTAAAACAGGGAGTGCAAAGGATATTCATTTGTCACTATAATAAAAAAGAGACACATCCCTAAGTGTGCAGGATCTGCTAAAAGCTCAGTGAGCGCTGAATTGTGGACATCATTGGTAATGTTACTAATCTAGTCTGACTACCTACCACTTTCCCAGCATCAAACAAACATAACAGCACAATGGCTCCTCTGAAATGCTGAATGATACAGAGAAGTTATTTTACATAACCAGCACTAAAAGGGATTTCCATAAAAATTGTTAAAAAATACCTTTTTTATATAATTATATGATGTGCACCATGCCTTCAAAGCACACCACCAACCATCGCTGGCCCTGAAATGTTAAGCACTGCAAACTCTTATCCGCTGTCATTTGCAGTCTTTCAGATGGTGTCTGTTTTATGGCATCCTGCCCTACCTCACTGGAAATACCAGAAGTTTACAGCCTTTCTGAACAGCCACACTGTAAAAACCACTCTTCACCCAGAATGGTGAACAGCATTTTGTTAAAACTCGAGGTTTGTCTGACAGAACTGCCACAGGCCACGTGCTTTATGTCCAAATGGTGTTTCAGAAAGTCCACCAAGAACACCAAAGTCACAACAACGATCATGTTGAGGAAACTGCTGAACCAACGAAGATGATAAAACTAAGAAAAACGTGTTTAGTGTCGCTCATTGAGCATCAATAACATGGGGGAAAAACCTAAGTAGCACAGAGAGAGTGTGTGTGCGTTACCAGGATGTGTCCCCCTTCCTTTTCAGGTTGTCTGGATAAACTGACTCCCATCCACTGGTGATCTTGCTCGGCTTCACACGTCTTTCCACACCAAGACACATCTGCATAAACATGGATACGTGGTTGACTGTCAGCATATCACCTTCACTCACCTTATATAGCATCTACAGTACATCCAGGCTTATTAAATATATGTGTTTATAACACTAGCACAATAAAGGATGTTTTGGCTGAACTTGCATCTCTCATCTGAGTTTCATCTCCATCAACAGCTGGAGTAACGCAGGGGGAAAAGACTAAACGCAAACGCTGACAAAAACACATACCAGTAGTCATGTGGTGGCATTTCCGGGGTCCAGCAGCAGCGATGCTGCAGCGGAGAACAGCTCCTGGAGACACTGAATGATCGGAGGATGTGTTTGCGACTGGCGCTCCGACTACTAACCTAAAAGAGGGAAAGAGAGGCATTTAGCACTGGTTTTGTCTTTGTCTCAAGTATCTAAATCGCATCTGTGTGTGAAGCATCAAAGAGCTGCTCTCATTGGCAAGAACTGGCTAACTGGTGTGGGCACACACACACAAAGTGATACTGTGTGAAGATGGCAGCTTACGGAGCGTTACTATGGCAATTAAATCAATTAGAATAAGACTGTAAAAACAGCTGTGAGTTATTTTACAATTTAAAGTGCATGAGTGAGGTTATTACTAGCATGTAGCATTCTTTGAAATGTAGTTTACGATGATCAACGGCACATCAGTTGGACAATCAGTAGTAGATAAACAGATCAAAAGTCAGGGTTAGGGTTGGAGGGGGCTGGTGAGTTGTTAGTAGACCAATAATGTGAATACTAGTAGTAATCCAGACCAGCTCTCTGTGTTGTGGCGATACAGCAGGACTGAGTATCCGAACATGGAGGAAGGCGGGCCTTTAAACTCCAGACTGTGGTCCTGATCCAGACTGTATCCTGCAGCAGGAGGAACCAGGGTCTGAACTAAGACCATGACCAGTGCAGACACACTGGCCGCGGAGACCTTCATGATGGAGGGCAAACTGCGAGAAGAAAACAGAGGTTATGCTGAATGAGTACGGGAATTTACATTTTATCGCTACACAGTTGGTCATTGAAGCAAATCTTTAAAGTTTCCTTTAGATTTTTCCCAGATTTTTCTTTTCACAGTTTAGTTGTGTCTGAGTGGGATTTATGTGACGATTGCCCAAAATGTGGCATTCCACAAGTGTGAGGTTATTACCAACGTTTCCACTGTAGGACATCAGTAATTCATTTAACTGGACTTTATTGAAAAAAGGGGAATTTGCACAGGTTCATCCTCTCACTCACTTCAAATGACTTGTTTGTTGTTGTAATTTCCCAACAAATAACAGAAAATGTATTAAAAAAAAGAATAAAATCAGCTTTAATTTACTTAATTCATGAGCAGTTAATCAATCGATACCTTAGATGAGAACAAAGTATGTTTAATTTGACCATGCATCACTTTACTTAACACCACAGTGCACAGACTATTAGCACGCTAAGTATGTCAGCCTGAGTTTTGGCATATGTAAATAACAAAATGTAATCTAATTAAAGGATGAGTTTTTGATGTTTAAATGTTTCACTGAGTCTAGACATGAGATAACCGGATGATTAAACCAAAAAAAAAACCCATGCTGATATATATCTACTGTCAGACAGTCTCAGAGTTACTTAGGAGACGCACCCCTGTGAAGTACTCTGGTGTCTGGTTTTATAAGAAACCACAGCCAGTGGTTGCTTATATCCAACCACAGACTGAAAGCAGAGGAAATCACTTAATTTGTTCAGGTTAAATTAAAGAAAAGTTACATCTACTTTTCCATCAGTGCAAAAATCTAAGTGTTTCTGCTGTCTGCTCTGGCTATGAGTTTCCCCCTGCTTCCAGCCCATATGCAAAGCTCAACTAACTGTCATCTAGCTGTTTCCTAATCTATACATCAGGAGAAAGAGTGAGTGAGAGTGCTGCCAATCTTTCTTCCTGTCTAAAAGTGAACAAAAAAATTCAATCAAGTCGATTTTCCAAAATTGGAAAACTGCAAAATCTATTTTTCATTGTGCTTTTGTTTCTCTGGATTTGTTTATTCATCTTAATTTGCTTATTTTAGCCTGTTTGAATCATGCTGGGCTGTGGTTGCTCTTACAGAGTAAAGTACAAAATTACGCTTTTCTAAATAAACATGAGCTTAATAACAGCTAGTTAAAAACTATAAGTAATGGTCCAGACATTCAAACACACTGTTGTCAAGTTTCCAATGTCGAGGACCCCCAAACTTTTGGGTCATATGAAGAATTATGACTTTACCGACTGCTGCCATTATTACCAGTTTATTTACAGATTGAACCGTTAACACAGAAATATTTTTTTCAGCCTGACTCCTCAGCACTGTTTGATTCTTCATCAGCTCTATCAGTCATTCACTGTATAAACGGTCCACATTTCGCTTACTGTACCGCTCAGACAGCAGAAAGCCTACCCCGGGTCAGACAGCTGTTATCCCGGGTCAGACAGGTCCAGGGGCTGACAGACTCAGGAGAACAGCAGCGCGTGAAAGACGTCTCCGTTAAATCCACTTTATTATTCCCCGCGGGTCTCGCTCGTGCGTAAATCCTCCTGTTGCTCCCCAAGTCTCCTAAAGAGTCTCGTGCGTTGACCGGTTTCGCACGAGACTTGTGTGTTCTTATTCGGGCAAACACGTGCAGTACGAAAGAAGAACTATGGCGAGAGAGTTTGAATGTTAAAAACCGAAAAAACAGAGTGAAAACTTGAGCTGAGCAGAGTTTCACATGGAGTCAATGAAACTGAGACATGAGCGCGCGGAGACCCTCCCCTCTCTATTTGCGCGCGTGCGTGTGCAATGGTGTTTCTTCTAAGCCCCGCCTGAGCGCGCGCGGTGTGTGAGTGTGTTAGAGTCGTTTCGTCTTCAGTTGTCACTAAAGTGTGAATGAAGTTAGCGTTGATCTAATGTGACTGTCTGAACCGTGCAAGGCGCGCAGGAAATATTCAGAAACAACAAATATGAGAAGTCCTTCTCTTAAAGTGTGAAGACAGAAAACACAGCAGTCGTGGCTCTAAAGTTTAAAACACTCCTTTATTCTAAAAAAAAATCCATCCTCACAACGGATGTTTCTATTGTTTCTATTGTTTTCATTTGTGAAACACGTGAAGCTTTAAGAATAAAGCACTATTCGGCCTGCAAATTCATGTTCATAAAAGGCTGAATTTGAATTTTTTTTTAAAAATTCAAAATTCTGAAAATATAAATGAACAGATTAGATTAGATACTAGAAATTGTTTAATTAAGTATAAAAGTATAAAGTACAAAAATTAAGTATAAAAAGATAAAATAGCCACAATATGCATTGTTTCAAGTGCTATTAAAACCCGACTGAATCCAATGTGATGTTCGTAAGACTCACAATAATAAGGCAAAAAAAATGAAAAATCACTATTTGGAATTTGGATCATTTTTGCAGTACAGGTTGTTTTCCTGCCAGAAAATATAACTAAATTATTAAAAAAAAAAAAAAATAACATTTTCACACTTTAAAATGCAGTAATATACAATTGTGAAACAATTTCTACAATACTAATTTTACTTTATAGATCTCAGTATTTCTTACTCTGCTACTGAATTATAACCTTGTATTAGTTTCCTCCAGGCCTCTAACTTAATCTTGAGAATTACAATGAAGCAACATAGCGAGTGCAGCGGATGCAAAACTCCTTGTTGTTGTGACATTTTTCACCAGACACAGAAAAAAAGACCTGATCTGCCGATCACTCAGTGAGTACAGCAAGAAAACATCTAGTGGACATCATTGCTAATATTAACAAGCTTATCTGAATATGTTTCACTTTCCCAGAAGCTTACAAACGCATGGAAAGAGGATGTTACATTTTCCTAATGTACTTTTTGCTTCTATTTAAAGTAGTTTATGTCTGCAGTGTGAGCACAGTGGAATGTCTCAGCCATCATGTGGTCTCTAATTCTGGTCAGCTGACCATCTAAAGTATTGTTAATGCTGTGTTCAGAGAAGCAGCACTTCAGGCAGTATCCAATGTTTTTTAAAACAACAACAAACAAACAAACAGGTTGATGGTTGATGGCTGTGTTAGTTTTGCAGGATCTTGGTTACAACTAAAATATGGATCCAATGTAGCATAACCAGGATTCACCCTCGGGGAACTCTGTAACAACTCTTATCTGGATTAGCTGTTGGAAATCTGTTATGCTTGACCAAAATGGTGTTTGGAGCCAGCAAAAGCAAAAAATGTGTGCAAAAGAACGCACAAAGTCCATCTGTATTCAGGTAACTTACAACAGTACAGATTCTGGTTGTCAGATTTGGATACATAACGAGGGATTCCTTTAAATAGCGGCCGGTTATATCCTGCTGTTTATAGCATGTGTATATTACAATGATAAGTGGATGATAGAAAAGGTCTCTTGACAAGAACCTTGTGAAATCATTAGCATAGTTCCTTCTTCAGTAAAGGTCACTATTCTCGCACTGGGAGAGCATTAACATGCGGATAATAGTGAGTAGCACTTCTGTAATTCCCCTTTCCAGATTTTTAGCACATCTGTAGACTTTTGGCTTTGTAGTGTTGCCTGTTGGTCACCAAGGGGACAAAAAAGCTTGTCTAAAAAGCAGCCTTTCATCTGATCCATCCGGCTACTCGCTAAAAATAAATAACTACATCAGAAGTACTTTGTGTGACTCCAACTGTTTAATTCACTGTTACTGGACTCAGTAAACAATGACTGCATAAGTAGTGTGAAGTAGTTTGTAGTGATGAACAGCTGGTGTTAGCCATGTTTAGCTGGAGATCGGGTGGTGGGTAGTGGTGGGGGGGTAGATTTCCTAGCAAAGTCACTGAAGATCTCCAGCCAGTCTGTGATTCAATCCAGACTGTCAGCCAGTCATGATTAAATAAACCAAAGAAAAGATGAGAGGATATGTTTGCAGAAAGTCATAAACATGAGCAAAAGGCAGCACAAACGTTTTAAGGGAGTACATTAAAACTCATCCTTTAAGTTTCTTTAAGTAACAAACTTCTCCCGTTCAGCAGAAAAGAGGACTCGGAAAAACTCACATAAAATCAGCCTGATTTTGGCCATTCAGATAAAAATAGCTACAGCATGAAAGACAGTTATGGAGCAGACAAGCTGCTTTGGTGGATGTCAGACAGGAACTCGGCTTCACGCACACATACGCATTCACATACACATTCACTCAGCGTGTTTGTTGGTATTTCCTGTTAATGACCCTGCAGTTATTATGTAGCTTCTGTTCCCACCCTTCTGCACACTCTGAGAGTCCATATGTTTAAGAAGTAAGAAAGAAAGAAAGTCATGCAAGCTTAACACAGAATAATAAGGTTAGCTAACCTCTACTGGTGGCTGAAGCACTGTTACTGTGGTCACACAAAGTTTTATATACATTTAACACTAGTTTGATCTCAAATGCTTATATACTGGTGCATGCTATTTTATGTGCAAATGTGCATTTAAAGTAGGTTGTGTTAGTGCTTTGGCAGACTGGCAAACTGTCTCAATTGAACATCACAAAAACTGGATGGATGGATGGATGTGGATTCATATTGACAAGAGTATGGCTACATGTAGTACACTATGAGTGCGCAGATGGTGTAACCATAACAGCTAAAAGAAAAGGAACTTTGTGCACTCCTCACCAATCTTCACCCTGTGAACACTGTAGCAACCAATTTTCTGGCAGCGGATATGTCTAGCACCAGAGAGGACGTTGGCTGCTAACAACAGAAGATTGTTATCAGTCACTGAAAGCATGTGGTTTGGGGTTTATCTTCTTTGCTAGAGAAGCTTGTGGCTTTATTGTAAAAATTGCAGAATCACAATCAAATGCTGAACCTGCTTGAGCGGACACAAAACTACTCTGGGAATTAACACTGAATAGGTTAATATCCAGCACACAGAGTAAATAGTGGAGCTAAGTGAAAGTAGCGACAGTCAATAACTTTAACCACATAACTCCAAGGATGTATCATGTTCTCACTTCCTTGAAACTTATCAGGGGAAATACTTTGTGCCTTATTTCTTATTTGTATTATATTCTTATTTGTATTGTTGTCTCAGCCCGATTTCCTTGAGGAGCCTTCATATTTTCTAGGCTGCCTTTGTAAATAAAAACATGTGAATGTCATCGATGCCACTGAATCGCTAACGTCTTGGGCTACAAATTGATGCTACAGAAAAGTGCGGCCCTGCTACATTTTAACTTGAGTAAATATCTCGTCAGCTCAGTGTTTTTTTGACAGTGGTTTTGTTGTATTGGTTGTCTCTTTAACCTCTGTTGATAGCTTACGTAAATTTTGCTCAGTTTGAGACAGTAGCTAAACAAAAATTTACAATATTTACCTTTATGTCCAACTTGAAGACAAAGCCACTGATTAGCATAAAGTATCACGTTCCTTAAGGACAAACTGAACTATTGCTCTTCTTTTTCCCGCAGTGTATCCATGTGAGGGAAAAAAATATTTTAGGAATGTTTTGCCTTCTGGCTGTTGTAGATTAAGACTCATTAGGCACTTTCACCCGTACTGTTTTCATTTTAAACAACAACTCATAAATAGGCAGTAGAGTCCTCTGTAGGGCTGTTTAGTAATCCATACATGGTTGGGGTCACATTAGGGTCCAGGTTACACAATATTTCTGTCAGATAAAGCTGGGAAATCTCACATAGATTTTTCAAATATCTCAGTAAAACCACAGAAATCTTTATTGTCAGCCAGACTGTCTGATAAATGGAGTGGAGTAGTTAACTAGTTGCTTTATTTTGAACTGATTCATGTTCTTTTGAGCTCGGGAAGTCATGAAATTAATGACACTGGTTACATTTAAATCATATTTATGCCCAAAATTATTACTATCAAAAGTAATTTGATAACATGTAAATTGTCCATATAATTTTGTTACATGGAATATAAAATGTTACATTTAATGGAATCTGTAAATGGTATTTACCAAGCAGTGATTCATGAATCATTAACGTAATCATTACATTCATTTAAATAAATGAACTTTTGAAGAATACATTTTTGAGTTTTAGTTTATATAAAAGATACTTAAAGTTTGGGGTTGTTTCGTGTTTTTTTTATTATTATTATTACATCAGCAGTGCAGGTGTCACTCTTGTGACTTTTGTCAGCTTCAGCTAAAATCTCGCAATCACTGTCATTGTTTTCTGCACAACACCAACTTCCCGAAAAGTTGGGGTGTTGTGCAAAAAAATAAAAGAAGAATCCGCTCTAACATTTTATTCACAATAGTACATATCAAGTGTTTAAACTGAGACAATGTACAATTAGAGAGGCAGAGTTTCTCAGAAGTAAACGAAGATAGAGTTTCATCAATCTGCAAAAATCATCAACACATTGTAGAACAATTTTGCAATAATGTTTGATAAATTGAAGAAGAACAAACTGCAGTTTTGGGGTGGGGGTCTGAATAACCAGTGTTTGTGAGTTGTACTGTGCAAATATGAGAAATTCAGGGCTCAACATACCTGCTGTACCAGGGGTGGATCTACAGGGGGGCAGGGTTGGGCAACTGCCCACCTGTTGTAGAGCCGTGGATATTTTGTTGACTCTGTTTACATGTAGGAGATTTCCACATACTTCACTTGAAGAGGGATGTGCCACCCTGCCTAGATCCCTCGCCCCTCCTTTGCTCCCACATCTGAATTTTTTAGATCTGCCACTGTGCTGTACCTAGTTTGATTGTTGCAACGTATATCTCTAAAAAACATTTATATACTGCTGGCTCTCACGTGACTGATGCAATAGACACAAGTAACAGCTTTCTGTGAGAAGTTTAAAGTTGTTATTCCAACAGTATCTGAGGATGTGGATTGTTCTGATACTTCTCAGAAGATGAGGACGAAGAGCAAAATCAGATGTGAATGAAGCAATAATGTGTTATCAATTTGACAAAAATGCACACTGCAAACCCACGCAACACATCCAAATACGGAAACTCACAACACAACAGGAAGGCACTTCATTCAGCCCAGAGGACAACACAACGTCCTTCCAGGGGTCACAACAAAGTGATGAACCTGGCTGGAGTTCAGTGCTTTGTGACGATAACACAGCCACTGGCGAGCAGTGTGTTTAACTTAACGTTTTTTTGTGTTGCCTGAAAATGTTTCCATTGTAATTTGTGCAACTTCTTTTTGGTTGTGTTTATTTGAACCATATGTGTTCACAGAAGAGGTTTTCCTGATTTACTTTGTGTTTGGTTGTGTTGCAGTGCAATGAGCTCTCTGGCTCTCTGTGTTTCAGTACTCTTTACTGAAATAGGGTCTGACATACTTGCTCTACCAGAGGCCTGAATGGCCTTTTAATCATTTCTAACTCACTTTTAGCATATTTTAGCATACCACAGCACTGCTTTTGATACCATAGATCAGTGGTGTCCAAACCCAGGCCTCGAGGGCCGGTGGTCCTGCAGGTTTTAGATGTGTCCTTGATCCATCACAGCTGATTTAAATGGCTAAATGACCTCCTAAACATGTCTTGAAGTTCTCCAGAGGCCTGGTAATGAATTAATCATTTGATTCAGGTGTGTAGACCCAGGGTGAGATCTAAAACCTCGAGGCCTGCAGTTGTCCAAGGCTGCCATAGATCATGGTGCCCTCACCTCAGTTAGACTACTTGGTCAGAAACAAAGGAATTTCTTTCCCGTGGTTTAAATCTTATTTTACCAACAGAGGCTTTACAGTTAAGATTGGAGAACCATCGTCCTTTTTAAAAAATGGTTTTACTTTTTTTTTTATATAAAAAGCCATGGTTCATAATGTTGATGATTCACAGATTTAGCTGACTGTCTAGAAGATTTTAAGATACTGATGACTTTGAATTCTCCTAAACTGACTAATGATAAGAATACATGACTCATATTGTTTAGAATCACTGACTTGCATGACCTCAGCTCTGTATGCAAAACAAAACAACCAGGAAGAGATAATTTTTGGAAAAAAACAACAACAGCAGCAACATCATTTTGGTGTCATTTTTACCTGTATTTGTAAGGACAGTGAAGACTTTTCACACAGGAGACTAAAGATAAAGATTGGCACGGACATTCAGCAGGGGACAATTTAATACTAACAGCAATTAAGATCCTCTTAGTGATTTGTGAGTACAAAGAGGGCTGAAGATGGCAACTGAACTTCTTTAGGTTTCTGAAGATGTTTAATTTTTGTGGTTGCACAAACATTTCCTAAGAAGTACTTAGCAGAAAAACTACAGCTAGCATACTGTAAGCCTCTTTTAGCATCTTGATGATGGTGACAGATAAACTGCTGCAGAGAAAAATCCCGTTTGAAAACAAAACAGGGCAAAGACAGAGAGCCCATACACACACAGCCAGCAAATCCAGCATGTCCAAATTAACACTGTCAGATTTGATTTCAACACTATTAAAGTGTCTATATGGGTCCACACCAGAGAGTGTTAATTTAACTCTTTTTGGAGAGTTGGTACGTTAACTCTGATTTAGTGTTAAACACCAAATCTGTCTGGAGTTGATAATTTAACACTTGGTGTTTATATATTAACTCTCAAAGAGTATTTTAGTTTAACTACGTAAGAGTTAAACTAAACTAAACCATTCACAAGAGTCTAATTCATTCTAAAAAGCGGGAATTTTACTGTTCTGAACTTCTAGAAATTTCTTTTGGAAATAAACATTTACTAAAAAGATGCAATGGTTTTTGAAAAACATTTATTCTGAACTGTGCACCACAATTTCAAAACATTTTCTGAAAGATGTAACAGTGTACATGTTCTCACTTTCATTAGAATTTTGTTTATCAAAAGGTCTGACATGGTAAATGCAAGTAACAGCATTCTCAACACTTATTTCTTCAATACAATATGCATGTCCTTCATTCATCCCTTTGTGGAACTTCAACGCACTTCTGCTCTCCCCCATATTCCATCTTCACAAGCATATCCTGTGCGGAGATTGAATAAAAATTAGTTGACACTAATTAATGGCACAAATAATCCAGTAAACAATTGCAGCACAGTAAAAAAAAAAAAAAAAAGGAATCCTCTTTGAGCCATTACTTGTGTAAAGTATTTTCCCAAAAGACAAAGACACAGGCAACAGGTAATACTGAACTAAATGTAAAACCTCAACCTTTTTAATTGTTACCTAAACCGTGTGCACAAAACTCTGGAGGGATCTATGCTAACGTCGAACCCAGTCAGGACGTCTGCTACTGCTGTTTGCTCGTTTTTGTTTTGTTTTTTTTATGGGCGATCGTTTTCAGGCTTCAAGTAGCACCATTATACCAACATTTCACATTCTAGACATTGTTTTAGGTGTATTTGACCAAAAGTTTGACTGAAAATTCACATGCAAGCTTTTTTTCAAGGCTGTGGTATTTGCCGCAAACAATACCTTTCAGCTAGCTAAAACAGAATATTATGCTATCAGCGAGCAACATGGCTAATGCCTTTCACACAGCTTTGTCTCAACTCCAAAGAGCCACAGAAGTAAAAGCTAATAATAATAATTGAAACAATCTTTGAAAAAATGACTTACCAAGCATGGCAAACAACTCAAATATGTAGAGCAAAATGTTCTGAAACGGCTTCACTTCAGCTTCGATTGGAGCCGTGCTGGGGGCGGAGTCTGTGAATTTACTCTATTGGTGTCATAGCCCCTCTAGGAGTTCAGAGTTAAGAGGTCAAGAGTTAATGTTTCCATTGTAACACCTCCAGATTTGACAGAGAAACACTCATTTTTAACATTCGATTTTAACTACTATCATTTTACACCTCAGAGTTACATTAAAAGAATGTGACTCTGCTTAGAGTAAAATTAACTCTACTTTTGCAAGAAGACTATTAACACCAAAACATTTAACACTTTTGAATTTGCTGTGTAGGTTCTCTTTGTCATATAGAGAGCAACAATACTGGTTGTCATGCAGATACAGTATGATGGTGGTTTTGTGCTACATGTGAATGCGCTGACAGCCCACTTCTCCGACACTTCCTTTGTTCTCTTTCGTTTCCTCTTTCTTTTCACTCACTGTCACAGTTCTCACAGTTTCTGGGGTATGTGAGACCCTTTACCTCCTGATTTTTGTCCCCCTTACCCTACGTAAAGCAAAAAGGAGGAACAAGAAGAGGCTTGGTTGTTGTTGTTGTGATTTTTTTATGGTCGTCAGGTGTTTCACTGAGTGATACAATGACCTGAATGGCACAGAGAGGTGAGCTTGTAACAATGCAGGAGTAATCAGACTGTTAAAACTTAAAACTCAGCTCAACATTTGCCAGAATTACAAAAGACAAGTCTTCACTAACTAATGAAGTGTCAGCACACTTAATTCTCATTTAATTCTCACTAATTTCCTTTCAGAGCAGTGTGCTGCAGGCGGGTGCCCCTACTTTGCAGAGAAGCCCAGAAACAAACCAAAGAATTAAAGATAGTTAATCACTTTATTGCTTTTAGAGCATTCTTCAAAAACAGTTCACAAAGTCAAAAAGCCAACATGCACATTCATCATAACTGCCTCTCTGGCATTAAAATGTGCCACACTGACAGTGATGTGAACATGAATGTTAACTTGTAGTTTTGAGGATTTGGCAGCACTTCATTAAATTGCACTGGCGTGAAGTGGAAACAGTGTGTGCAGCAGTGCAGGCTATGCTGCTGTGCAACTCTGAGCCAAACTCCATCAAGTAAAGTCTTCATCCAGTGAATCTGATATGTGAGTGGCCTTTCAACGCTGCTTTCTCTCTTCTGCTTCCTGAAGCTGTGACATGTCTCAGTGTTTACAGATACAGAAAAGTGATTTGGTATAATAGCAACAAAGAAGAAGAAAAAAGACCTACCGGTAGTTTCTTCATGCAGCTGCAGCAGCAGCAGTGCAGAAGTTATCTGCAGTTAGCATTCAGCATTTTTAAGCAACCATCAGATCAATTTGTTGTAGTGCTGAGGGAGTCATGGCAACAGGAAAGCAAACATCAGCAAGAAAATCTGTGTAACATTATACTGAAGCACGAATTCAGAGGCCTTACCTCACTAACAATCGAAAGCAAATGTGTGAGTTCATCAAATGCTGCTCAAAGTAAATGTTTTCTGAAGGATTTTGATCGTTCCTATTCATGATCCATCACGAGGCAGCTCCAGTTTACTTTGAGTTATATTAAGCTCAGCTGTTTAGCTGTTTAATTGGGTGTACATGCTCATTTTATTTAGTTTTAATCAGCATTTTTTTATTTATCCTAATTTAGTTTTGATGTTTGTTTCTTTATTTTCAGTTGAATATTTAGTTCCAATTTTACACATCTCTTTAGTCTTTTAGTTGATTTTTCATGTTCTGCCAAATAAAGACCAAAACCTGCAGGTCTATAAAAATTTATTTTTTTTTGTTCGCCGGCTCTCTCCACACAAAGACAAAAACAGCCACAGATTAAAGTTCTGCATGTGTGTGTGTGTGTGTGTGTGCGTGTGTGTGTGTGTTATCTGTGGTATGCTAATGACAGCAAATTCCTGCTGCGTTCACATGAATTGATCACAGATCAGTCGAATAAGAGCCAGATACAGAGCTTTCATCTCAACGACTCTGTGCGTGTGTGTGTGTGTGTGTGTGTGTGTGTGTGTGTGCAGACTGCATACAGTCAGGGTGGAGGTGGGTGCAGCTGCCGACATTACTGAAAATAGAAGGAAATGACTGTTTATTCCTCCTGTACAGACTGAACTACTGTCTGCATCCACATTTCCCTCAACACTGACACAGTTTAGAGAAAAAGACACAGAGAGCTATAAATAGTCATGGCTTAAACTGTTTATTTAATCTAAAGAAGTTCTGCTTTGCTGCTTTGTTGTTGCTATAGTTAATAAAGAATGATTACATAGCAGCTGAAGTCAGTCAAAATCATATACAACAGAATTTGCTGTATGTGAAGTTGCATTGTGTGTTTTTATTTGTATTTTACCCATAATTAGACACTCACAGAATATTTAAGCCTGGTCTGACCCTCTCTTATAGAAAGGTAATGTGGGAGTTAGAGTAAACCTCAATCAGAGGAGTCGATTGTGGAGATACAGAAATTCTTTTATTGCTGCCATATAATCTGCATCATTATAATTGCATTGATAACATTCTTTACAGCATTGTTTCATCTAATAATATTTCTCACAGTATTGATATTGCTTTAAAGTTGTTTATTGAAGATGTTCATTTGAGGATCCTTCCATTATGTTAACAGAAGTATTTCATACACATTGCATAGTATTTGTGCTCATTAGGAGTTGTTGCTTAGTCTACAGAGGGTCTTAAGCTTTGTGAAGCGCGACGTCTTCACAATCTATTGTGTTAGAGACTAGAGCATAGAAGGATAACTGCAATACATGCTTACAATACACATAACACATACAGTGGGGCAAAAAAGTATTTAGTCAGCCACCGATTGTGCAAGTTCCCCCACTTAAAATGATGACAGAGGTCAGTAATTTGCACCAGAGGTACACTGCAACTGTGAGAGACAGAATGTGAAAAAAAAATCCATGAATCCACATGGTAGGATTTGTAAAGAATTTATTCGTAAATCAGGGTGGAAAATAAGTATTTGGTCAATAACAAAAATACAACTCAATACTTTGTAACATAACCTTTGTTGGCAATAACAGAGGTCAAACGTTTACTATAGGTCTTTACCAGGTTTGCACACACAGTAGCTGGTATTTTGGCCCATTCCTCCATGCAGATCTTCTCGAGAGCAGTGATGTTTTGGGGCTGTCGCCGAGCAACACGGACTTTCAACTCCCGCCACAGATTTTCTATGGGGTTGAGGTCTGGAGACTGGCTAGGCCACTCCAGGACTTTCAAATGCTTCTTACGGAGCCACTCCTTTGTTGCCCGGGCGGTGTGTTTTGGATCATTGTCATGTTGGAAGACCCAGCCTCGTTTCATCTTCAAAGTTCTCACTGATGGAAGGAGGTTTTGGCTCAAAATCTCACGATACATGGCCCCATTCATTCTGTCCTTAACACGGATCAGTCGTCCTGTCCCCTTGGCAGAAAAACAGCCCCATAGCATGATGTTTCCACCCCCATGCTTCACAGTAGGTATGGTGTTCTTGGGATGCAACTCAGTATTCTTCTTCCTCCAAACACGACGAGTTGAGTTTATACCAAAAAGTTCTACTTTGGTTTCATCTGACCACATGACATTCTCCCAATCCTCTGCTGTATCATCCATGTGCTCTCTGGCAAACTTCAGACGGGCCTGGACATGCACTGGCTTCAGCAGCGGAACACGTCTGGCACTGCGGGATTTGATTCCCTGCCGTTGTAGTGTGTTACTGATGGTGACCTTTGTTACTTTGGTCCCAGCTCTCTGCAGGTCATTCATCAGGTCCCCCCGTGTGGTTCTGGGATCTTTGCTCACCGTTCTCATGATCATTTTGACCCCACGGGATGAGATCTTGCGTGGAGCCCCAGATCGAGGGAGATTATCAGTGGTCTTGTATGTCTTCCATTTTCTGATGATTGCTCCCACAGTTGATTTTTTCACACCAAGCTGCTTGCCTATTGTAGATTCACTCTTCCCAGTCTGGTGCAGGTCTACAATACTTTTCCTGGTGTCCTTCGAAAGCTCTTTGGTCTTGGCCATGGCGGCGTTTGGAGTCTGACTGTTTGAGGCTGTGGACAGGTGTCTTTTATACAGATGATGAGTTCAAACAGGTGCCATTCATACAGGTAACGAGTGGGGGACAGAAAAGCTTCTTACAGAAGACGTTACAGGTCTGTGAGAGCCAGAGATTTTCCTTGTTTGAGGTGACCAAATACTTATTTTCCACCCTGATTTACGAATAAATTCTTTACAAATCCTACCATGTGGATTCATGGATGTTTTTTTCACATTCTGTCTCTCACAGTTGAAGTGTACCTCTGGTGCAAATTACTGACCTCTGTCATCATTTTAAGTGGGGGAACTTGCACAATCGGTGGCTGACTAAATACTTTTTTGCCCCACTGTATAATCTAGGAATGTGTCAGGCCTGAGGCCTTAACTCATTTAGCTTCTAACTATATTTTAGTCAACTTGGCAACAGATGACCAGAGTCAATAATTAGCCCCAGAGACCCTGAGGGCTTGAAGTTTATTGCCTTGTATGGAAGGTGTTATAGAAAAGAGAAGTTCTATGTCTGTTTATAGCCATTAAAGATGTACAAGATGTACCATTCACTGTAACTAACGTCTTTAACCTATTTTAATCTGTAATTGACGCCATGGGGGGGGGGCGCGTATACCCCACTGCTTTAAAAGTGTTCTCCATATGTATTTTTTCAGAAGACATATGCTGATGTTTTCTCCTGGCTGTTAATAAACTCACCGTTTGATTGCACTTTTCTGGGGCCTCCGTGGTTTGTCTCACTGCTCTACATTGATCGATTTCGCGACACGATATTCTGGGATAGAGTTAACAGAATCAAAAAGCAGACGGAGCTGAATTATTTCCAGCAGGTTGCTGACATGACACCAAATCCATGAAGCTGCTCATGAGCAACGACGAATAAATGATAATCAAATAGGCACTTACAGCTTTCATTACACAGACTGTTGTGTATGGAAATGCTGTGGGTCACCTTAGTGTCTCAGGGTTTTAGAATTTGAATCTTGAATCCATGCTTTTGTTCCCCACGTCTTTAAAGTTGAATGGGGCGCTTATTACATTTTCCATTTTCAGAGGGGGTCCCACGGTAATTCAGACCATGCATGTTAGTCATATGTACTGATGACTGAACCGGAAAGGATGTGCTCCGACAGTGAGTCATGGAGCATTTTGGTGGAAAAAAGTGACATTTCGAGTCTGTGTGATTTTTAATGCCCACGCAGCCTCAACTCTCACTGAGCAGCTCATGGATGCAGTGAGATGTAGATTTGGTGTGGATGGAGGGCTTAAATGTGGGAGACAAATGTAGCTGAGTGTGAGGAACCTCTCAGACAGAAAACTGCCTGATGTTAAACACGAGGACACACAGAGTATTGTGAAGTGTGTTTCCAGCCATATATGGTGATGTTCCTGTGACTGAGGTCATTGACAGATAGCCATGACATCAGACGCACACACACACAGATTAATGTAGGTCAGTAATATAAACCGTAACACACAGAGGACTGTAAATATTTTAGGAGTGATGTATGTGCTGTGACACACCCGCACACACACACAAACACACACACACACACACAGACCCCCCGGCGGGAGGAGGGGAGGATGGGGGTGTGTGAACAGCTTGTGACGTCTCCAGGCCATGATAACGTCTGCTAATTGGTTCCATCAGGCTTCAGTACATGTGTGTGTGTGTGTGTGTGTGTGTGTGTGTGTGTGTGTGTGTGTGTGTGTGTGTGTGTGTGTGTGTGAGAGAGAGAGAGAGAGAGAGAGAGTGTTCCAGTCACATACATCATGCCAGTTTGTTTCAGTTTTAAGCTACTTTTTTCACGTCTTTCAAAAGAACTATGACAAAATAATCCAACATCTTTACACTCAATACAGTCTGAAAACACATCAAATCTGATTTTCAAGTAAACCTGGAAATAATCAAATGGTTTAAGGATGTGGAAACTAGAAGAGGTGAAATGTAAAATAAATATTTGGGAGCAACAAATCTGAAGCTTTCACCTTGCTAACTTTTTTTGCACACAAGATTGCAATTCCTAAAATGCTCCTAAAATCTTCTGTTGAACCAGATGTCACTCGGGTGGATTGAGTGGACAAACCAGAAGTGAGTTCAATTAATAAATGAACTTGTAGTTTACATTATGTCATAATTAGGATGTGATGGTGGAAAACATGGGAACCTGAAGTTAGTTTATTAATTACAGCAAAGAGATCGTTCCTCAGCATGAAATCGTGATCCGACTGAAGGTTTCTAAGGGAGCAGTGCACACAAAAATGAACACACACTCTGCTCATTGAGAGATTAAAGAAACCCAACATTTACTTAATAAGCACAAGAGTCAAAATGTAACTCAAGACTGAAAATGCTTTGTCAAAAGAAGTCTGTCTGATAGTAACCTCAGTTTTTGGGTTGGGCTAAGGAATAAAGGGTTTTTGAAGTGGAAGTGAAACACGGTGGTGAAATATTCAAGTCTGGGTTGGGGTTTTTTGATACCTTGGAGATGGACAACTCCACCAAATGGACCCCACCCTGATCAAGATGAAGTGCTTCTCCATTCTTCAGAGATGTGCTCCACCCTCGTCTTTGTATCTTCATGGGGATTCATATTGTACGAGGTTTGTGAGCTCAAGAACAGCTCAAAGCTTTTCAAGACCTACTCAAGGAAGGTCTGACCGTCATCGACGCACCTGTCATGGACCATCTGTTACACTGACATTATAATACAAAGTTGGAAGCAAATGCAAAAGAAGTGGAAGTAGAGGGCATAGAAGTAGAAGTATAATAAATTGGTCTTCCGGACGCTGATGGAAGAAAGTCTGTGAAGAGCAACATTTGCTGTCAGCTTGTAGATGACAGCAGAGAGGATTGCGCCTCACCACACGAGGAAGGACGATACTCTGACACCACATCCTGAAATCACTTCATACGTTTGTGTGTGATGACACATGCATGTGACCTCACACGCCCTTCAAAGTGTGAAGGACACAAAAGCCCCTTTTCCATTAGTACCTATTTGGATCAACTCAACACAGCTCGACTCAGATTGGCTGGTTGTCCTTTACAATCAAGTACCTCCTAGTGTGCGTGGTTGTCAATATAGCCACACGGCCCATTATCCCGTGACGTAATTAGTATGTGAAACAAACGCTACAACAAAGGTGGACGTTGAGGAGAGAATATACCTGCTCCTCGATCTGTGGCTTTTCATCAGACCCGGGAATACAAAAACGTGGTTTTTGTAGCCATTTCCCTCATTAATGGGTTTCAAAAAAGGCTGATTTTTGATATTCGTAAACGAGACGCTCTGATGACCAGTGTTGGTCAAGTTACTTGAAAAAAGTAATCAGTAACTAATTACCGATTACTTCCCCAAAAAAGTAATCCCGTTACTTTACTGATTACTTGTTTTCAAAAGTAATTAATTACTTAGTTACTTAGTTACTTTTTAAAAACACGATTTACAACCTGAATAGGTGATAAAGCGATAGATCTTTCAGCCCAATTCTACTTTTTCTGCATAATCCATCATACAAAATGTAATAAAATGGAAAAGTCTCTTTTTAAAACTTCTTTTTATTAGTTTTAATCTTTTAAAAAATATAATTATATGCAACATTCTCTGACTGGAAGAAATTTGTTTAACATTTAAACTTATTTTCTGCACATTCCAGCACATAAAATAATTTTTTGTGTGTTTACACTCACTCTTTCAAATAGATGCAAGTAAAACACAGCAGAAAATAAATAAAATCAAAGACTCAGCGGTCCTGTTGCTCTATTTTCACCTGTAAAGCAGGAGTGGGGTAGGCGGAGGTTTGCCCTGGTGCAGGTGTGCCGCAGCGGTCAGTGGAAGAATCCGCGAGTTTCTCTGTGAATTTCCCATTACGTGGTAGCGCACTCGGTGCTTGCTTGGAAGTTTAGGGGTTTTTTTCCGCTGTAAAAAGAAGTTTTCTTCCCACGCACAACGGACACTAATGTTTTTGTCACTTTTTATGGAATCAAACTCAAAGTAAGGTCAGTACTTCCACGCTTTAAACGCTGCACGCTCATACTCTCTCCCGCACTCGATATATGATCCATTGTTGATCTGCACACAGCTGTTGCCACGAACGTCACACTCGCTTACGTCACTGTCATGGGACATTCTCGCAAAAAAATCACGGTTTTAGTAACGCAGTAACGCAGCGTTCCTACGGGAAAGTAACGGTAATCTAATTACCGTTTTTGCAACAGTAATCCCTTACTTTACTCGTTACCTGAAAAAAGTAATCAGATTACAGTAACGCGTTACTGCCCATCTCTGCTGATGACTCATCGCTACTGACCAGCCAATCAGTGGCATGCATTCTGATTATATTTCATTGCCTTGTATCAGGTACTATGACCTAATGGAAAACCCTGAAAACTGTGATGACCCGTGGTGAGTTGATCTGAGTAGATGCTAATGAAAAAGGGGCTAAACACGATCATGGAGGTTAATGGAAGGGTCCATTGATGCTCCCAGCATTGGTCGATTTGCATTCAAACAGTGCACGTTTTATCGACCTTTCATGTACTGAAGGAGTGAGTACTTGTTGCAGTGTTCCCCTGGATGAAACATGCCGCCACTCAAATAAAACCTCTTTCCAAACAGTTTAAGCATCCTTTCCGTATAGTCTGTCCAAGCTTCTTTTCTGATATAACATAAAAATAGCAGTAAAAACCACCACGATCTCTTATCTAAAACCCAGCTGTGGGGACAGGGGGATTCACACAAAGTTAGGCCAGTCTGTGCCAGCAGATGTGACCTCACTTGTAGTACACTGCTCCTTTTCCCCCAGATGTCAAACTGTCTGATCTAGGAGTGACGCAACAGCATACTGGCTGTTTCTTGTTATTTTAAGGGGTTTTTGTTTTGTTTTGGTTCTCAGATTCACAGACAGTACCTGGTCTCTGTATGGCCTATTTAACAAGTCACAAATACACAGTAGTGGTTGTAAAGGTTTGCTGTGCTGGCTCTTCCATGTGTTACCAACTTAGAAGTCTGACTCGAGGAAGCGTTCCAGCTGAAATATCACACCGGAAAGTTTTCAAATGGAAGACAGCCTGTGACTACATGCAGTGCACCAATGGGGTAAAGGAGAATTACTACTGTGCAGAAATATGAGTCCAAGTAAGGCATTAAACATTTTGCAAAGCATCTTGACACCCTCCAAGGATCAGTTGGTCATAATAACCGATTCATCAGTGTGGAAAGATCATTTTGCTGTTGCAGACATGAATTCAAAGATGAATGTTAATTGTCTTGTGACCAGAGCATATTTCAGGGTCTGTCCTGAATCGTCTCAGTGCATGTCAGGGTCTTAACCTGGGCGAGGACTGCAGCGAGAGAGGACTGGATGTTACAGACTGGGTGGAAACATGGAAAAAAGGCCAAAAATAGTTGGACAAGAATAGTTGGGCTATAATTGAACTGAAGAAGAGAAACATCTTCAGGAATAAACCAAAGAGGATCCAGCTGTCTTTGACTCAATGCTGCGAGCGGAACGACGCAGGAGTCCCAACTGTGACACACAACGTAAATAAACTCGGTCCAGCAAAAGTGGGTCAGAGTTCATACCATCTGTCCGTCTGTCTCATTTTAATACAATAATACAGTAATTAATAACAAGATCACAAGAGTTCAAGTGTTTACTGTGTGTGTTTGTGTATGCTGGCCATGTGTTGAATTTTTAATGAGCTACAGGCCTGAAGCAGAAGCACAGTGTGTGTGTGTGTGTGTGTGTGTGTGTGTGCGTGTGTGTGTGTGTGTGTGTGTGTGTGTGTGTGTGTGTGTGTGTGTGTGTGTGTGTGTGTGTGTGGGTGAGTGCGGATGGGTGAGTGTTGTCCCACAGGCAACACAAGCTGTTACTGAAGAAGATGCCTTCGGACACACACACACACACACGTATGACTTTGTCAGTTTCAACTGAAACAATTTCAGTGTTTCAAACTATTCCAGGGTTTTTAGTTCACCATTTATGAGGTTTCAAGAAGAAAAAAACAGAAAGATCCAAATGTTTGAAAATGTTTCGGAAAAATTCTGTAAAGATTAGATGAAAATACTCAAAGGATCAATTGGTTGGTTTATTATTTTGTTAGATAAGTTGAAAAAAAAGGTAAACAAAGAAACAAGTAAATAGAGGAACAAGCTAAAAACCAAAAGTTAAACAAGTAAATAGAGGAACAAGCTAAAAACCAAAAGTTAAACAAGTAAATAGAGGAACAAGATTAAATCAGGTAAAAAAAAAAGAGAGAGAGAGAGAGATCCTCTGAGCACTTGGCAACAGTGGGGAGGAAAAACTGCTGTTAAATGGGCAGAAACCTCTGACAGAACCAGGCTCAGGAGGAGGGACTCAACTGCCAGGACTGGTTGGGGGATGAACAGAGGTGGAGGAAGACGAGGCTACATCAGGTGAGGAAGCAGCAGTGTCCCTCCTATGGAGCAAACAGAAGCGCTTTTTCTTCTTTTTCATGCACTTTTCCATGAGCGCTTTTTTCTCCAGGATGAGGATTTTCAACTCATTGACTGTTTCTCTGCGTTTTGGTTCTCAAGTTTCTTGAATCTTTGTTCCACTTCTTCTAATGTTGCTGGTTTTTCTTCAAGCTTTCCTCTCAGTTCGTTGGATGTTGCCTCCTGTGTTATCTTTTTCAGACCTTGTGCAGGTCTGCACTTCTCTGTTGTATTTCTTTGCGCATGTCTTCTAACTGCTGATTTCTTCTCTGGATGTCGTAGAGCGTACACTGCAGGTCTTCATGTATTTTGTCTTGTTGTTGTTTTTGCGCCTGCATTTCAGTATTTTCGTGCTTCACGTTGTTGAAGGACAATATCCCCTTAATGAGCTCTGAGTTGTTTCTCGCCATTTGATTGATCCTTTTTTTCCATCTGTGAGCATCGTTTTTCCAGTTTTTCCTTTTCTCCTTCCAGTTCAGTAGTTTTGTCCTTCATTTCATTACAGAATTCTTGCACTTTTAGATTTCCTGGAAAGTCCTAAAGAATAACTTTTTCTTCTTTTAGTCTTTCTTCCTGTTGCTCTTTCTCTTGAAGAAGGTCTTTATTTTTGCGCACTGTTTGATCCAACCTTATTTTCAGCATTGTATATTTTCCTCCATGCCTTTGAGTTGCGCTGCATGTCTCTTTGCTTTATGTCCTTTTCTTCCTTCTGTTGGAGGATTTCTTTATTTTTTTTGCTGTCTTTCTTCCAGGTGTTTATTTTGTGCTTACATTTGTCTGCACTTCTCCTCCAGTTGAAGTTTCTCTACTTCAGTGTGTTTAATTTTGTTCTGGAGATGGTAGTTTTCCTTCCTACTTTCCTACTTTCCTGGCGTCTTGTTCCTTTGGAGGAATAAGACGCCATTTGGGGAAATTGGCCGGCCATGCCAGGAAGGAGAGGCGGTGTAATCTTTTTGTCTTTGTTGGTGTTTTCTTGGATATATGTTGGAGTTTGTATATGATGACTCTGAAAAGGTTTCCAAATGTTTCCCTGTTGAGCGTTTGAAGGCTGCGCAGAAACGAACTAAAGGTTGCTGCTTCTCACTCCTCTTTATGCAAAACTTTAAGATTCTAGGATTTAAGATTCTAACGCTGTCCTTATGACATCATCACTGCGTGAGCCAATGAGATTGTCACATAACATTTTGTAATGGGGATATTTTTTTAAACCGTTTTCAAATTTAACTTAATATTTCTGAAATGGCAGGATGGGTGATGGTGTCCCTGTTTTGTTTGTCAAAGCAGGCGAAGAACTGGTTTAGGGCGTCAGGTAAGGTGATGTCTTTTGTACCCAGTGAGTGTCTTGATCCCCTGTCACATGTTTCAGGAGTTGTTTGCGTTAAAGTGTTCCTCGATGCACTGATTGTATTTGCACTTGGCTTGTTTTATGCCCTTCAGCAGAGATTGGCGTGCCTCTTGTAGACTTGTTGGTCTCCTGATTTGAAGGCTTTGTCACATAGAGCATGTGACAATGTGTTCATGTGTTCAGTATGTGGGTCGGAGTGACTGTGGATAGACAAAACATACGATGACTTGTGAAGGCAAAACGGGTTAAATATTTGTGGTACATTTAAATTAAGTACCAAAGACAAATGGTCGGGCATGAAATCCTCACAATAAATCAGGTAAAATACTGCAAACAATTATTTCTGCATTTGTGCGATTGAAATGAAATAAAAATGTGTATGCAGTGACACCGTTTGAAAGATTTGGCTGAAATAAATTTGGAGTGAATGAGCCTAAACATGATGACCTGACTAGTGACACCGTGTCACCTGTGACACACACACATGGAGGACAGAAGAGTGTACACAGTAAAATCTCTCCTGGCGTGAAATGATATTCATAACTAACTTTATCAAAAAAATGTATAAAAATATTCAAGGACATATTTTAGTCCCATAACTCCAACTAGACAAAGCACAAATGTAAGCAATCAGTGTCAGACTGAATGACATCAGTCTCAGGGAAAGACCATCACTTTATAGGATCTATATTTCATGATCACAGTGGTTGAAAAAAAAATCACAATGACGTCATTGGGGAAAAAAATACTATCAGCTAAATTAATCTGATTTCATTGCACGTGAATCGTTTTTGGCACATTCAACAAACTAAAGACACATATGTGCATGGAGACTGAAAGAGTTTCCAACCACAAGTGCACCAAAACCTAAGAAAAAGAACAATTACGCAACATTTTTGTGATTATCTTAAGTGTAATCAATCTAAACTAGTGACACACAAATACCCATGCAAAAATTACGTATACATAAATAAAATACAGATACAGATTTAAAACATAATCCACATATCCTCCTGATGAACCGAGGGGGGAAAAAGTCAGTTGACCTTTTATGTGATTGGACAGAAGCGAATGGGAGTTTCAGGAGGGTAAGCACTGCAAGGATGCATGCATCACATCCAACACAGACATAAAGGTCGAAGGACTTGATTCTAAACTAAAAACACAGCGTTACGTTTAGTTTTCTCCCAAGTTTTGCAAAAGAGAGACGTCAAACTGTGTATTAAATTTCTGGTAATTTTCAAGCCCTACAAAAAGAGTCCAAAGAAAACTAATCAGCCAGCGTGACCTGTCTGCAGTTACTCTTCGAACCTCCTGCAAATAAACAAGGTTTTGGCCACAGCGGTGAAAGTAAATACTTAAAAAAATAACAATCATCATTCATTGAATTTTTAAAGGTTTTGTTTTAGGACACTTCCTCCTGAACACTCAGAGAGAGAAAAATATAAACTTTCAATAACATAGTCTGATATCAGACTGCAGCGGACCCACAACAATGAACAAACGCCACTCTGAGACCACTGCTGTAACAACAGTGCACATCAGGACACAGATGGGCAGATACGCTGCCTCCATGTTACAGGAGACGCAGAGTTTCAACCACATCCTCTGGCAAAGTCCTTGGTTATGATGTCACATCCTGTCTGAAACAACTGCCATTGTGATCTCCGGGAAGTAAGCTTCCCGCACGGAGCTTGTTCTTCCCATTTTGGGGAATCAGTTCAGTCTCACACTCATGATGCTGCTGGACAGGAAGAGCATGCAAGGCAGTGTTTATGCAGTTTTAGGTCAGTCAGACCTTTTTCCCATTCAGAAGCTGGACAAGTTCATGGCCTACATTTCACATCAATAACAAAAAACAAGCTTTTCAACTGATATTTACTTATTTGACTAAAAATCAGAAGTCATTCACCTCAGAACCGCTGACTGAAGAAAGAACAGTTATCTCATGGTCTGATGTGCACATGGATGCTACCTAAGATTAAATCTGTGCTTTTCAAACATTCTGGTTTACAAGTTAAAAAAAACAAACGTGTGGGAGATTTACAAGTCATTAACAGTTCTACTAAACAGTGATTTCCCCTCTAAACCTCCCTTTCCTTCCACTTAAACAACTGTAATTACAGTGAGGGAAATAATTATTTGAGCCGCTGTTGAATTTGTAAGTTTGCTCACTTAAAAAGAAACAAACTCAAGGCATTAGCTCCCTCCACTGATTTTTAATAGGACTAAGGTCTGCTATAGAGGACACTTTATAACCTTAATGGGCTTCTTCTTTAACCACTCCTATTATCACCACCACCACTTCCCCTGCCAGTGGCGGACTCCCTCAGACATCGGTGCGTTGGTGGTTCTTTGTGTCCGGGGATGGGCGTCCAGGTACACACCGGCTCACTCCTTGGCGGCCGCTTATCGGGGCCTGGAGCCTGGGGCTCGCTCGGGCCACTTCGGAGGTGGGGTGCCCCCGGCCTCTCGGCCTGGGGCTCGGTCACTCAGGCACAGCTGGCTGCCGGCGGAGCTCACGGGCGCGTCACTGCAACTCCCCCTGGCTTCTGCTCCGCGGCTGCTGAGTGAGCCCTCATCTGGGACTCTCCTCAGCTCTTTCTGGGACAGTGGCGCGGCTGCCCCTCTGTTGGTCTTCCTTGGTCTCTTGTGTTCTGGGGGCCTCTGGATGTCTGGAGTTTTGATCTCCTCCATACCTGCTTCATGCCCTGGAGGAAGGGGCAGTGGCCCCCCCACACCCTCTAGCAGATCATTACATGAAGGAACCTTTTAAAAAAAACAAGCGTGTCCATGCTCACAGGTGTACACACGGGTGATCACACCCACAAACTACACCCTTTTTGGCTCCTACCTCAAAGCACACTGTGTTCTGTTGATCTTATGAGCTGCACAATAATGTTTAATATTTAGTATTTACTGTCATATTCCCATTTATCATTGTGATGTTGTTTATTCTATTACTCTTGTTCTCTTCTGCTTGTTTTCTTTTTTCTTTCTCAACAGGTGATCCAGGTGATCGATATATGCATTTTTTTTTCTTTCTTTTTTTTTAAAAAGGAAGGAAAAAAGAAGAAAAAAAAGAAAAGGAGAAGGAAAAAAACCCAAAAAACACTCCTATTATCGGTATCTTTTGGGTCATTGTCTTCAGTGTCTTCAGTGTTCTTGCTAAAGGAAGGAGGTTCCTGATTTTACAGTACATTGCCCCATCAATGCAGTGATGTCATCCTGCACCCTTAGCAGAAAAACAGCCCCACATCATAATGTTTCCACCACTGTGCTTGACTGTGCGTACGGTGTTCTTTGGGTTACACAGCAGTGATGGAGAAACTGGCATCCAGGTGCTGAGAAAGTTTGCCGCTGCATTATTCTGTTGCAAGACGTTTATGTTAAGTGTTGTGAAACTGTGATTTAATTATGGTTTCATTTATATAAAGGATATGAGTACTTTTTCTAGCTGACAGTAACAGCTGCACGCTGGTGTTCTGAAAGCAAATGGAAAAGCAAAGCATTCTTGTAGCTGGGTAACATGCAGAGCTCACAGGGGTGACGCGGTGATGATGGATATGATCAGCAGACTGCCTGCATCACCAGAGCCTCGGGGTCCATTCCTATTTCTCATTTTCCCATCCTCCCTCTACATTTCCTGTCTGTGTCTACTGTTAACAGCAAATTAAAGCCATAAATGTCTTTAAATATAAGGACACAAAATTTTAAAAATAAAAATCCTGTTAATCTTTTGTTTCCATTCTCTTCAGTGGTAATGTCAGCGAAATCAAATCTAATAGAGAAAAAATGCTTATGTCTGCCCTTGTAACTACACATTTTCTCACACACGATTACGCGAAATTAAGATGAAATTTAGTTCATGTTTTTTGCTGTTGGCAGAGAATCTCAGCGGTTTTCTTATTCAGCAGTTTATCACTGTAGTCGAATTTGGGAATTTTTTTTAGCCACAGAGTAAAAAAAGATCCTTTTCTGTGAAAGTCACTCAGAATTTGAGCATCAGTGTTTAACCCTCATTAAATAATGAGGGAGTTGTTTGTTTTACAGTCACACACCAATATGTGACTGAATTAGTGTTGCTGACTTTCAGAAGCATTTTCCCCGACAACTGACCATGTCCTGTTGAGTCCATTTGGATAGGATGAAATAAACTAGATACCAGTTACTAAGTGTTTACATTGGAAACAATGGAGGGAGCAGCAGCCACCTTAATAGACAAAACATTCCCCTTTCTTGTTATTACACTGCACATGAAATGATTCTGCATATGGGAAACTTTCATCTTATACAGGGGTTTTTCCCAAGTGTTAACCTGCTCTGGAGCCGGTTATATTCAAGATAAGGCAAAACAGTCTGTGTACAAAATCAGCGCTCACTGACCAAACGGTTTCCTGTAAAGGTCTTTGGACTTCAGTACACAGGGAGGTGGGGGGTCTGTGGGTTTTTGTTTTTCTCTGATGAGCATCGATCAAAGAAAAAAAAAGTTAGGAGCAACTTTAACTGGAGCTCAGCCGATAGAGCAGATTGTCTGCCAACATGAAGGTGGATGGGGCGATCCCCATGTGATGATGATTGTTAGATAGATATATAAATTTACATCATTTACTTGATGGTGCCATTTCCTGATTGACTCCAACAAGTTTAAACCAATGTTATTGTTCTGTAAGCTTTAATACAGTAATATGATCCTAAAACAGACACCCAAGATTTATACATTATACAAAAAACTGCCAGTAACTTCTTCTCAGACCATCTTTTTTTTAATTAACAGAAGATGTTATTCTAAATCTATTCGTACCCCAGCTCCTCCTTTGCTAACACAACAGTCATACAGCAACTTTTAATCCTTTACTTACTGGATAATCTCACACACTGCCACTGTTGCATTCAGCCTGTATTACCTGTTTAACCTCTCCATGTTTTTGTTGTTTGATCATCTCTGCTATATGTCCTGCGAGCAGACCTGCTCATGTTTCTGATTGGCCGTGTGCTGCTAACACTGACTCTTTCTTGTGGACATGCTCTTGATTGCGAAACCCCGGTTTGACTTATCCAGCTGATAACTTATCCTTCATGTGAGCCTTAGCCAGATTGCTGATGTTAGGAGAAGTGGAGTCAGATAAGGAAAATCTATGCTGGGTATCCTGAACCTGATTCATAGCACAGGCTCCTAGCACAACGCTGCATTGTTCGCTCTCTAATATTGCAGCATATTTGCTAGTATGTTCAGCCAGAACAAGACAGGCTCATGGCCGTGCAACAGCATTGTCAATTATACAAAGTGAATAACATGTTCCTTATTACATTCATACTAGTTTCTGTTTTATTGTTCATTCGATTTGTAGACTCCACCTGCCATGCATCTCTTAATAACAGCAAAGCGCAGGAGCCTTAAATGAACACCAAGGACTTTGTTCTGTCTGTTAGCCTCCAGTTTCATTAAGCTAACGAGCCTCAATTAATTATGTTAATGAGCTACAGTTAAAATCTCTCCTGGAGGGAAACAGATAGTCTGTTAACGAGCTGATGGCTGGTTTAAGCAGTCGTTAGCGGCTCTGTGTGTGGTGTGTGTTTGTGTGTGTGTTTGTGTAGTAGTAGTAGTGCGAGATAAGCAGGTCAGGGCTACAGAGAGATAAAATTCAGGATGAAGCCCCCCTCCTCATTCACAAACACACGCGCACAAACACACAGACCTCTTCCTGTCTGGCAGGAGACAAGGTCTTGGGTGTGTGTCTGTGTGCTGGATCCAGCTGTTGGCTTCATTTCTGTGGCCTCCTGTGGTGGGCGTGCGTGCGTGTGGGGGTGTTGGGGGAAGGAAGCGATGAGCGGCTCCCACCAACATCGTCTCTAATGAAGGCTGAGCGTGTGCGTCTGAGCGAGGGTCTGGCAGATGGAGGACATTTACCAAACAGGTTAAGCGAAGTCAGATTTGTGTTGACAAAATGCACAATTTAAACCATTTATTTTATCGCTCATTTTCTAAAACCATGTAAATCCTTTTCTGTATGGGACCTCACTTTTCTAATTTAGTCTTTTTCTGAAAATGGTCACAGTTATACCCCTTTTTTAATTAGTCTCATGCCCCCCCCTCCCTTCTCTTATTTTATGGCCCTTTGAATAGTCTTTAATAACTTTAATTACATTCCTTTGACATGGCTCAGTGGCATTTCACAAGAACTAGGTGTAACAGATCACTAGGTGTGTCTTATGTAGACTCTGTGCTCAGGAAGTAAGACTTATTCACTGGCAACAAAGGGGGAAGTTGCCTGTCATTATAATACATCAGTAGAAGCTGGAGGTCAGGGTGGAGGGATGGGTCAGCAAAACAGCAGACCTTGACAGCAGTTGGAATATTCCTCTGGGGAAGTGGTGCTCAGGGGAAGCTAAACCCTAACCTTTGTTCACATCGTGAAACTGATTTATTTTTCAACAATTTCTAATCATTTGTGGCTGACTGAATGTTAATAAAAACACTATTCCTCTAACTGTGTGGGCCACAACAATGCAAAAACCTAAAAATTCATACACTGTTGAGACATCAACAGCAATGTAAAGCGCCTTGAGGTGGGTGTTGCTCTAACTTGGCACTATACAAATAAAACTGAAGAGAACTTTTGATGAAGAGGCGTCAGTGTTAAATTTAGACATTTTAGCGTTCACTCTGGTAAAGTATACTAACTTAGTTAAAGAAGTTGGTATAACTTGCCCATCTTAAGCTGACATTATTTAGGTTTTTATAGGACACATGTTTGCATATTTTTAAATTAATATCTGTTTTCCAAATTTTACATTGGTCTGGGTAAGGTTTTATGAAAAGTACCTGAGTATCTGTTTGCTCTTCTGCTGAACCCTCTAAAAGTCAAATTTTTGTGGTGTCACTAAAAATAAAAAAGGGAGGTGAAATATTTGAATTTTCAGGAGCATCCTGTCCACAGGAGCTGAGTGAAGATTTTGCATCCCTGCATCCTCTGGCATCATGCAAACATTGATAAGCACCGATAGCCTATCAGCTCATTGGTGGCTGCAGGTTTTGAAGACAGTCAGTTAAGCTGCTCTCCACTAACTGCATATCTACCCCTTTTCAATAATTTAAGTTTAAATCAGTCTTTTGATATCTTTCATTGAATTTTGACAAAAATAATAATCAAAAACAGTAATAACTAACCTTTTTTTAATCTATAACATGCCAGCAAGTTGATTAATAACTACTATGTTATCACATCCAAGGCATTTCATTATCCAGTGGTGGACGTAAAACTGGATTGTAATAGAAACCAAATGTATAAGAATATTCCAGTGTATAAAAAGGTAATAGTAAAAATAATAGCCGCTCCATAGCAAAACAAAAGTATTGTTTTGCTATACAGTGAGCTGCTGTTTGATGGTGTAGCTTGTCTAAGGATTTTTAATATTGTTGTGTATATTAATCGTATCAGTATATTGTAATGTGGAAGACATGTTTTAGATCTCATGTTTTAAATCTGACCTGAAAAATCAACTTAAACAAGCTGAAAATTGGACTCAAGCTATGTAAATTAAGCACTCAACACAAAACCTCAAACTTATTGTTTTTATCCTCATCTCAGTTCATCCTGGAGCGAGGTATTAAGTCACTTGAGGATTTAAAGAAGAATATACCAGTTATAGTTTAGGTTTTTCTGATTTGGGGGATTCATGAAGGTGTGATGTCTAATCTAACAAACCTTTTCTTCCACAGCTAGTATATAATTGTCGAACCCTTTTCTCTTGTCTAGTTAAGAGGAAGCAAAGATAGGGCTTTACTCATTAACTTCTGCTTTGAAGAAGAAAGATAAAACAATGAGCGGCTGCTTAGGAGAGATTGAGGGAGGCAGGAAAACAGAGATACAGGAATGTGTGTGTTTTAGTAAAGCATGTTCAGGATGTTGTTTTTCTCACTGACAAAAAGATGAAGAGTTCAACTCTTATTCTGACCCAAGGTCGGCATGTCGTGCTTTTATTTTGATGTTGTTACAAAGGGAAGACCTTGACATAGACGAACATCCTGTGACAACGGGAAGAGGGCGAGGCACAAACATGAGCCATCAGCTGTCCAGTGTTACACCAAAACCTCCATCCCTGCTGTGGAAGAGCACAGAGGAAGTTTGGTGCAGTCGCCATGGTTACCGAGGTATTTACAACCAAAATCAGCTGAGGGGAAACAGTGGTTAGTGTCGTGAACTTTGACCTTGGGTTACTATGTAATCACAGACGTTTTACTGGGAGTTTCTCTGGAAAAACTAAAAGTGCTTTAAAAACAACTCCCAGAATGAGTAAGACTGAGTAAAAATGAGTAAAACTAACCAGTCACTATGGTCTGCCAGAAGTATGTACCTGACAAGTTATTGGACATGAACATAAACAAAAATGTTTTTGTTTATGGAATAACCACACTGGTGAAGACAAGGAAAACTGTCTGATGGGGTTAAAGACAATTCTAAGGCTTCCTCATTCCTCAGAGTCACATGACTCTCAAAGCACCCTAAACAGGGACCAGGGCAGCGAGATCTCTGGGAGGATTTTGACTGAACTGGTTCGACACTGAGGAAAAAGATGCTTGTGAGGTTGTGCTCTTACACTATGCTGCTTTAGGGTAAATCCAAATATCATTATTAAAAAACACATTAAAAAGCTGCATTCACAAACTATACTGGTGCAATCCTATATAATTAAATAATTATATCTCAGATTCTTGCTCACACTACATGAAACACAGACCATAGCCATATACTGTGTCATACAGGTACTATCATTATTAGTAGTAGATGTGCTTGGACAAGACACTTCACCCGTTGCCTACTGATGGTGGTCAGAGGGCCTGGTGGCGCCAGTGTCCGGCAGCCTCGCCTCTGTCAGTGCGCCCCAGGGCAGCTGTGGCTACAATGTAGCTTGCCATCACCAGTGTGTGAATGGGTGGATGACTGAATGTAGTGTAAAGCGCTTTGGGGTCCATTGAGACTAAGTAAAGCGCTATACAAATACAGGCCATTTACCATATTTGTATTAAAAATGCTCCCAAAGGCACCAAACACCACAGAAGTTGAGTGACACACCTGTCAATCAAAGTGCCCACGCCCCTAACGCCAGTATATGGATATAAAAACAGTTTTTATCCCTTTGTAATGCTGGGGATAAAAGTAGTTGAAATAGTTGAAACCTACCAGAAAAAAAACGATATAACCAGACTGATTCTGTCTCTAATGTAAAACTCTTAAAAGTAACCAACCTGCTGTTCAGTCTCTGTTCAGTAAATAAACAAATGATCAATTGTGTGCTGGACAATGAATCTAATTGTACTAGCAAAGCATGGCAGGAGGAATGCGTGTGCTTGACAGGTTGAGTGATATATGAAGCTATTAGACATGCAGTCATGATGGCTGCCAGGAACATGAACAGATAGATGGTTAAAATAAAAAAAAAACCATAAGTCTCTACGTTTTGCTGTTGAGCTCTAAACCTTAGAAATCAAAAGCACAAAAACTGTATGTTGCCCTGCCAACAGCGGTATCGTGCCGCAGGTCATTTACTCATTTACTAACTCACTGTGGTGGATTTGGAAATATGGAGAGTAGTTAGACTCTTAAAAAGCAAAAAAATAGCCAAAGCAAAAACGGTCTAAGATGAGCTGTGTGATGTGGCCAGAAGCCTCATGGCACTTCCTCTGACTTAGATCAGATTTCCTGATGAAGTACAGCTGTGCGCATCTCTGTGTGACAGTACGCGACGACCACAGCGTAGAGGACAAACAGTTCTCCAACACAACGCTTCGCATCAGGAGAGAGAGAGAGCGCTCCACCTCCAGCGGAGCGTGTTAATGAATCAACAGTTGGAAACCTGTCTGTGGGAGACGACACAGCTGGTAACGTGAGAGTGTTTTTGCAGTGAAAACATCCCACTGCAGTGTCTTTAATACCTTTAACGCTGACATAATCATTTTCCACCCCAAGAAAGCTGTAGGTTGAAGGAATAGAAGAGGGTCCCAGTCAGTGACGAGACCCTCTAATTTGTCAAAGTGAAGGTTAATTTAATGCACCGTGTTCCCGTCCCCACTCTACATACTGACACTGTAATCTGCACGCTGCGTAACGTGGCAGTTAATTAACATCTTGTCCTATGTGGGGGTTTTTTTTTTTTTGTAAATCAGCAGATTATACAAGATGTCAAACTGTGGAGTGACAATTTAAAAATGTAACCCCTATCATACAGGAAGAAAAAAATAATCAATCAGTGTCAAGACATTAAACAAGAGGCAGGTTTAAGTTGAGTGTTGAATCAGTTTTCATCAATGTGATTGGTATACACTCAACATTCAACACGGGGCTTATGTTGCTTTAAACTAAATGGACCTGACTAGGAAGCAGCCTAGAGGAGGCAGGTCGGAGACAAAAAACCGGAGTCCATGTGGACGGTCATCAATGAGCTTCAACCCTGTTTAATCCAGTCCCAGTTTAATCCGTATTTATACTTCACTCCTTGCTAGTAGTGGGTTGAATCCCCCTTTGACTTCAAAATTGTTTTAAGTTTTCATGGCTTGCATTAAACTAGGTGCTGGAAACACTCCTTAAAGATTTTGGTCCATCACACAGTTGCTGCAGATTTGTTAGCTGCACATTCTTGATGGAATTCTCTGATTTGAGCACAATTTTCACATCAAGAAACCAATTTTAGATGATTTGAGCTTTGTGAGTTCAAGATGGATACACTGTGATCATACAGGACATGGGCAACTACAATACTCAGGCTGTGGAAATAAAAACAAATGCACAGGTAGTAAGAGGCCCAAAGTGTGCTGAGAGAAGCATCTTGATCATGTGTACATGATTAAATGTACTGAGTTGCTGTCCTGCGATTGGCTGCTTAGATATTTGCCCTAACAAGGAGATAAACAGGTGTATTCAACAAAGTGGTTGGTGAGTGTATAGTTCTTCTATAATACACCCTAATATAATTATATACTTATAGAACACTATTTTCTAGTTCACCTACCCTGGGGGTCTGCTGGCCTGCTGCTCTGACACTAAAAAACACGAATCTCTCAAAGTGAAGCTATAACTGGTCATAATCATCTGTAATTACAGCTCGTGTGGCTCTGTCCCCTTTATTGTCTGCAGATGAATATGCAGGTTTCTATTTACCGCTCATTTCAGTCCAAAAGACAAGTGTTTAAAATGATTTCATTTAGAAGACTCCTGTCCAGAATGTTATATCACAGCAGCACAATTTAGTTACAGTTTGAGGTCCATGGGTGGGTGCTGGGTTGGTGGAGGGGCTGAAACAGCAGGCGGGGATGCAGGACAGGAAAAGCACTGACATGTCAGAGGAAGGGATGGAAAATTCTGCAGTTTAAATAGACTCCCAAACTGGGAGGTTGTGCTTGGTGTGTCGTGTGAGGAGAGAGGCATGCTATGTGTGTATGACACACAGCATCTTGACTTGTCTGCAGGCTTTTCTCCATCCATGGAAAAATTCACGTTTGTTGCAGTGCTGCAGGGAGCTTGTGCTAGTTTCCCTGACATGTGCCATTTTGTCTGACTCTTTGTTTTCCTGTGTCTCCAGAGTGCAAAGTTGGCTAAACTCACAGTCATTATTGACAGGCACATTAATGGGAAATAAGGTAAATTGAAATAAACAAGAATTATCCTTTGAATGTTATGTTTACTTGATTGTTTTCTTGACAATATCTCCAGTGTTCATTCATCTCTCCCAAACAAGGAGGAAGTCTTCTCAACCAGCTGACAGCTGCACTCAGAGAGAGAGAGAGAGAGAGAGAGAGCGAACAGAGTCTCCATAGTAACCACTTTGCACAATCTCCATCACGCTGTTTGTCTTCTCGGCTAAAACAAACAGGAAGCGAGACAGGATGGGGGGAATGGGATGTCCTGTAAGAGGACAGCCTCAGTATTAATCCAATCCAATCGGAGACGGGAGCTGCAGTGAGGTCACTTCCTGTCAGGTCAGCGCCATCACACGGTAAACTCTGAAACAGCTTTGTGAAGTCAGCGTGTATAAATGCTGCAGCAAGCAGAGAGGAAGGCACACACCACACACACACATCCTCTGTTTGTCCTAATGAAATTGTGTTGTTGTTGTTTAGCTTCGTGGCCACTGTGTTATTATTTTCTTTGGTGTTGCCAGTAGCGATATTGACATAAGGAAATAGAACATCTGCCATAACTGGAGGCATCGCCACAGCAACCCAGACCCACAATGCCTCTGGAGCAAAGCAGCTGTTCTGTCCAGGGGCGAGAGACCCAGAAAAAGACAGAGACTGTGCGAGCGAGAGAGACAGAGAGAGACACAGTTTTACTAATATGGGGGCTGACATTGGGGCGCACGAGTTCCCACACACAGTGGAATGCTGACAGCATCACTATCTGAATTCCTCGAACATCACTCTGTCCCAATCTGTGAGTTTCACTTCATTAAAGGCAGCTTCAGTGGACCTTTAGTTTATTTAGCTACACTTAGCCTGAAAGCTCATCTATCAGTTCTCACAAACATTCATACTTTTGTTTTGTCTATTGTCATGTTACATCAGGTAAATTTGGGGTTCAGCAACCTGTCCACCCCCGTGCAGACTGTCAGAGCTGGGAATCAAACTAACTTTTTTAAGCAAACCTTTATTAAAGCAGAAACTGTTTCACGAGGTTAGAACGATGAAGCAAGGGGAAATGATGAAACTACCCATTTTTATTGGAAGAAGGATGGATGCCAGAATTTATTTTATAATTCACTCACACCAGCCGCTCATTAAAAGCCATGTCAGACAACGCACCACCCACCAGCATGTCTCCTGATGTGACACCATGAAGAAGAAAGATATGAAAAACCTTATTTAGACCTTTACTTTGATAGGAAAGCAGAGAGGAAACTGGAAAGTAGCGAGAAAGCTAGATTTACTAGCAAACAGGAAATGTTCCAGGGCGGTTTCAAACTCAACTCTGCTCTATTGGAAACAAGCTTTTTTCCCCTATTCAAACAGCAACCTGCAGGCTGGGAAATTCAATTATGTACCAAAAACTGCAGTTCCTCTAAAGGCCACTTGAGGCCGGCTCCAAAAGTAAGTCAGTCTAAAGCAGGGATGGGTAACTCCAGGCCTCAAGGGCCGTTGTCCTGCAGGTTTTAGATATCACCCTGGGTCAACACACCTGAATCAAATGATGAATTCATTAGCAGGCCTCTGGAGAACTACAGTCGTGTTCAAATTTATTGGCTGCATCCTCCTGAGGACCCGGCCTTCGTGGTCTACGTGGGCCGGGTCCTCAGAAGGTCGGGTAGGCCGGAAGTAAATGGCTGTGAAATTGGACGGTCTAGCCTTCAGATTTGCGTCACCGCTGTCTCGGTGGAGTTTAATAAACTCAGCCGTCTGCTCCTTGCTATCTAGAATATAACAGGACACTGGTGTAAATTCTCGACCATCTCACACTTCTGTTTAATCAGTTTTCTGTTTGAAGTTTATTCAGCTGTGTGAAAACCAAGGAGGAACCCACCCGGGGATTAATAAAGTTTTATTTTATCTAATCTAATAACTTTAATCTCAGCCAAACCGATTTACTCACGAACAAATAAAACACTGAAAAAAGCCCAACAATAACATTTTTAGATTATCTAAGTGATTTATATATTACGTTTAACCTGAGTAGCGAAAGACCGCGGTGATCTGAAAATGATGTGCCGGGAGTTTGCTGCTCTCGCCGGCTCTAGTGACCCTCGAGCTCTCGGCTAGCTATCGAGCTGGTGGATAACAGACATCTCCGACAACATCGGAGCACTTTTGCAAATATGCGATGTCTTGATAAACCGAGCAGATATTTGAAGTTTACACAGCTACATTCTTGCCTGAAAATATGTTAAAAGTCTATTTTGTGACCCAGAAAGAGTAATAAGAGTAATATTAAAAACTTAGTAGCGGCCGCCATTGTTGAAAACTGGAATTGGCTGGTCCGCGCTATGAATTCTGGGATATGGTGGGCCACGAAGGACACACCCAGCCCATCCTTCAAATTCGGGGAAAAGGAGGACACATTTGTCAGTTGCATTCGGAGGAGTCTGCAAGTTTGGACAGCCTTCATTGCGTCGCTGTGACGTGATGGCCACCAGGCCATCTGACCACCAATTTGGACACCCCCAATAAGACATGTTGAGGAGGTAATTTAGCCAATTCAATCAGCTGTGTTGGATCAAGGACACATGTAAAACCTGCCCTCGAGGCCTGGAGTTTTCCACCCCTGGTCTAAAGGCATGTGTGGGGTTAGGTTAACTGCTGATTCTAGATAGTCAAGGAAAGGTAGGCCTCTAGAGGGCATAGGCTCCAGCCCCCCCCGCGACCCTGAACTGGATAAGCAGAAGAAGATGGATGGGTTTTTTTTTTACAACTCATCCATTTGGACTTTGTTAAGCCTTCATGTGCATTGACACATGAGGCTGTAGATAAAAGATCTCTGCTAGATCTAACCATCACTAGACCGCTCCACCATGTTTGTGTTCCTGCTGCTTTTTGAAGTATTAGGTAACAATTAATACAAACAAATAACTTTACTACCCTATGTTTGTGTGATGCACCTACACAGTTTTGTTTATAACTTAGTTCATAAATCTTAATATGCTCACTTCTGGCTCCAAAATCCTAACCACGAGGTTTCAGAACAGAGCTTCACAAACCAGTGGGTGACGTGAATGTCACTACCTCCATCTTTTATATACAGGCAATGTTTCTGCTGTGATTTCTGTTTTTTCTGTGATTGGGACCACCAACAGCTCAAGCATAAACAGAACAATGTGTGACAGAGTTCTAAGAAGAAATATTGTTATATGTTATTTGATGTTAACCCTTGAAGTCCAAAATGTTCAGTTTAGTTTATTTTGGGGGGAGAAATGGATTATTAAATTCAGAATATTGACACTGGCAGAGGTCTGCGCTGTCGTAGTGCACGTCCAGTTTTATTAAGTTAAAGGGCAGCTGATTCCACTAAATTCCTCTAATATTTTATTCATTATTTGTTGATCTACTGGTTGAGAAACATTTCAGTACCCTCTGCAAAACTGCAGAGCATTTACAAAGAAACAGTGGCAACACTGACATCCGACCTGAAATATGAATCACAACCATGTGTGTGTGTTTGTATGCATGCACATGTGTGTTTTAAAGTTAATTAAAGTTTAAATTTGTACTTCCTGTCTGTAGTTCCCATGGAGACTGTGGGAGAGACCGAGGATGTGTTTGATTGTATAGCAACGCACAAATACACACAAACGTCCATACGCAGAGTGAGCAGATATGAACTCCACAGGACAATAGGAGCCTCCTTGGTGTGCAGCAGTATACAGGGACGCATAACTGTGCAGCTGCAGTGGAGGAGGAGAACCACTGCTGGACATTTTCTGATTAAATTGGAGAGAAACAGGACAGCAAACAGTAGAATATACAGAAGAGTCTATGTATGTTATTGGGGTTTTAGCTCTATTGTTCTGTTTTGTCCCAGATCTGACAAAGCTAACTGTATTAATGATGAAGAGGCTGATATACACACACGCACGCCGAGGCAGTGCAGTGTTTAGTTGTTGGACAGCAGAATGGAGCTCTGTTGTCACATCTGCAGCTGTGTGCATTTTCCTTCATACAGAGGCCGAAGGTTATTCCACCACTGGGAGGTCAGAAGTCAGAGGTCACCTCCTCCTCCTCGTACCCGCAGCCGCTCCCTCCCTTTCGGATGTCCTGAACCTTGCTTTTTATGAGGAAGCAGTTCATTTTCATTAGCAAACAACATGCTACAAGGATCAACTACAGTCACGGACAGTTTATTAAGCACACCTTACTTTTCCCTACTTTTGCCTTCAGAACTGTCTTAGCTGCCTTCTTCATGGCATAGACTCAGCAAGGTGCTGGAAACATCCCTTGGAGATTTGGGTCCACACACACATAGCATTATGGGAGATTCCCTGATGTCAATCTCCTGTTCCAGCACATCCCAGAGGTGCTCGACTGGATTGAGATGTGGTGACTGTGGAGGCCATTTGAGTACCGTGAAGCTATCGTCGTGTTGGGGAAATAAGTATGAGCTGATTTGTGCTTTGACATGGGTACACTGTGGTCATAAAGGGGGTGAAATGGTCAGCAGCAATTCTCAGGTAAGCTGTGAGGTTTAAATGATTATCAGTTATTACTGAAGGGCCCAAAGTGTGCCAAGAAAATATCCCCCACACCATCCTACTGAGCAGAATAGATCCATACTTTTATGTTGTTCATCCCAATCTCTGACCCTACCATCCAAATGTGACTGCAGAAATCGAGGCACATTAAACTTGCAGCGTTTTTACAATCTTTTCTTGTCCAGTTTGTGGTCTTGCGTGAATTGTAGCCTCGGTTGCCTGTTCTTAGCTGATAAGAGAAGCACCAAGTGTGGTCTTCTGCTTCAAGGTTTGACTTCTGCATACCTTGGTTGCAATGAGTCGTTATCTTAGTTACTGTTACATTCCTAACAGGTCAATGCACTCTGACCTCTGGATATTTTCTCTTTGTCATACCATTGTCTCTAACCCCATAGATAGTTGTGACGAAAAACCCAGTAGATCAGCATTTTCTGAAATATTCATACCAGCCCGTCTGACACCAACAACCAAATTCAGAGTCACTTAAATCATAGTTTTTCGCCTGTTGATGCTCGGCTTGAACTTCAGCAGGTAGTCTTGACCACGTGAGCTGCTGCCGTGTGATTGGCAAAAAAAACAAGCAGTTGAAAGGGTGTACCCAATAAAGTGGCAGATGAGAGTATAATGTAGAGTGTATTAATTAGATACCAATGAGGAGCAGTGAAGATCAGCAGGTATGTGAAAAGTTGGGTTTTAAATGCAAAACCACATGTTCTTTCTTTTATTTAATGGGCAGAGCTTCTTTCTACTTCCACTCTTTCCACCTAAAAAATGTAGCAGCCTTTAAATCTGCAGCATTTAGAGTAGAGAAGTAAAAAGGTTTAAACACAACATTACCACCTCATAAAGCTCAGACATCTGCGTCCACCAGATGATTACGAGTCCAGCACTCACTCTTTAGCTTAAATCTTTTGTCTTTTGTCTCTGTGGTGTTGATCCTGTGTGCTGCTGAATGCTGAACAGGCAGTTCTGGTGTTCACCGCTGTTCCTCCACTGCTGCGGATCAAACGATGAATATTTTGACAGTTTTAAAGTTCATGGAAAAACTTCTGCGTTTGGATTGCCACCAAGCTCAACAACGCCATCTGGCGGTCAGGTGTATTAAATTCTCATTGTAGAGGTGGAGGCAGCTGTCGCGGGTCCCTGGTGGTCTAGTGGTTAGGATTCGGCGCTCTCACCGCCGCGGCCCGGGTTCGATTCCCGGTCAGGGAACATCCTTTTCTACCAACAGTTAGAATTTTTCCCTCTGTCTTTTTTTTTTTTTTAAAAGATTTTTTATATTTTCTTAATTTCTATTCTAACATGTATAAGTACTAAGCATGAATTTTCATCATTTGTTATTATATCAATGTTTTTATACCAATGCCTATATTATATGATATATTCCATTTCTGTATCACAGGTTTTTGCACAATGACATCAGGACAAATTCCTCATTTGTGTACAAACTTGGGGATAAGTCAAATTCTGATTCTGATTAAGACACATCAAGTAAAAACCTTGGTGTATGTATCCTTATGATGAGTGAACCATTCTTGACGAAACTTTGCACAAACAGTTACTGTGAGTGGCAACATCTATATGGCATATTTTGTACAAATACCACAATCCTATATATTTGTGTATCTATATTTGACAGTTCAGTTCAGCAGTTGACGAATGTCAGGTTAGACTGGAGTGTCACAATATAATGTATCATAGCATCATACTGTAATGATCATATGTATGTATGTACTTTCCCTGCCTCCCACACATAGCTTGGGAATTTGTTAGTATATATAAATATAATAAAATAAGGATAGGTTTTATCTTTTAGAGAGACACATAGATACAGTTTTTATTAGCAGAAGCCTCAAGCAAGGTAACCTTGCAATGCCCTCTTACTGTAGATGAAGCCATGAGAAGTGTGATTGAATGATATTTTTCTTACCTTTTTATTATTGTTGTCAGGGTCACGTGGCTCCAGCCAGGTGGTTGAATTGAACTGTTCTTGCTTTGAGACGGTGCTAATCACCGCGTTGCTGTGCTGCCTGGAGTTTCTTACCAGTGATGATAAATATTCTTTCATCATCTTTCTCACTTTAGCATCCAGGTAACACAATAATACAGAAAGGAATGCTTTGTTTCTGAGCTTGTATGAACTCGCTTCTCGCTTTTGTTACAACAATTTAAAGTGACTGCTTTATTTCAATGCATTAAACAGTGAACAGAAACAATGAAACACGGATGTGACTGGTAAAGACATGAAGATCTGAGACTGCAGTGTATTAAACAAACATCTGCAGGGTCATTTGGAGGATCTTAATTAGGATGACTCCTGTGTCCTCAGAAGAAACAAAAACACAGTAACGTGTAAAACCTGTGTGCATGTGTGCAGCATTTATTCATGTTAAGCCTGTGGGACTTTATAAAACAATGCAGCATCACAATAAGTGAACCACCTATTTATCATGGACAGTGTCAGCTCTGTGGGTGTGTGCATGCCCCCATTAATCACAGTGGAGTGGTTCCACCAGCAGGACACTCGGATCTCAGAAGGGGAGCCAACTGTTGCTCTCACATCTTCTTCTGTGGTGAGAAAAATCACAGGGGACTTGAGGTGAATTTTGACTTTTGCACTAAATTTACACTTCCTGCTAATTTTCCCATTAAGAGTTAGTGCATCTCGATTTCAGCTGTCCGGAGGTATGCGCTAATGCACTAATACCACCCTGCTGACTTTCAATGGTGAAGCTAGAGGACAAAATAACAGAATCCCAGAGTCCAGTGGCATTACTTCAGGGGCCACGTGATCTTTTAGAACTGGGATAACTTTACCAAACATCACTAGAATGACAGTGCAAGCACATTTCACACTAAAAGTACTGATAATATCCCTAAAACATATTACCAACATCATTTAACGCAGGCCAAAAATTCTGCTTAGTAGTTCACATGTCACAAATGTCACGATTCTGCTTTAGCAAGCTTTGCTTTGCTTATATGCAAATTCATATTTAATATGTTTTTTAAATTGTCAGAAGCTTTAATTTTCAAAAATATTTCAGGCAATTATTTCATGGTTGAGCATAAAAACCACTCTGACATTATTTTGCTGCCATCTCCTGGAGTTCATTTATTCCCACAGTCTTTCTTTTTCTTTTTTTCTTTTTCTTTTTTTAAGAGGGCTGTTCTTCTGTCATCATACTCCTCAGTAAAGACTCAAAGATCCCTGTATACTTTTTTTGTGTAATGCTCAGCTACATTTAGAAAGAAACTCATTATAGGCTACTATAAACATCCTTATAGCCCCAAAAAATGTTTATTTTTGTTATTTTTCTATCTTCTATCATTCAATGTGTGAAAATGTTTGTAATCCAAATTGCTTAAAGGTAGCGTTTAGGTTTATTTATTCTGTATTTATGCTAAGATTGTGCTCCCATCATTTAACACATATAGAGTTTTAATACCTCAGTGCTGCGATTCTTCTATTTGCGACAATTGCTGCTTACTTCCGAATTAAAATAAGAAAACGAGGACGAAGCCTACATTTCCCGTCGGCCCCCGCGGTGATTTCTCCGGAAGAAAACCTTGGCTTTTTCCTTTGCACTTCCTCTTTCCGTCAACGGAGTTTAGGTAGGATGTCTACTTTCTGATCCCCGTCCTAAAAATCTGTTCTAAATCCAGATTTAATTAGGCCATCCGCTTTAAAAAGACATTTCTAAATACGGAACAAGTGTATAAGACTAAGACCTAACGAGCATTTTAACGACAGACTTTTGATTTTAAGTTTTTTTTCGTGCTTGTGTGTCCCTGTTGGGCGACATGGCGCACTTACAGCGGTGTGCTGGTAGCTAAAAGGCCGGCAGCCTTTCATATGAGCAAATTTGGCAAGCTGCTAATAATTAAATTTGTATATACGCATGTAAGTGTTGGAATAAAGGAAATTTGTGTTAAACCTGAACCGTTACTTTAACAAATTGACTTAACGGAGGCTAGCTTGGCGGGCTAACGACAGCTAGCATTATGAGAGGTGTATTACTGCATATGAGAAGCCAAACTCGCTTTGTGCAGTGTTTCAGCCACTATACCGACAAACATACATAAGCTTTAAGTTAAAGTTCCCATAAAGGAAAACTTAATGTGACTTTACATTAGTAGCAGCCCTGTTAGCATTTCATATGTCAAGCCGACAGATACGTGTCTGTTTCAAGCTTTTAAAAACCAGTGGAACTCATTAAACCCTCACATTTAAACTCAGGCCTTTGAAACGTTTTCTTTAACTTGCTACTGGTTAAATGTTTGCTTTAAAGTGTTTTTATGTATCATAAGTTAAGGTTTGATCCATTCAATGAGGTTTAGCTTTAGTAATTACTACACAGGTCTGCTTAGAGGGGTAGCCACATGTTTCTCTCATTTTTGACCTGTTTGATGGAGATGCTGGATTTAATTTTATCCTGTATTAAACAAGACACTAGAATGTAACTTTTTTTTTTCATTAAATGCTCTGTTTTTCAGTACACGATGGGACGTGTAATCAGGGGACAGAGAAAAGGTGCGGGCTCTGTGTTTAAAGCCCACGTCAAGCACAGGAAAGGTGCTGCTAAACTCCGTCACATTGACTTCGCTGAACGCCATGGTTACATCAAGGGGATTGTGAAGGTAATTTGATGATAAATCCGAGCTGTTTTGGGAAGTGGTGAGGGTGGACGGATTTGTAATGTCTTTCCTGCTGGTTTCCCCTTGCAGGACATTATCCACGACCCTGGCCGTGGTGCCCCCCTGGCCAAAGTGGTCTTCCGTGACCCATACCGGTTCAAGAAGAGGACGGAGCTCTTCATTGCCGCCGAGGGCATCCACACCGGACAGTTCATCTACTGTGGCAAGAAGGGTAAGACGCTGAGCAAGGGTGTGTGAGCTGCTCTTAGATTTTCATCTGTTGCCATGGATCTTTCCACAACGTGACGCTAATGCATGAATTATATTTCTGCGTCCGATCTTACACCATAGCTGGATCCCCATTTTAACCTTACGCCACAACCTGCTACATAATCTGGCATCCATCTCCTGAGAAATGTAACTAAACATCAGGTCGACACATAAAAAGATGACTTGAATGGCGTGGAAGGTTGAAGTGTAGGGATGAAAGTAGTTTCCGGTTACTATGCAAGTTATGACATAGATTTCCCACAGAAGTCTAAATCAAGCTTGAGAAGGAATTTTGGACCTCTGTGTCACTCTGTGTGTAATGATATGACTTAATGTTTTCCTGTCATAAAGTTAGTCACAGGAGTAATGATCATATATGATATAGGAGCTGATAGAATATGCAACATACAGAGCAACTCGACAAGAAGCTGCCTGAATGTTTTCTGCTCTTTCATAGTTTGGATTAGTGCTGGACACACTTGAGATCTCAACTTCACTCTCTGCGTTTTCACTCATAAGTCTTAAAGTCCTTGCAGGATGTAGCTGTTAAAGTTGTTTTTTAGCTTTAGTCAAAGTGTAATTACGCTACTTGATTACTTTTATTTGTATTTCCTTCTACATGAATAAAAATCAGCATTTCCTTCATTGATAATGGTGCTGTTGTGCAGAGAGTCAGCTGTTTGGGACTGCCGTGATGTTTTTTATTTTAATATCTGCTGACAGAAACTCAACAGTTTGAAGGCATTTACACACTTTTTTTTTTTAACTTGGTATCTGTAGTTTTGGGGCTGTGGTCCACACTTGTGCTTTGTGGGGACAGAAGAAGCACCCAGTACCATGTGTTTGGTAGTAGAAGATGGCGACAGTTGCCCTCCTGTACTTGTTATTGGGGTTGGAACCAGCAGCTCTATTCTGATATATAGGTCAGGACTTCAGCTGTCCTCAGCCACACTGCCCACTTCAGGGGGATCTCTGTTTTCCCCTGAGACTTTTAAGTTGTGGTTGTTAAATGACAAACATGATAACAGCAATTTTAACCATGAAGTGTGTAATGTTTGAGCTTTCATCTGCATGGTTAAATATTTTATGGTCTAAAAATAAATGTGTTCCATTGGTGGTCCTTGATGGAGAAGATGGATAAAGTTATCTGAATGAACCACAAGATGTTTTAATAATAATTTTCAGTCTCAGTGTTGGTTCTAATTGAACTATTGTCTTATTTAGCTCATTAAGCAAAGATGAGCATCCGTGAAAAGAGCAGAAGAATCCTAGGGTGTAATCAGAGGGCGATTATTTGCTTTTGTGCTGTGCAGCACCTGCTTATCTGCTGCCTTGTGTTTCTGTTAGATTTTTTGATTGCCTGTCTTCAGTCAGCCTCCAATGAAACGCGAACAGAGCTGTTGCTTAGGTGACACTGTTTTCAGATTGTCAGATGGAAGTTTGAAGCTTGTCCTCTCATCCCTTGTCCCACAGCTCAGCTGAACATTGGTAATGTCTTGCCCGTTGGCACAATGCCTGAGGGAACCATCATCTGCTGCCTTGAGGAGAAGCCCGGTGACAGAGGCAAGCTGGCCCGTGCTTCAGGAAACTACGCCACAGTCATCTCCCACAACCCCGAGACCAAGAAGTCCAGAGTCAAGCTGCCCTCAGGCGCCAAGAAGGTCATCGCCTCTGCCAACAGAGCCGTCGTTGGTAAGAAAGCATAACGAAACAGCCGCGCATTTGATCTAGTCTTTGGACTGAGGAAAGCGTTTAAACGTGTCTGCCCTCCTTCTGTGGTGAAGGTGTCGTTGCTGGAGGTGGACGTATTGACAAGCCCATCCTGAAGGCCGGTCGTGCCTACCACAAGTACAAGGCCAAGAGGAACTGCTGGCCACGTGTCCGTGGTGTGGCTATGAACGTAAGTGAACATGAGCGTACCGGCACTGTGCTGCGATTAGAAACACATACAGGACCGAAGGCAGAGCAGCAGACAGATGCATGTATTTATGCATTGAACTGAAAGACATGTCATGTAGGCAGATAATCAGACTGTGTTATTTTGGGCACATTATGCAATGTTCACATTAAATCTTTAGAAAAGTTTAATATAGAGCCCCATAAAAAGTCTCAGCACTGATGCAGATGATTGCCTATTCTCAGAGGAGGTGAAGATAATAGCTAATCACTCGGTATTACAGTTACCCTAATGGGTTTCCAGAAGAGTCTGCAGAACTCTCACACACTGCAACGAGTCTGTGGGCGGGCGAATCTCAAAACGTTTAGAGGAACAACCTGCTTTGAGGTTTTAGATGGTGCTGCCTGTGTTGTCAGAGCACCAACCACATTAAGAAAGTCCATGTTTGAGCCTTTCTGGTCACAAAGAAAACAATCTTTATTGAACATATGAAATAAAGGCCTGTTGGTTCTGATTCTCAGAGCTAAGAGGCTGGTGAAAGGATGTTTATCACAATACCTGGTTGTGTGCTTGCTGTTAAATTAGTCAGTGAGGAAGAAAAGAGTAGAGGATGGATTCCCTTTTGAAAGTCCTCATACTAAAGATGCTTCTCCCCCCCTCTCCTGTCCTCCTGCAGCCTGTTGAGCATCCCTTCGGTGGTGGTAACCATCAGCACATCGGCAAACCCTCAACAATCAGGAGGGATGCACCTGCTGGTCGCAAGGTCGGTCTTATTGCTGCCCGTCGTACAGGCAGACTGCGCGGAACAAAGACCGTCCAGGAGAAGGAGAACTAAATCTGACCGTGTTGATAATAAAAACCTGTTCCAAAACATTTGATTGGCTGAAGTCATTGCGGAGTCCACACCACATACAAAACAATGAACCCCATTTCAGTGAGGTGGTTAGATGAGCAGGTTTTCCTTGTGTGAAACTGAGTAGTTGCAGAATTTTAAAGGTGAAGCTGTGATATTATAATCTTAAGTTATTTTTGACAGTGTTGACTTTGCACAATATTTTGTGACTTAAGCTCAACAAGCTTTCAACATGCACAAACTTTGGGGAGTTTAAAAGAAAAAAAGGAATATAGTGCGGGGGGGGGTTCTTCCTGAGTTGTGATGATAATCAGGAGCAGGTGTTTCAGCTGTCACACCAGCAAAGCTTTAACACACTTTAAAAAAATACTCAACAGATATTTTTTAACCCTGTTAAGGCTAATTAGTTTTTAATTTGAAACAATTTGTATACAGGTTAGAATTTGCATCAGGTTTTAAAGATTTAGTCAGATTTACTGGGGGAAAACAAATCACACTGAGGTCACCAGTTATTATTTTACTGTTTGGTGACAGGAATAACTTGTTATACCAAATCCCTTTGTTTTTAGGTTATGGTCTTCTTTGAGGAGCGAGGGTCGTAATGTGTTTCCCTTATCTGAAAGATTTCAAAAGTTCTTTGGGGTTTTTTGGAAAACAAAATTAATTTTAGCTGCTTTACTGTAGTGACCACTTCTAAACACTAGAGGGCATCTTATTGGGCAGGTGATTGAACTTTCAATGCATTGAAGTACATAAGCAGTAAAATAGCCTGACCTTAGTAATTCATCCCTGCTCTCAGCCTTCTGAGTGTGACCCAGAAATCAGTAATAGTGAAGGGTACGTGGAAAACAGACTGGAGACTTGATGGAGGCGAAACAGCCACGTGCTTGGCAAGAGTTTGTTAAAGAGACTTAATTATTTTGCTCTTGTGGCCACTATGTAAGATTCACACTTTCAACAAATACTATGTTCTTTTCAAAGTATGACTCCCTTGAAGTTGGGCCTTTATTAAGGCACAGATTCAATAAAAGTCACACTGCACACACACAAGTATACAAACCATGGCAGTTGTTTGAAGAGCTAGTCTTTTTTTATAAGTTTTGTTAAACAGTTTAGTTTTTAGTCAAACATATTTAATTGACATTGTAAAAGGAAAAAAAAAAAAAAAGGTCTCATTTTACTACATGGCTGCTACCTCGCATCTTCGGTGGGAGGTACCAAAGGGGAAGGGGAGGAATTGAGGATGTGCAGTTCAGGAAATGAGGAGTGTGAGTGTCTCTGTGATAGACAGATTTGAGACATTTTCACAGCAGTCAGGTTTTGGCCATCAAAGCAGGAGCACCACAGCTGTAATTTATTAGTGGTGGATTCCATTTAGTGGAGACCCGTCCAGGGACAAATTGATGCACATTTATCAATTAACCAACAGAACAGTTCATGCAGAATCGAAAACAAGTCAAGTATCTTCTGAACTGTCCAACGCTTAAAAATGACACGCAGGCAAGATTCCATGTTCTTTATTTGCTAAGGGCGCAATGCTTTTTTTTTTGTTATATTTCTGTGCACAAAAAACCTCACAAAGTGAAAGTCCACATCGCGACTGTAGCTCCAGAATTCAACGTCACACCATGGCCAAAACAAAAGTCGGCAAAAAACAGGGCGCAGAACTCTGTACAGTCAAATATCTTCTTTAAAAATAACACAAGGACAAAAATGTTCCTCTTAAATCAAATTCTATTTTTTTTTAGTGAAATACAACAAAATAAATTCTATAAAATAAGAGCAAAATATTTAAATATAATACGGTGGGCAGAATATTTTCATTTGCAGGAGTATTTGGTATGTTTTTGACAAAAAAAAAAAAGAAAAAAAAAAGAATAAAAAAAAGAAAATTACACGCATTCAAGTTACCAATTAAATACAGTATTTACTGATGTTTACCTTTACTCCTACATAATCACAAGTTAGCTCAAGTTGCAACATGACTAACCAGCCGCTATTCTTACGGTAAAACCCTGCTGTGGGACCTATTCTCAAAGGTGGGGGTGGGTGGGGTGGGGTGGGTGCTCGCTGCTGCTCAGGATCAGTCACATCATCCCAAACCGCAGCCAGATGCCAAACCTGACCAGCTCCACGGCAGAAAGGAGGCCGATGGGCAACAAAGTCTGTCTACGACTAGGCTCTATTGAAGAGACAGAAGCAAACCACACAGTCTATTATACACCAGAAAGCCCAGTACAGCAGTTCTGTTGCATATGTGTTCATTTTCCTATAGATGAAAGCTAAAGTTGTCTAACCCACCGAAACTGACTGCCAAATGTGAAGTTGGAGGATTATAATGTGCAATTGAAAAGCCACTTATTCATACATTGGTTCCAAAAAAACAAAAAAAGTATCGCCCTCTTTGTAGACAGGGTAGATGAGTAGAAAAAAAAGACAACCTAAAGGGTAACAACACCCCTCTGGAGATGTGGATTAAGAACAGCTTTTAGGTTGTTATGATCACAAGTCTTCCCATGGGCTACACTATTCTGGTGAGAAGCCATGCTAAATGTTACAGCATATTAACTAGAGCTTCAGAAAGGATTGAATTAATTACCAGAACCAAAAAAAAAAAAAAGAAAGAAAATGAAAAAAAAAAAAAAGACAAAAGTGAGAGAAAGGCAATGAGTTTCAGAACAATGTTGCATCAATGCTTTTTCACATCAACCAAACACCATTAAAGTCCACCCAACCATTCCACGTCTCGCAGTAAAACCCAACCACAGCTCGCGGGTTGATTTGGCGTGGGTCGTAAGGTTGCCAAGGAGCTTAAGAAGAATATAATTATGATGATAACAATGCGTCCTTCTACAGGTGAATGACCAGAAACCGTCCGATGGCAGAACAAAGTTTTACTGCTGAGCATGGGTGATAAAACAAAGAGGAGTTGTTGTCTTCTTACAGTTTTTTTTTTTCTGGGGGGGAATTTTTATTATTTATAATATCCATTTTGTTTTTCATAACATCTGCAACATCTCCCAACAGCAAACCACACAGAGTTATGCTACTGGGGAATCTGAACAGTCAAAAACATTAACATACTATGTACACCTTTTCGTCGTGTAGACAAGCGCATCAGCATCGTCAGCTCCGGGTAAATTTGTTTTTTTCGTTATTAGAACTCTTGTCCACTCCCTCGCCTCTGCAGCCGAGAACGGGCCCCTGTCGCACAGTCAGGCGGCCTCAGGTCAGGGGAGAGCGTCTCCCGCAGGCTGTCGGGGGGAGTGGGGACAGTGGAGAGAGAAGTGGCCAGGCTCTACCCTGCCCTGGGGCCAGAGAGAGAGAAAGAGAAAGGTGGGACCCGGCGAGAGGAGAGAGTGGGACGATGGAGGCTCGAGGCACAGCACAGGAAGGGAGGGGGAGGTTACTCCTTAGGCGGGGCAGGCGCTGGGGTGGAGGTGGGGGCGGGAGCGGGAGCGACCTCCTCTGTGCCCTCCCAGTTCTCTTGTGCTCGCGGGCCTGTTCCTGGAGTGGTACCGGGGGCAGGGGCGGGGGCGGAAGTCTGGGTCGGGCCTGGAGTCGGAGCGGAGGCCGGACCGGGGCGCTGGGGGTTGTTCATGTGCTGAGCAGCAGGCCCGGTGTACGGCTGCCCGTGAGGGTGGTTGTTCTGTTCGGGGGGGAGAGCGTGGAGAAAAATAAGCACATCATATAAGAAATGCACTCAAATTAAAACATGACATGCTTTAATTGCATCCACAGCCACGTGTTTTGTGCACGTGCAACGCTGCTGGGGCCAATAACTCCAAACTAATCTAAACTGACAGACCACACCTCTGCTGCTGAATCAGTAAAAACATCAGAGCCACATTTCTTCACTACAGTCAACATGTGCACCACAGATTGTTTTTAGTCCGTGTTTGCTTGCTGTAAATGCACTAAACAGGAAATTACTCTGCCTTTCACGAAGCAGAACCTATAAAAAAAAAAAAATTAAAAATCCCCATCTATGACTAGTAATGTATGTCTTCAGTAGGGATAAATGCCCTGACAGCCACAGAGTCACTCAAGGTGAAGCCACATGCCGCTTCCTGTCTACATTTTACTTGCACTTGACCTCAAAGACGGATGAAGTGTTTCTGATGAAAGAAATGAGCCTGGTGTGGTAAATTACTGAATACACAGACAAAACGTGCCAAAATCAGTGTAAAGGGATGAACTCAAGTACAGTTTGTACTCGGGGAAGCACACAAAGTTGTCTGCAGTGCAGCATTATCACAAACTGACAAACCTGAGTCACTGATTGTGTGAGCACTCGGGCACGAAATAATACTCAGGAAAAAAACACTTTTCACCATGGTTACCAGCATCATTAACAGATAATACAAGACTCGCTACGGGGATGGAAACCACTGTCTAAGACTGCGTTCTTTTACCTGTGCAATATGAAAACTCGAGAACATCCTGTCTCAGAGTGACACTGAAAAAACACTTCACAAGCTCCGCACTTCTGGGATGGATTTATTTATTTATTTTTGTAAAATCAGGTGTCGTAACCCCTCCCTGAAAAGTTTCCAGTTAAGCAAAAGTTGTTGGCAAACAAAAACTAGGAGATGTCATATTTCTGTGTCCCTGTTAAATCCAGAATTCATCTTAAAGTCTTTCCTCTCACACACCAAAGTTCAGAAACCCCATGTTCAGCTAGCAGGCCCCTCTGCTGTGGACCGAGCTCCCAGTTTGGGTATGGGAGACAAATACTTGAACTGTACTGTAAGATTATCCTTTTTTCTTTAGTAAAGAGCTGGATACTCTCTTAGTTATGCTGCTAAAAGCTTAGGCTGCTTTCTATTGCAAGTTCTTTTCCCCTCACATGTTATGATTTAGGTTCAAGGTTCTTTATTTGTCACATGCATGGTTATACAAGTATAACACACAGTGAAATGTAGCGTAATTTAGAAAGATAGAACATCCTTTGATGGGAATGGGCAGTAAGCTGTCCTCTGAGACACTACCTGCTGAAACTGGGTTGTTCCGGGAGAATGTGGGTACAGAGACGTATCCTCAGGTGGGGAGGAGTCCTGATCATCGGGTGCTTCCTGTTCATCTGGCTCCTAGAATAAAAGAGATAAATATATGTTTGTAATCACATATCAAGACAAAAACTGGAAATGTGCTCATCTATTTGAACAAAGTATAATAGTCTGACATCAGAGAGTAGCTTGTGTGGGAAAGTCAAACTTCCTACTGTGTTGTCAAGTAAATAAGGTTTAGGAGATTGAATTATGTGTGTGGGTGGCGTCTACAGCTGAGAGCATGAAAAATGGAGCTAACAGAAAGTGCACATGAACCTCTACTGTGGAGGTAATTTCAGTGCGTCGTTTTTAAAGGACAAGGCTCATTGGCATTTGTACTTTTATCATGCTATATCGAATAACATCAGCCTCATCGTTTTACAGTCTTATTTCTGAGGCAAGGTCAAGTACACATCAACATTACAACATGATGTAACTGACAGGACCTGAAAGCTATCTGAAACATCACGAGTTTATAAACTTTTCAATTTAGCTTTTGTTCATTATTTTGTCACAGATTAAAACTTAATACTATGAATATGATAAGTTCTGGCTTTTGATTTGATCCAAATAACAAAACTGACAGCTTCACATTAGGGGCTGCTTATGCCTTTAAGAGTAATGTGCAACTTTTGAGATCTAGAAATGTACAAATCTGCAAAACAGCGGCTAAAAAAAGCACAACGGCTTAACAGTTAAAATACTGTAACTAGCATTGAATGCTCAAGTACAGCTGAGGCTAGGAGAAGCAGGTGGCTGGCCGTACCACACTGCAAGTTGGGGAGGAAGCAAAAACTGGCAAAAGAGCACTAGACTGAGATTGAAGACTGGCTATGTCAGTGCTGCTGAGACTGGGCAACAGGACAGGAAGAGAACAAAGATCTGTTCACTGTGTGCAGCTGCGTAACATGACTTCTCATGCTTAGTTACACTACATAGCATCTCATATCTCACCAGTGGCCAGTACACCTTGCCTTTTACTTGAACAGCCAAGAAATTTTTTATTTTTTTTTTTTTTTAAATAAAATATCATGTACGCTCACAATCTGCTTTACCTACGCAGAGTGGACATGTACAAAATTGGAGTAGTTTACTCTAACTGCACATCCTAAATTATTTACATGACATTTATATTGAAAATACATGCAAAAGGCTCATCGTCATAGTGTTTCAAGCCTCTGACTAATCTACAAGAAACTCAAAGCTGTGCAATTCGATTTAAACTGGTGTTAAATGTGATGGAAGCTAAAACTGTTGTTTCTCTGCTGATTCTTTTGGTAGGTTTTGTCTCACTTCCTTCTTTTATGTCGTGGTGCCTGGAATACTGACCTTCCCTGGGCTTCCCTGAGTACACTTGAGCTGTGTATGGAATATTACAGGAGAAGTGTGTCATTTGACTGGATTTTCCATTCATAAAAAAATATATACAAGTAACGCATTTTAAGTGAAAACAACACAATCATATCTGTGTGTATTGTGAACTGCAGCCATGTAAACAACACAGAGTCAAACATGGTAAGCTGTACTTTAATCAAGCTCAGTTTCTTTTAGCTGAGCACTTAGATTCCAGATAATTTACTCTCTGTATGTTTTTTTTTTTTTTTATTAAATCAGGATACAAAGCTAAAAATACACAACACATTTCGTGCGTAACTACAAGAGGTAGAGAAAATGGTAAATTACAAATTTTCTGATCGGCTTAATATTCGATTAATCGCCGTGTTAGTACTCATACATATCCACATGTTAAATGCTGGTCATGTTAGACCATTCATTTGGGCTATTTGTGTTGAAGTGATGTGATACACATTCACATTCAGCCTCAGGCTTACAATATTTTTTCTGTTACCTCTCCCTAAGACTGCAAGATAGTGTTAAAGAGAATCTGTGGGTGTGTACAGTACAAGGTTAATGGTATTACCTCCTCGGGACAGAGCTCACAGGCCTTGGCCAGTGTCATACGTGCACTGTGAGAGCGCTCCAGGAAATATCCGTTGGAGGTCTCGTTGCTCTGAACAGGAGGTGACCAGTTGTTGTAGGTGTACTGTGGATTTCCTGTGTATGGCCTCCTTTCCAGCTCATCGCCCAGCCACTCCACTGCCCACGTCCACTTTCGCTTCAGGTCACCGTTACTCTGTACAGACAAGCACAGAAATGTAACAAACGTTTAAATGTTTTAAAGCTTCCAGCCTTTTCACATGCCAAAGCCCATCAATATACCTCTTTCTTGTTGTTATGTTACTTAGTGCTTACTTTGGTCTGCATTAGTTAAAGAGAGACAGCCTGTTTACCTGTAAGATCTGGTAAGCCACAGAGCAGTTGCTGAAAAGGGCCACCATGCACTTAATGCACTGATAAGCTCGTTTCTGATAGTGGTTCTTGGAGCGCTGGATGGTGTCAAAAAGCCCATCTCTGTCATCGGGAATGCCCTTCAGCGCATTGTGAATCCTACACACACAAAAAGAAGCAAAGGAGAAATTTAAAACCACGTTCAAGTTTAAAAATTGTAACTTTCTGCACTCAGCAATCAAGTCTGACCTGTGTGTTTGCCAGGAGTCCTCGATGAGCAGGATTTGTAGCAGCAAGTCCAGGTAAGGCCTCAGCTCATAGGTGTACGAGTACGCCACCTGCAGACAATGTGTACAGTCTAAATACAAGCACTTGTAGACGTTTATAAGTAAGAAACCTATGGAGTTCTGAATATCATGTTGCTCTGAAGAAGCATTAGATGTTTACCTGCCAGAGCAGCTCACTGAGCACAGTGGAGGAGAACTGAGGGTTCTCCCAACAGCTGAAGCGAAGCAGCTTCACTGTCTCTTCAGAGTTGCTGCAGTCCTCAATGATCTTCTTCACGTAGCTCGTCCTCACAAACAGGATCTCTGCCACCAGCTGCTGCACAGGCATCACTGGAGCTGTCAGGTTGGTGTCCCCATATGGGTTAGGAAGAGGGGGATTACCTGCAGGAAATACAAAACAAAAGTTAAGATGGACTATCCTACAAATGCAGGCGGATATTAGCAAAGTCCCTCATTCATCATCTTTGAGAGCCCTCAGCTCCAAGCTGTGCCTACACAGCACAGAGGCTCAGAGTGGCTGTTTGTCAGTCACTAGATCCTGAGCAAGGATGAAAATCCTCACTGGGCTCTCACTAACCCCTTTCACACAATCACTTGTTCACTTTAACTGAGCTCATACAACTTGTGCCTAAAAGGAGAAGGGGAGGTGGGACCCCAACAACTCACCATTGATGGAGGACTGCATGCGTGAAGAGACGTCACAACAGCGAACCAGCTGAGAGACGACAGTGTAGAGCTTGCCCAGTTCAGCATACTGATACTTAATTGGAGGGCCAGGCCCCTCGTCCAGAGCGACCAACATGAACGTGGCAGGAACATTCAGCTTCAGCAGTTGCGTCTTTTCAGCCAGGCCTGCATGTGGCAGGAGTAATGACAGGTCAGAAGAAAGTAAAAGCATTCCAAGCACCAAATAACTTTAATTACTAAAGAACTGAATAATAGTTTACATAAAATTTTGTAGAATTCATTGAGGAACAAATGTACATAAAAGCTTAACAATCTCTGTGCGCTCCTTACCCAGATTGGCGTACATGACAAAGAGGTTGAAGTACTGCTGCAGATGACGGCCGTGCTCAGAAACTTCTCGTCTGAGCAGGTTGAGGACAGCTCTCAATAAGTGGTCACTTAGACTGAGGTTATCACAGCCCTAAAACACAAACATGAAATCAGTTGGAGTCCATCAAAGGCATCGTGTTAACATGTGAGGCCAGACAGAGCTAATTGAAGTCCTTTTTCCAGTGCCCAGATGTAAGCCTGGCACCAACCTGAGCTGAGGGTCCAGGCGAGGCAGTGGGGGAGGGGCAGGGACCATCTTGCAGGGAGAAGTGAGCGATGAAGACAATGAGCTTGGCAAATGCCCCACGGACCTCAGCGCTCGGGCACTCGAGCAGGTACTCAGAGAACCGGTTAGGATAAGCAAACAGAACGTTGTGTGCAAACCAGTAGCGTACATTCTTACTGTGTCTCAGCAGGATGCAAAGGGCATCATACCTAGAGGGGAAAACAAGATAAACATGTGTAAACAAGGGCAGGAACACTTGAGGGGGGAAAAAAAAAGGAAAAAAGAAACAGCAAGGCTCACCAGTCACTGGCAGGACCCCGTACTACTTTCTTGGTGTGAAAACCTGTGCTGAAGAGAAACCTAGCTGCCAGCTGAGCACTTATCATAGCAATCTCCTCTGCCTCTGGCAAAAGGTGGTCTTGTCCTAAAAGAAAGAGCAGCGGTTACCAAAACAAAGAAAATATTCCATGTAACTGCAGGTAATTCTTCAATGCTTAAACATGCAACTAAGGCTTCACCCAACTACTTCTCCTTAAAGTAACTACTGCACATCAACAGAGCTGGCTAAGAAACACACAAAGGAAGTGAAATATGCAACTCCACTGGAGTGTGTAAATAGCAAACAGACATTTCCTTTGTTTGGAGTTAGATGAAACATGAAATGCACATAATGAAACAGCAGATGGGAAGTTGTCGGCTCACAAAATGAGGCAGCAGCTTAAAGGCTCAGAGCAAGCTCAAATAAAATGTGAAACTACCTAAACTGACACTGTATGTCGGGTTAGTGCGTGGGCTAATCCACGTGTCATACATATAGATACATTTTCTTATGATCAGAACAAATTCTGTGTTTTTGGGGTTATGGCATCACTGGGCTCTAATCTCCAAAGATTAGTGATACAAATATTTTCGGCAGCAGCTGTATCTTTAAGAGAGAAGCTTTGAAACCCACAGATCAGATACAATGAGGAATTAATCAAAAAGATCAAAGTAGGTTTCAGGGGGAATTTAAGATCATGGCCATTACTGGAGGAACAACACAATCTGTGCATCAGTAATGAAATACATGCTATTATTTTTCATACAACCTGTCAACATGAGTGGATGGTTGGACTGTCTTATCTGAGTATTGTTTACTTTATTCTCGCTGGTATCATTTTATCGATTGCCTGTTTTCATTGCCATCTTGTTCAGGTCTCCCTCTCTTAAGAGGCTTTCCAGATTACATGGACCTTACCTTGATTAATAAAATGATCAAACACAGCTATATTAGCTGGTGTTTGCAACCATGATTTACCAGCATGATATCTGGCAGCAGATGGCTTTGTAAACATCTGCTACAGTTAATGTTTCCAGTATTGGAACCATGTCTCAAAAGGTCTGAGCAAACATAAAGCAAAAAGAAACTAGCACTAAACTAAACTCTAGCTAAAAAGAGTCATTCGTTTTTTCGGATCCAAAGAGTTAGCTCTGAATTTACCCGCACACACAAAACTGATGCATACCTGGAGGAGGGTTTAAATAGACACTGTTACAGGTCAGAAGTTTCTTAATGAACTGGAAATATTCCAGGCTGTATTGCATTCGGTTGTGCATGAATTGGACGTTCTGTTTGCGGACGCTGCACTCGATAACACCAGGCATCTTGACCTGATGCGGCTTAGTGGAGGAGATATTCAAGTCCGAGATGTATTTGACAAGCTCGCTGTCCTTGTCCATTGAGTCCATACGTTCGTAGAACAGGATGTAGGCATTCCACCAGCGTTTCTGCCTCCTGTACGACATCCTTTTCATCATATGATCAAAAACCTCGCCCATGTATTCCCCTCCAAAGCACTGGTTCTTCATTTCCTCCTCATCGTCCATCTTGCACTCAGTCACATCACCATCATCAAATTTATACCAGCGGTTCTTCTCACCATCACCCCCATTCCTCTGGATTATATACGAATAGTAGTGTCCGCCACTGGCCTGGCCTGAGTGGACCAGCACTCCCACCAGGCGATACTTGGAGCTGCCTGGTGGCGTCGGTTCAGAGGGCTCATTCTGTTGGATAACCTGGTTTTCCGGATTTACGTCGTCGCCTTCTAGCTTGGCCACACCTGCTACCGTGTACGGCTCCATGTCGAGCTCCCTAGGGAACTCAAAATAGTCATTAAACTTGATGGCACACTCCCTCTCCCAGTCGTAGTCGAAGCGCTTCAGCTGGATAGCGAGGACAGGAGGCAGCTTCTTGATCAGCAGACGTTTCACTGTGTCCACCTGACAGGGAGAACAAGCATCACAGATTATCTATGGCTCCTTTAAAGCAAAAAGCATAAAAACAGGTGAGGAAAAGGGAACTGGTGAGAAGTTAAACAGAGGACAACAAAGTTTGTTTAGATTCAGTGTGAAAATGATGGTAAAAGTTGGCGTGAATTTCCCATGAGCAGTTACAAGTAGAGGTGGGAATCACCATACATCCCACGATACGATATTATCACAATATTTAACTCACGATACGATATTATTGCAATTTTTAAAAAATATTTTGCGATATTCAGATTCTGTACATGAAGGTAAACGTTTTCAATATTCATTTTATCTAATATCAAAGTCTCACACTCAGTCTTTCTCTCATTCCAGTCAGTTTTATTGTTGACAAACTGAACGGTTTGTATTACAGTCTAGTCCAACTTAACTGAATGCAACCATCTGGTACAATTATAGCTATTCTGAACTATGCTATTCTGATAACTATGCAGCCCCTTCAGCAACTGAAGAATTTGAAAGTAAATTAAAACAAAATATAATTTTACATTAAATAAAAAAGTTTTAAACTTAATTAAAATAAAACATGTCTTAAATTAAAATAAGTACACTGTCATGTTTATTGCTGCCAAAAAAAAAAAGTTAAACACATTTGGACAGTGTCAGGATTCTTGCTCAGAAAAAAGATTAACATGCTCTGAAGTCAGAGCATGTTCCAGTCCACAAAAACCTTTTTTGTAACAAAATATCGATTTCTGCTGTCCCTGTATCGATACATTATTAGCAAACAAAATATCACGATACTACACTGTATCGATTTTTCCCCCCCACCCCTAGTTACAAGCATCACATACTAAACAGAAGGACACCAACTTCTCACCTTTTTGTTACACTTCTCACAGTGGTAGGCGTTTGCTCCTTCCAGCAGATCTCCTTTTACATACTGCTCCATTGAGTCCAACAGGTTCTGATGGTTTCTGATGTCTACATTGAGTGTTGTGAACGACTCTTCACACTCATATCTGACAACACATTTTTGGGGGGTTAAGTATACAGTGTCTTAAACTGCTGCCCATATTCAGTCACCAAACACAAAGTATGTGTACTTACCTGTGTGGGCATCCTTGACAGATTTTCTGGTCAGCAAAAGATCCTCCCAGCACCTTACTGAGCATGGCAGGGTGGCCCAGTGCTTTTAAAGCCTCGTCTAAACTGTCCACCAAAGAGTTGAAAAACTCCAGTGCATCATGCTGTTCCCTCAAGTTAACTGGCTCACCCCATAACCTAAAACAGGAAGACACGGATACATTATGGTTGCTACGTTGGTCGCCTTGCTAGCAAACACTGACACCACCACAGCTCTGAAAGCATTTATAGCAGTGCTGAGGGCACAGGCACTCAGATACAACATCAGCTTCGACGCTGGTGTAGGAGTAAAAGACGCTGAAGCTGGAAGCAAAGAAATCAACAAGTTTCTTTTTCCCCCCTTTCGACGTCTTTTTCTTTTCAGAATAACTGTATAATCTGGGACACGCTAAGCTTCTATATTGATGTGGCATTGACATTGTGGTAAAAACGGACATGATCATAGACTGCGTCTTCAACTCAACCGCTGTGGTACCCACGGTTGGCTGAAAACCACAAAAAAATGCCGCCTGTGGCAGGAGATCTGACATAACTTCTGGAATCCCCCATTCGCAAGGACGAGAACATTTAGTATAAGAGCCCGCTAGACTTCAGGAACAGGTAACTAGGCAAACTGCTGATCCAATCAAAACAAATGAGTCTTTGCAATACCTGAACTGTTTCCAGAATCCCCTAGGGACGTAGTACTGCAGTCTGGATGCAGCCAGGTGGCCAAAGATGACCTGCAGGTGACGCAGGACCCCGATGTTGTACTCTTTCCTGTCTTCTGACTTACTGGAAGGTTTGTCATCAAACTGGTGATGATAGCTGAACACCTCATCACGAGGATCTACATTGCTCTGTGGAAACAAAATACGCAGGTGAAATATTGATATCCACATGTGTCATTAAATCTAAAATTGTTTATCGTTTTTAACTGCTGCTGTTTAGTTGGGAAAACAAATCATAGCAGCTAAATGAGAACTGGGAGGGAAAGTCACTGTGTGAAGTGATTTGCTATTTGGTCTTGTAATTATGCTGCCCTCAGCTCCAAGCTCTACCTACATGACCTCCATGCTTATAGTTGGCCAGTCTGTCAGTCACTGGATGCTGATAAAGGATGAAAACTGGGACTAAATCTCTTGCAACACAAACTCTCACTGTACCTCATTCTCCTGCTTCTCATCCCCCGACATGTCATCATCCACATCGGTCCCCGTGCCCTCAATGGCAAGGATGCCATTGCGGATAGGAGGGATCATGTATAGCTGCTGAATGACAGAGTTCATGTAACAAGTGGCCCCAGCGTTCTTCAGACCTACAAATCCTTTGTTGGGCCGTGGCCCCACTGGAGGCAAGTACTCCCACTCTGTCAGCGTCTCACAACCTAGATGGAGAACAAAGTAAAAACACCCTCATGTATACTGTAATTTACAAGCTGCTTGGGCGGCGTCATCTCTAAAGCCAAAGCAATCTCCATACCTAAATAGTACATGTCAGTCAGAGTGTCGACTATCTGTTTCAAGTTGCGGACACAGCCAACAGCCAGCGCCACGAGGAGCTCAAAACCAGCATTGATGGAAGCAGGAGTGCTGCACACTGGGATGGCCTGCTCTGTGGGGAACTCGCCAGTCTTCATGTACTGCAGGTAAACATTAGATGCTGGGAAGATGAAGTCATCAATCAGCTCCTAAATCAAGCAGGAAAAAAAGGAGAAGAAGAAGATATGGTTTCTTAGTGATGTTATGTGAAACAAGAAAAATACAGGATGGACATATTCTCATTATAGTAGCACTGTTTTCATGAATGTGTGTTTCACCTTAATGAGGTTTGCTCCTCCCTTCTCGCAGCCGATGTAATACTTCTTCTCTGGGGTTTGGAAGGCAAGAAGCTCTTTGGTGACTCCAAGGTGGCCCTCCAAGATCGTCTCCTCCACTCCAGTTTCCCCTGTCCTCTTCACTTCGTCCTGGCAAATGAAAACATACAGTACAGCCTCACTTCTGCCTTAAATAACGAGTTGAACAACAGCTTATATTATAATTCCTTACACATTTTGCACAGCTAAAACAAATCATTAACAATGATTAAAAGGCTCCTTTACCCGTATTCGTTTCAGCCAGTCGATCTCATTGTTGAGCAGCACCTCAGCGTTTGGCAGGTTGATGTTGCTATTGTAGGCATAGTTTAATAAATGTCTGAGCAACGTGAAGTAGTCCCCAGCATGCTTGGCTCGCTCTTTGGCCGTACTCTGGAAACAGACATGGATTAAGTTAGGATTCTGTAGTGTGGACTGCAGTGATGTTATGGTATTAAAATACAAAAGAAATATAGCCACTCACCCCTAGTACAGTAAAGAGGAGGGTGATAAAAAAGAGAAGGGGTCGATGGCCCATACAGCACCTAGTTGCCATAAGGAAGAACTGCTCCTGGGCCATTTGCCGCACAGATCTGTTGAAAACAGATTTCAAAATCAGCATCATGTCTCCCCCACCCAAAGCTTAAATCTCATGCCTCAGAAGGTGGCTAGAATGCAAACTGGTATCCTTACTTGCTGTGGCAGTGTAGCAGCAAGTCTATGATGAAGGTCTGCCATGCCTTCTCTTTACTGAGTGTGTCCAGAGCTGTGGGCATGAGGGCAAAACACAGTGTCATCACCTCCAGGGCCTCACAGCACACCTGCTCATCCTCTCCATCTGGTTCCTTTGCTGCATTCGTCTACAAAAACAAAGACAGATAAAGGTCACCAGGCTGATCAAAACCTCATATAGATTTAGACTTTTGCTGATCAAGCTTTTGCATTCTTTCCTCATACATCAAACACCTGATGGCAGACAGTTTAAAGTGCTGCTGGAACACAGTCAACAAAACACATCAGCATTCAGAGTCATTTTTACCTTCTCATAGATTTTGCTGATTTCCTCATTGGAACTGAAAACAAGCTGCACTGTACCACAGCCTGATGCCCACACAATTTTCTGTATAGCACGGATCACACAAATGTCCGGGATGTACTTCGATGCCTGGAAGAAATTCTAGTGAAAAAAACAGTTCCAGAAAATCTACTGTTACAGACATAATAGCTCAAATGGGTCTACTCATCCAGTGTTTGCTTGAATATATTTTATGCTTTTCATATCAACATATAATAATTATAACTATATATCAACCTACTTATGTCAGCCCTTAATCCCAGCCCTTTTAATGCTTATAAACACATTTGCCTTTATCATAAAAAATAAAAAAAATTTTTTTTTTTTTTTTTTTTTAAAAAGGTAAGATACCCTGACCTCCCTACAAAACCAAACAAAAAACAATTAAAAAAAAAAAAAAAAAAGAAATCAGTTCCTTTAACTTATCTCACTAAAATTTACCTCATCAGAAATCTGCTGGGCCAAGCGAATGGCTACATTTCGTAGCATGCATTCTGAGGCAGGGTTGGGGATGTTTTGCAGGGCACTCTGGAGGACCAGTGCCTGGTCATGAGTAGCCTGATTTATCTGCAGAGAGGTGTTGAGAAAGAAGCAGGCACGTAAGAGGCAAGCATATGTGCTAGTGTCAAACAAGTAATACAGGTTTGTCTATGTGTGCATCATGAGTGTGACCTAACCGGGGAGACAGGAATATTTCCCTCTGCATTAGGCTGGCAGGCCTCAGCAACAGCCTTCACGTGTCCAAAGCCTACTGCAGTCAGGAGGAGCTTGGCGATCTTGAGCGCATTGAGGTAAGCTCCACGCCGTGTCTCCATGTCAGCAGATGGGAGGAAGTTGTTTCTGGTGAGCATGCTTAAAACCAGGGGCAGACCACCGCTTTTCAAGAAATTATACTGGAAGTCGCTGGCATCCTCGCCCAGAGTGGCACTGGCTGGCATCAGCAAAGCATACACAACCTGGAACGCACACAAGAAAAAAAAAAAAAAAAAAAAAAAAAAAAAATCAATCTTACATTTTTCTAGCACGCCCCACATCCAAGAATCAAACAGGTTCAAAAGCCACACCCCACAACCTTTGTCAATTGTTGGGACTGAAAGTTTAATCTGGATGAAACAACCAGCATGGCAGCTTCAGCAAACTCATTTTTAAAAACACGTTCTCAGCAAAAATCATATTCATCCAATGTGTTTATTTCATTTTTCTCCCTTGCTTGTCAACTCCCCATAGGCAGTGACTGCATGCCCTATTAGTGGAGGAAAAAAAAAAAGTTCTTTAAAAACATAATGAGGGCTGGAAAAAAAAAAAAAAAAAAACCCTAACAAAACTCACTCCTGTGTAATATTCCTATTAAATACAGATTACACTATAAAATTACAGGTGCCAGTGGAGTTGTTCCACTGCTGGTCAATGTACAGCAGCATTATGTACATTATGCAAATCTGATAATGAAGGGTATATAGATAAAAGGGAACACAATGTATAACAAGGCAGGGCACAGTGACACTCACCTCAATGAGGTAGAGCACTTGTGAGGGTGAGGGGCCAAAGAAGCGTGAGTCCAGAGAAGGACTCAGGCTGTTCTCACCAAGCTTGGCATGGTCCAGACAAACAGCTCTCAGATTCTCCACTGTAGTGTTATCTAAGGACAAAGAAACCGCACAAACAAGACCACTTAAAATAACACCGTCTGTGTGCATTAGCATAGGAGTACATTATCACCAAGCAACCTAGGTGTGTAATATTGTGAGCACAGGTGTGTGTAATACCCGGGGGCATGAGTTTCATGAGATCTCGAGCTCCATCTCTAAGCAGGGGCATGTTAAGGTTACACCCCAGGTCGGCCACTTGCCACAGGAAGGAAATGTAGCGCAGATGCAGCGACATAATCTAAAAGAGAGCAGAGGGTGTTACAGTACGTCTGCTTACATACTGAGCAGCACATAATTGCATTACTGCATCATATTTAGAGGGGTCTGATTAACTATCAACTAGCACTTGTTAGTGCTGTACAAGTATATGGAACATATATGGAACATGGAAACTGCATGTGCAGCTTATGCAGAATCTATTCACTTTACTTACCACACCCGGAAGACAGCTCTCCACCTCAGGGTTGGGGCCATCACTGTAGTGGTTACCGTGGTTACCAGGAGAGCCAGTGGATGAGTCAGATGAGCTGTCTGGACTCGAGGGCATATTGGCACTCACCTGGGTCAGCTTGGCTGTGATAAGCTGTATAAAAACAGTTACCGTGCAAGGAAACATTTTTATTTCAAAGTCTTAATATTGGTATAGGCAGCGTTAATGCATTATTAATAAAGAGCAAAAATAAATATATAAGGAGTACATTAAAAAAAATAATCACAGTACAGCAGCTTCAGCAGAGTGATTCTTTTGTCAGTCCAACAGAATATCACTCTCTCACCGTTTTGTCCTTCAAATTGAGCTGTCCAATCAGCTTCCTGTCGTCAGCTGGATCAACAACCTCTCCACCAATAAAGAGCTCGATCTTGGTATGGGCAGCATTTGCTTTTATCCTGTTTAGAATACCACGCCGAACCGAGCCAATTGTGTCATTTGTGTGTGACCAGATATCCAAATCATCCACCTGTCGACCTTGGTTGGGGAAACGTACAATCAATGTGATATGCTTCCCACGGAAAGCTCTGCAAGAAGAAAAGAGTAAAGAGGTTCAAATAACTGAAATATAGTAAAAGTAATGTCAACACCTTACTTATCTCATGAAGAGAAATGTTGCAAAATGTTTGTGCTGTAGTTTTGTTTTCATGTCTCATGTTTTTATTTGTCAATCGGATGACATTCGACAAATGAGATATGGGCATTTATGATAACTGAATCAATGATGTAATTGCGACAGTACCTTGACATGGGCAGTATAGTCCTCTCTTCATGGTAGTCACTGTCACACTCATTGATGTACTCCTTAAGCACAGTGAGAACTCGTACCATGCGGATGGCCTCCTGACGGGCACAGTTAATGCTGTCTTTATCTCCATCTAACACACAAAGGGTGTCGTAGGATGCCTTCAGGCGGTCAAAACATGACTGGATGAAGTCTTCGTGAATTTCAACCTAAAAGGGGGGGACAAGAAAAAAAATGGTCAAAGACTTCAATATTACTAATGTATATAGTATATTTGTTAACTGACACATGCGAACTAACAATTTGGAACAGCAAATGAAACAGTTTCTCTAACTGAGAGAAGTCACAGTACCTGGTTAACTTGTAGTTTTGGTCCCAGATTGGTATAGATTTCTTTCAGCAGGTCTATGGCTCGGTTTGCAATGTCGTCACTTCCTTGAATCACGACCTGGGAGAAAACAGAAGAGCTGCAAGTCAGTCTTTAATGCATTCATGTGTGTGGATGTCTGAGATAAGTGCACAGCAGCCTCATCTTTAAAGGCCATGTGAAAACATTAACAACCCAAACATCAGGTAGTTGTGTGAAGCTTCAAAGCTGCAGAGCATGCACAGTAAATCTTTATTAAAGCACCTAAACAGAGAATTTGTAAGTTAGACATCTTAGCTCTGGGGCACTAAAGTGGCAAGAAAGGTGAAAAAAAGAGAACGTGATTACAATCTTCAAGGTACAATTTTTTTTTCTCCTAAATCAAATTCTCATGACCTTAAAAAATAAATGTTAAAGAAAAATAAAATGTTCATGTGTGCCTGTTGCAACTTCTCTCCTCACCCTCCAGAGATAGTCCAAGCCTATTAGTTCCAGGTCATCCATCATGTAGGCCCTGCGCTTTGCTACCAATTTCCCCTCCCTGCAGTTGACAGCCTTGAAGAACCTCTCAAAGCACTTCATCCCATTCTCTGTCAGCAGAGAGGGATCCAACTGCAAAACATTGTTCTCAAAGAAGTCCTTATTGATGTCTGGGTCCAGATCTGGCTCGTCACCCATCAGTTTGGAGTACCTATTAAGTGATGGGAAAGAAACACATCGTTCAGAAAGCATACTTTGTGATTATCAAATGTCAATTAAGAAACTAATTATGCCATAGGCAAGGAGAAATAGAGCCATACCATTTAAAGCAAGCCTCACGGTCACAGAGAAACACTGCGTTCTCAGCCAGACACTTCCAGATCTGCTTGGCCTGCGGGGCACACAGCCACAGCTGGCCATCTTTTAGCAGAAACCTGGTACATACAAATTTAAATTTAAATGGACCCTGGTGGCCAGAAGGTCAGAGTGATGTTGACGCAATATGTGGACTTGTATCATATTTGCACATTTTTACACAGGATCCTACCTTGTTTCTTTCTTTTTTCCCTCCAAGGAGTACTACTTTACTACTACATTTTATATATCTAACTATGCAATGCCCAATGTAATGTACCTCAGGAAGTTGAGCCTTTCCTGGACTTCCTGGACATGGCTATAGCGGCTTCCTGGTCTAACTGTCTGTGGGTCGAACTCTGCTTGTTCCTCTGAAAAAGAGACATGTTGAGTCACACAGCAGGTTGTACACAATTCAACTGCCACAACTAATATAGAGGACCATATCTGGTCTGACCAAAGTACCTTTAGACAACTGCCTCATGGTCTCCATGTAGGCTGAGAGGTTCTCAGCCACAAGCGTCACCAGAGCGTGGTTATGCTGCAGCTGGTTGATCAGGTCATGGCGGTAAAAAACATGAGGACTTCTCTGAGTTTGACTGAAGAGAGAACAGCAGGAGGATTGGTGGATATAGGCGGTTTTAAAGCAGTGAGTAAAAACACAAGACTGTTGACCAGCCTGAAATTGAATCTACATACTTTTAGTGATACAACTGTGATTGAGAAAACATAGCAAGACTGATTTCTCATATGTCTGTATTAGGGGCATAAATAAAGCAGCTTTTATTGCATCTGTGTATGTATATATGCTATAGAATAACCAGCAAAGAAAGTCATATCAATAAAGGCCATTTCATGCCTTATTTCCACAAGAATGTTTTGGTCTGAAAATGAATAAGCCTGCAAACCTGTACTTTTGAGAGCCAGTATAAACCATAAAGAGTCCTGCGGGAATCAGCAGATACTTAAAATCATTTTAATATTTTTTCTTTTCCCCATCCCATTATACTCATCAGCTATATTGTCTTATAAGAACTTTAAAATAAAATAAAAAAATAATATAAACGGTACAGTGATGACACCAATTATCAATTTGAATTCATAAAAAAATATAACATTTTAAAAAATATATAACACCAAAAAAAGGGAAAAAAAACATGTTAACATAAATGAGACATGTGGATCCAAGGCATGAAATACCCCTGATATTTTTGCATTGAATGATTTGAGCTGAAAGGCATCAGGAAGAGCCGGGCTCCATCTCAAAGGACCTTTCATTGAGCTGTGCAACTCACTACTAGATTAAATGCTGTGTATGCACCATGGCTCCCACCAAGAAACTCCCACCAAGCGTCTCTAGAGAAATTAAACACACTAGAGTTTATCAGTGATGGCTGTTCTTCACCTATTATATAACTACATTTTACATCATTGAGTAACCGCTTTGAAATAATCAATCACACCCTGAATGTATTAATGTCACCATAAATACAGAGATTACCCTGATTCTGTTCAAATCTGAGAGCATAACGTTAGTTACTCATGTAAGCAGTCCACAGACCTGTCACACTTAAGTTGTTAGAAGCCTCATGTGACTTCAAAACAAAAATCCTTACTAAAGACAGTCATCAGTTACAATTATGAAACAAACTGATGCAACTTTGGTATATAAGCTATAATTCTCTGTAGGACTCATTTTTGCTCTTAAGGGGAATTGCTCCTATAAACAACCTGACAGCTAAGCAAACACTTGCCACCTGGGTCACCAAGGTTTCAAACAACACAACATTAATGATAAAAGTTAATGCAATTTAGAGCTGTCCTAATCTTGTCTGACCTACACATGCACAAACTTTAAGGAATTTGTATAAGCAGTAAGTCATTTGAGATGAAACCCATGAAGGAATTGCTTAAGCGTATTCACGGCAGGGATTTTGCATTTTTTATACATTTTAATATGTCAAAGAGAAAGTTAGACTTGACGTAACACAGAAATAGGAAGAGCCCTGGAATTAGCATTAAACTTACCCCGCTAAGCTCGTTTGTATGTAAATTGGCATTTTCTTTCTGAAAAACAACAGGCATGTGTGCTACATATTTTCTACAGTTACTATTAAAGAAAAACACTACTCCAAGTCTAAACAATTTAATGTTGCACAATCAAACTCAAAATTATTTATTATAGTAACTTTAAATCAATGCTATTCTGGGGCCTGAAGACCCTGAGTTGCTAGAGAAAAAAAGAAAAAAGAAAAAAGAAAAGGGGGGGGGGGGGGGGGGCTGCACGATAACCTGATTCACTCGCAGAACAAGCTTTAATGTATGCTTGACTTACACTTTGGAAAAAAGCCAAGTGTTAATAATTAAATTGATAATGGCTGAATTCCATTAAGGTATATTTGTGAGCTGTAAAGTTGCTCAGATGAACTTAATTAACTAATATTATTTACTGGACAGAACTAGTATCGTGTCTATAAAGTATTGTGTATTTTGACTGGCATGATGCGATCTTATGTAAAAGCTTTGGGTCCGAATTAAAGCGGAAAGTGCAGCTTTTCAGCTCTTTCCAGTGTATTCAAAACAAAACAATGCTCACCAACCCATGCTGCTTGACTGATTTACTGAGAGATATTGAACAAATAAGGAAAAAAAAAAAAAAAAGGTTGTCCAGCTTTGTTGGTTAGTGCTGATGGATAATTAGTGCACTGGAATGAGTTGCAGACAAAAAATGTTATCTTACAGCGGTGTAATAAAATGTAAACTGCAATGCCGTTAATTTTCTGAAATGCAAAATTGACACGCCTCAGCCATTGGGATAAATGCTCAGCTCAAACACAGAAAAATTATGTTTTCTTTATGAGTGTTCAGGCATTCTGTGCAAAATAAATATAAATAATTCATTATAAAGCATTAAAAGTACAGTAAATGACACCTTTAAAAAAATAAAAAATAATTGCCAGTATTAGAACTGTGCTTTTTGTGCATTTATGTAGGAATATATTTCCACCATGACCTTACCTGAGGTTTTGAGGAGCTTCTCCAAAGAGGCTACAGATTTCTCTGATTTGCTTAAGGGCAGGGATCACCCATTTGTCATTGGTTCGTAGCTCCTCTATGAAGCGATCTATCCATTGAATCTTCTGGGTGTCTCTGTCCTGTGAATGAAAATTAAACATCATCAGTATAGAGTTAAGAAAGACCAGCCTATTATTTTCATATTTTTGGAGTCAAACATAAACCGCAGCATGTACCTGTGAGCAACTATAGTCCAATATCTTGATGTGAGCACTGAGAGCCTGGTCCATGATGTCTACAGGCACATCATCGCTGTGTGCCAGGTTCCACAGCAAGTTAAGGACCTTGTGGGCCATCACACCATCCTTATCATCCTCAGCCAAGCGGCGAATAAGTTCCAACAGTTTTTCACGCTGCTTCTTGCTGGCATTGGTCCAGCTTGCCTATAGAAGTTGGGGGGAGAGGTGTTACAGTAGTATCAGTGGAACAATTACACTGCAGCACGATTCAGCTGAAAGCAAATGAAAAATATACATTGTGGACAAAAATCCTCTATCGCCTGTAACTACTGAGGACAAGTCTCACCTTGAAACAGTCAAAAAGGTGATCCAGCTGCTCAGGCGAGAAGTCCCACGCCAGCTTAGCCAACAGGTCGTGGACATTTTTAACGATGGCCTCATGTTTACCAGCCTGCAGACATACACACACAGAACAGTTCAGCTGTCAGGGTCACAATATTTATATTCTACCAGAAACTTTGTGATAAAGGGTTTACTCTGGCTATTATAAAGACACTACAAAAAGTATATTCTAATTTGCTTGTTTAAATGAGAGAAAATTCCCTATTAACAGTGGATCATTTTAAGTCAATTTACTAGAATGTTGAAAGTGCGTGAAGTCTGGTCCAGAGAAGTTTACTTTCCAAATCATGTCCTTTTCTTGGTGATGACAGTGTTCTACATGCTTCAGGCTCCACCCCAGCTCAGCCCTGACTCACCTTCCATCTCATACTTTCTATCTAACCTTTTTGCTAAGAATAAAAGGATGTCTGTATTTTGCCAGCTTAAAAAAATATCATGCAGTTCAACCTTCATGTCTGTCCTTGACTATGTGCATACATTTTAGTGTCCTGCTGCAAAACAAAACTACATCAGTATCTACCATAGAATACAACACTTCAAAAGTTATGAAAAACTTTAAACTTATGTATTGAAAAGGTTGGATTCAATTGCTTTTAGCTAATAAGTAGTGGTGCTTTGTAAATGTCATCCATTTATAAGAGACTATTACTGCTCCCAATCCTCCTCATATTTCTCATCTCTTTAAATTTTCTAACTACAATTCAAAACCCAGTAAAAACATAACCTTCAATATTCCCCAATGTAAGCAGCAAACTTGGCATGTCAAGTACATACGCACTCTTCAACTAGAATAAAGTCGAACCTGTCCTTAAATTAAAGTTGTGATCATTGCTAACAGGTTTAATTATCCTTGCAATTGTTTTTAATGATTCGTTGATTATTGTTCTGTTCTGTCAGCTGATTGTATTCTTTTGAATCTTTGCCAGCTCTTTCTTGTAAGACAGATTTGAAAGATGACGTATACATTCTCAGTGATTTATAGGTGTGAGCACTACAGAAATCTAGAGCTGTGTGCCATGATCACACCATGGAGGCACAGTTTGTACAGATACTGCACAAACAGGGTTGAGGTTAGAAAAAAATACAAATCTATAAAACATACCTGGGCAAGGACACATCTTTTTATTTATTTATTATTGGTTCCGCACTACTGACAAGAATGTGGCAATCTTTAAAATCTTAAAATTGTAAAACATAGTCCAATAAAGCTGGTGCCAGTGCAAAACAATTATAATCTTGAGGATTCTTAGAAACCACTAGTAAAATCTCTCTCTAAAAAAGAAAAAGACAAAACAAAACCACACATTTAAAAGGTGCTTTCACGCTGCAATCTGAAAGCCATCGTTTTTAATGACTTGTACTGTGCAATGGCAGTCTGTTGCCATGCAGAGCAAAGCCCAAGCATAGACCTCAGGAGCTCTTGTGAAGAATGAAGTTGCCTTTGCTACAGCAAATACAAAAGGGAGGAAAATTTGATATTGTGCGTTGGTGCATGTATGCTTGTACCATTGTACTGCATTTATTGCATTCTTTTCTTGGAAAGAGCTGCACCAGGTATGCATTTTAACAGTGACATAGCTTGCTGCATATCCGCAATAAGGGTTAATAGTTTAGATGACTGACATCTTGCACAAGTTTTTGAAAGTGCCCATTTTGCTCCTTTGGCCACAGGTCCCTGAAACACTGCACTGAACGCGAACGTCAAGCACAGTGCGTACCACGTCCTAGATCAAAGCCCCATAAAACATGTTTTGTAATCTTGCAACAATGCCGTACTGTATTGCTGCATCTGTTCGACCATCTGCAAGGTTTTATCTAATTTTGATTTTTGCCTCCGTATGAAAATAAGAGTAGTTGATAAAACCACGAGTAAGGGCTCTTAGGCTATAATTTTTTTAAATGATCAATTGCAGAGTACCTGTGCAGCCCAGATGTTGTCCAGATCCTGCATGGTAAGAGCTTTCTCTTTGATAACAAAGCGAAGGATCTTCTCCAGTTTCTCGACATACTGTGGTTGATGCAAACTGTCCCTCAGCACAATGGACAGGATGTGGTTCTGTTGGATCCATTCCTGAAGCACCATGATGAGATGTGTAAAGGAGAAATGAATTTCACAGACATTAAAATCCCTGATGTAAAACACAAATGTTAAGAGCTGAGCATACCGCCATACGCTCTGCAGTCAGCCATTCCTCCTCCTCAGGGTTATGCCGATGAGTGTAGTAGGACACACTGGAGATGACCTTGTTAACTTCATTTAGTGCATTCATTTTGCCATTAAAAGAAGAAATTTGCAATAACCTGGTGGTAAAAAACAAAAATAAAATGTTTAAAACCTGATCAAACTTAAAGTTAAACAAAATCTTTATCAGAGAAGACTGAATTTGATATTTACCTAAGAATCATTTTTAACCTAAAAATCTCTAAATTCTTCACGGTCTCCTCCTGCCCTGGTACACGAGAAGCCAGATTCTTCAGAGACTTGATTATCATGGACAGTGCGTCATTTTTGGCTTCATTCTTGGCCTCTTTCTTTAGCTCCTCATCTGTGAGATTCTCTAGAAACTGGGGAACCATCTCGATGACTGGAAGGAAGTACTTCTTTACTGTGTGCAATGTGAGGAACTCATAACACTGGCCAAAAGGCCTGTAAAACAGAAAGTAGAAACAGAAATTCAGTTCCAGAAACAAGACCATTGCACCAAAAGCACTTTGCAACGTGGTGTAAAACCTTGTGCTGTGTCAGCACTTACTTGATAAGTGCAGCGATGATCTGGACGTTCAGTGCTTGGCCGCTCATGAAGCGATCGTGCAAAATTTGAAACCCGTTTAACGTGCCAAATTTGTTTATTAAGTCCACCAACCAACCCTGTGATCAGAATAAACAAGGGACAAAAACAAACTGTATAAGCACCCTTTAATGTGAAGTCAGGTTGGTTACACAGGCTAAACTATCATCAGCTTCCATTCAGAGACTTTAGGTTGAAACTACAACAGAAATTGTTTTCTCTGTGTAAATGAACAACTTCTCAAACTAAATTCCTATTGGCAAGCTTAAAGAAACATATCTATTCTTTGGTTTCTATATTTATTCTCAGTTGAGATGCATGGCTTGTGAAAGAGGCACACTGCTAAGGAGAACAAGCTTCAAACTTCAACTCTTTTATTTTAATGTAGCTGGTCTTCCTTTAGCTAAAAATTAACTTTAAATTTGGCACTGCTGTTAAATATTTAGTAATGAGTAATTTGATTTAAATTTCCTAAAAATAATAGTAATACTAATAATAATACTAATAATAATAATAATAATAATCTCTGACTTAACAGCAAAGTAAAACACTAAGTAGTCCTGGGCCCCCTGCCAATAGACAGGCAGACAGGCAAGCAATACTGCAGTACTGCTTCTACTGACCCTGTGCCCACACTGCATTCATCACTCCTTTACTGTACAATTCTTATTCTCTGGTGTATCCACCTTTCCTTTTATACAATCTGCTTTCTGACATAAGCATTAAATGTCTTAGGGACAGTGAAGTCCATGTTATTCTTTATCAGGCAGCTCCAGAGAGGGATTCTTTATTTCAAAAGGGTCTTCAGGGCGAGACTAAAATGTCACTTGATGGAGTTTGTCTTGAGGAAGAAAGACGAGCTAACTCTCCTCAAAAGAAAGAAAACTCAAAGCTCATCTTCTGCATGACATATCTTGACAATTTTCCATACACCTAAGGATTTGTTATACAATACAAAACGCATGACTGGATCAGTCTGGATCACTTAATGCGAATCAGATTATAAACTAGTTATTTTACAGTTTTTATGGTCAACTGTTGTACTGAGTCACCTTGGGAGATCGAGGGTCTGGTGGTCGAGCGTAGAGTTCATCATCAGCCAGCTGTGCTCCAGCAGGGACGGTCTCAGAGGGCCGTGTGCCATTGTAGATGTGGAACTTGCAGTGAGGGTTGGTGGCCATGGCCAACAGCTCCAGTAGAGGAAACCAGTCCTGAGAGAGCTTGGCCACACATAGCTCCACCAACCGGTGTGTGTTATTTATGATACACCTCTGTGGAATAAAACCCGAGTTTAAAAGAAAGAAAGGCAGGATCACAAGAACAATATCAAGAACTGGAAAAAGCCCAGCCTCGACGCTGCTGTGATTAACTTCTGATCAGCCTTTATAACAATCTTACAACACACATTTTACTATTCATGGTTTCTCCCCAGTAACCCTGAAGTCTGACAGGCTTAACTCTTCAGCTCCTAAGCTAGAGAAAAATTGCACATTTCACTCATTACACCCACATTGTTGCCTTTAATCAGGATTCCACATTGTCAACAAAAGAAATTACACTTCCACACAAACAAAGGAAGAGCACTCCTGCTAGTCACGCCATTGGTCAAATTCCAGCAACCAGGCTGTTCTGTATGGCTCCTGGCTAGTTCACATGTCTGTAGAAACCAGATATGAGCAATCAATACAGGACTGACTCATCACAGCATTCCCAGCAAGCTTTTAGACTTTACAAGTCTCTGGCTGCTTCATCTTCTCAGTGTCTAATTTTAAAAGGAGCTGCAGGTGACAAGCATGATGATGTATAATATACTGAAAAAGATTAGATTTTAAAAAAAGAAAAAAAAGAATCCACAGTGAGGAAGAGAAACAAAAACCCCTTTTCCGCCTTTAAATCCTCACACATCTGTCTCACTGGTTTATTTCAAGGACGTTCCACAGATCAATTTCAAGAACAAGAGCTTAAGAAAAAAAGAAGATCACTGATCACTGCTGGAAATGCCCCTTTCTATTAAATCTACAAAAACTACACAACAACTCACTTTGCAGACCAACCTAAGATCTGAACAATGGATGTATCTAATGAGATAAAGGCAAAGAATGAAGAAACAGGTTTTACAGACCGCCATCCCTCATCAGGACAATCTGGACCTTTAAATCAAATTTTAGAAAGCATCTAACATACAAGAACGATTTTGTATCTCATAAAAATGTGAATTTGCTTTTAAATATACTATATAGGTTCTTTATTGTGATTATTTGAAAGCATACTCATCTTAAAAAAAATCAAACCAAACTGTAAGGCAGAAACAAAAAAACTCACATGAATTTCAAACTTCCAACCACTGACTGCCTCGTCTGTGAGGATTTTTGTGAAGGAAATAGTCAAACCATCTCGGAAAAACCTCTGACATGCTTCACACTTCACATCCAGTCCTGCAAGAAAAGTCACCCATTAGAATATAATAATAATAATAATAATAATAATAATAGCAAGGTAAAGAAGGAGATGAAAAATAAGAAGAATGAGAGGCACAACAACAACAACAAAGCATTCATATAGTGAAAAACATATTTGAGTTGACTATCTTCTGATTGGGTGCCTCTCATAAACAGAACGTTTGGAGAGTCAAGGATTTCCTTTCTTTCTGACATTATCCAGGGCAAACAGTAGAAAAAGAAAAACACTTGGAAAAAGTGTTTAGAGGAGTCTGAAGCCTAAGAATAATAAACTTGTTCAGTTAACATAAACATAAAATAAGAACCTAACTAAGGGCCTGTGTCTATATGCAGTTTTATGCGCTGTCAGCACATCTTTTCTATAGAAATCCTATGAAGCTGAGCACTGATACCACTCATAGTCCTCAGAGAAAAAATGCCCTCAGGCACACAGCAGTTTTCCGCTGCGCTTTACAGGCCTCTCAGCTGAACACAGGTCAGTTTTGGGAATACTCCTGCTCTCATCAATGTCACTTCTCTCTTGGAGACCAATCAGAAGGGGCATAACTTACAGTAGCAACACTAAAAATAATGACAGAGGAGAAAACTTTAAAGAAGACGGTTTTGTAACCTAGCAACAACAAGCACCTGAGAGAAGCCTCTGCTAAGGAGGTCATGGGCACTTCCAGTACAAAAAATGTCTCTGTATACAACTCGCTCTTTTTGATTCGTCACTGACTTTGGTGGATTTCATCAAAAGAGACAACTGCCCTATATGCACGAGATTAATATCATCACTGATGCAATTTAAAAGTTAAGCCCTTTTGGTATACTTCATATAAGAAATACAAAACATATGTTAACAACATATTTTGATTGCATAACTGTAAATCTTGGATCAATTTAAAGAACATTTAAAAGGTAATTGTTAGCAATGTTATAGGCAGCACAGAGCTGAACACCTACACTGCAATAGCAAGGCCAGTTCTTCACTGTTCTCTTTACATAATTATGTCAATATTGCAGATTAAGTAAAAAGTAAAGGTTATGTGTATTTAACAAAAAGTACAAAACCAAGTACCAAATAGGAAAATGTTTGAGTTTAGTGCTAACCTTTTTAATCAATTAATCAATATGATGAAGTTCTAAAAAAGTTACAAAAACACTTGCATCTGAAATTTACAACTACACATGAAGATTTTGTAATATTCCATTTTATCTCTTTGTAAATTATTTAAGTATTTTTACACATCCAGGAACTCTTGATGTGCAAAGCACGCAAGGAAAATTAAGTAAAACAGGCGAAAGTAATCACTGACTATTTTATATTCTACTGAGCGTTTCATTATTTAACAAGCTCAAAGGAAAGAGATTTCCTACATCTGTTAGATGTTTCACATTATATTATACTGACAGAAAACTAGCCAGTGAAAGCCATAAGCACAGACTGCAGGATGTCAGTGCCACAAAGCTCCTCTATGAAAAAGAACATTCTGTGCACTCCCACCTTTTTTACTCAGGTCTATAGCAGCTTCCAAGAGGACTTCTAACTCTCCTTTTGGCAAAACTGGAACAACCCAACGAGGCCTAGGAGAACAGAAAGACATGAATCGCCAGAAAAAAAGAGGAAAAGGATACTGTGCAATATTTGTAATATTCACCTGTGTAAAATGCATAAATATTACATTGATATTGTCTACCTGCACCCCAAAGAGCTATATTTACTTTGCTGTTAGGCAACTCTGCTGTGAGAGTGTGAATGGTGTGATGTGTTCAGACTGAACACGAAGCAAACTTTAAATGGACTCCGCAGAGTATGCCAGGAGACATGGGTCCTCCCATCCCCCCAATTTAAAAAATGTTTTTAACCAAGTTATGTATGCTTACAAAACAATTTGAGTTTACTCTCTGTCATAGCTGAGACTTAAATGTGACCTACCTGTTGATCATGTCATCGAGCTTGGCTAGGTCAGTGTGAGGAAAAGCTGGCTCTTCCTCTTCCAGCTGAGGGGGACCATCCCCCTGGCCCTGCTCATCTGGTGGGCTCACTGGAGAGTTCTCATTAGATGAGTTAGGAGATGACGTCTAGAAAAAATGCAGACCATCAAAATCAGATCTCATGTAATAATCTTTCTGGATTTCAGGTCTATGCTGCTATGAAAGGAAAAAAAATACAATGGCAGACCAAGTATCAAAAGCAAATGTAGCTTAAAATCCAAACTAAAAACCTAATGATATATATGTGTTTAATTACGAATGCAGAAACAAATTGGAAAAAAAAAAATGCACTCACACATTAACAATTCCTAGCTTCTACAAATTCAAATAAATTCACCAATTCCAAAAAAGTGCACCGAACAATAAGTTGATGTAAAGAAAATGCCTGAACCAGCTTACAAACACACGACAGCACGGCCCTCGATGTGCAGTATGCCTCATTTCAAAAGACCTGCACCTGGGCAGCATTTTGGAAAACAATGGCTTTATTCCAGCACACTCACTCCTTTGTTTTTACTAAAACATCTAACTAGTGTTAGTGGCCAACTAATTATATTTTCATTTTTCCTCAGTTTATTTAAACTTTAATACCCTAACCTTTAAAAGCAGCATTGTCTAACAATTTCACTGTTCTCATCTTTTCTGACAATTACCTCCATTAAATCCAGTTCACAGTCAGTTATCTTTCATTTTTTTAGCTCAGTGGGCAAAAGACAGAAGTCATAAAATAGCACCCCTATCTGTTTTTCTTCTTTTTTTAAACACATCCACATGCCTTTGATAAAAAAAAAAAACAAAAAAAAAAACAAAAAAACCCCTCTCTCTTTATGACCAATTTCACAGAGTGTCTGCTAACATCACCCAGGAACCACTAGCTAACCAGTGAAGGAAAAATGCTTTTTTTCCCCTTTGTAACTTGGGATTACCACTGACTGACTGATTTCTAGGCCTGTATGACTGGGGCTTTAGCAATCAATTTTACAGTGACTGCCTACAACCACTTGCCGACCGGTCACACAACACACTTTTTTTTTTTTTTCCCCCCCTAATGAGCAACGGTTGACAGAGGCCACCAACTGGTCTCTAGGCATGCTTAACTCAAGCCTTAGCTTGTATAGCTGAAGGTCACACTATCACTCAGGATCATTTACTTTTTCAGGCAAGTGTAAATCTGTTTTGTTTTTTTGTATTTTTGACTGGGTTGAAGTTTAGAGCTTAATTTTCAACCACAAAAAGCAAGTAAAGAGGGAATTTACCAAAATATAGAAACAAATCACTGAATGTGTTACGTCTCACAAAGGAAGCTCATTTATTGCATAGCTTACTTAGTCACATTTATAACTTCATCAAAAAATGAAAACCCACAAAATGGTAGATTTACACATCACCTGTGAGGTACTGCTAGCAAGCATAACAATGGGCAGGAATGTGTCAACCAGGTACATTCAAGAACCAAAAGCAAGGCTGGAGATGCACCAGAAGACCTGCTCAAAACAGGGGCTTTTTGTTTCTGCTTTTAGAAAAGGAAATATGTTCTGCTCTAATGCTGGTTGTACCGCTACTGATATCACATTAGTGTGTCTCAGAGTTTCATCACTGATGAGGTGAAACAGGTGCAGGTTGTTCCTTTACAGACACAGTGGCCAAGTCAAGACAATATGTTAGTTCAGGCTAAAGCCGTTGGACAAGAAGTCCCACATTTTGTTTAAAAATCTGTCCTAACAACAAAAACACTTACAGCTAACTTAAAACAAACAAGCTAAAGATACAAAAACCAGTGTGTTAGGGACTGAATGATTTACCTCATATGATGATAAATATTTAAGAGTATTTTTCCTACAAGCCAAAACAGCCATTTTATTCGTTTTGGACTGTGGTTTGATAACACAAGTTTTTTTTGTTTGTTTGTTTGTTTGTTTGTTTTAAGATATATTCTGTGTACTCCTGGCAGCAGAATACAGCCACTATAAACCTACATAAAAGCCAACTTCCAACTTCTGTAATCTGCATGGCTTTTACATAGTCAGCAAAATATCAACAAGTGGAATATGTTCAGAGAGGCTTATGGCAAAGCCTAACAATGTCATGACAAAAATGCTTGTTAGTAGATATGGGCTAGCACAGCCATGATCCTACACTAAGCAAACAACTAGGGTCAGCTTTGGAGAGGCTGCATAAGGATCTCCCAGTAGGGGTGCAATTAAAAGAAACTGCACTACATACAGTTTCCAAGAGAACTGACTGAAACAAAAGCTTTCAACCGACAAACAGATTTTAAACTGTTTGGCTTGATGAGATAGTGTCAATAGCCAACAAATACTAAAGTTTGCATGCATTGTCATGAGAGAAGATTGGATTCCCAAAAATAAGGTAGGACTGAAAAAAAACATTAACCTTTCACATGTAAAGGGATTTTTTTCCCCTCCAAATTAGGTCCTATAGTTACCAAACAGCTAGAACAGGATCTGCTAGTTTGTGACCACCTGCTCCTATTATAGACATTTTCTAACTTCCTGCTTACGCTAGTTTTGGTGAAAAGCCTGATAAAAAAAAAGAAAAAAAGAAAAAAAGAAAGGTCATTCAAGTGATCATAACTCTGATACTTTAAATATGAAGTATTACTCATTTCACCATACAGGAAATATAATAAGACTTGACATGGGTGACGTATAAATGTGTTAGTATGTGGGTGAATCTTAGGGCTACACTGGAAGTAAGAGTATTTGAGAAATGCAATCAAAAATGTACATCGATGAATATGCATTTACCCACTTTATTTTTTCTTTCATCTTTTGAGCGCGCATCAACAGTGGTGGTGGTGTGAGCAGCTGTGTATAAGAATAAAGGAGGGATACTCAACGTGGAAGGAGATGCATAACTGAGAAATATAAAATGTGGGGGTGTGTGGTGAAGGCTCCTTCTGCTTGGCTGACCTACATAGGCAGCTTGCCTCTCACGTCTCACCACAGCTCATCTCTAACCAACACAGGCCTGCACACGCACAAAGACGCGCACACACACACCCTTTATCCATCACTCAGGAGGCTCTGTTCATTGATGCTTCGCCTTCTCTCCCTTTCTCCCTCCTTTTCCGCCCCCACCTCCCCTCTCTCTTCATCTCCCTGGGCATCTGTGTGTGGTTAGGTACGAGCAATATCAGCAAAAGAAAAAGAAAAAAAACTGTGCTGTGTTGACTGAAAAAAGCAAAACAAAACAAAAACACAAATATCTTTTTTCATTCCTATAACCGTTTTTTGTTTTTTTTCCTTTCTTCATTTCACGTATCTAAAACGAGTGTTAGAAAGATGATGCTGACCTGGTTTTGTGGCAGTGGGGGTTGGCTCTGAGCATCAGGAGCCTGGCCCTGGCCCTGACTGTCATTGCCCCCCACCGGAGAGCCACGCGTGGTGGCCGTCATGCTCGCCACGGGGCAGATCTTGGCAATCTTGGCCTCTTAGGGAGCGCTGGCCAGGAGGGAAATCACAGCCACCTCAGCTGTAGAGCAGAGGGAAGAGAGCCGGAACACACGAGAGAGGGACACAAGCACCTGGAGATCTGGGTGTGCTGCTGAGACCATTGCATAACCTGGAGCAGAGAAGAGGGGGCAAAGGTCAGAATTATCAGCTGACTGCTTAACATGTAAAAGCTGAATGGGTTAGGAGACTTTGTAATATCTAAAATACATGTTTAAATCTAAAATAAAATAAACTGAACTGAGCTGTGCCTGTCAGCTCAGTTCAGCTTGTATCACTCAATTTTTCAGTGACTGCCTACATGTTCTTTTCTCTTTTATTCAGAAAGGAAGATGATTTGCCAAAAAGGACAAAACTGGAGAGTTCAGTCTCAGCCCATCAAGCCTTAAAGTAATAACACTACCCCTTACTAACTTAATAAGAAAAGAAAGATAAAGAACAATAAACTACTATTGTAACGCTTTGATATATGTCCCTGGGATTAGCCAATATGAGGCAAACCATAAGTCATCATCCAAAAGCCAGTTTTCATTTTAATTCTAATATTTAACCCAGAAGATTCTGTCTGCCTGAATCCCACAACAAGAAAAATAATCATCTCAAATGCAGACATAAACATCCGATTGTATATGAAGGAACGGGTTAACAATGGACTGTATAGGAAAAAACACATTTAGTGCTACTGCATTAGTTATCAGCTAATTGATCCCTTGTTTTAAACTATACTCCCATTTAAAACTGAAAATTATAGCTTTTACACCATCATGAAACACCTTTTGAGCACTGTCATGTATTAGCTCACAATACCTTAGTTCACATTTATTCTGTTTCTTACTCTTCAGCAATCATTTTTTAGATTACAATACAAGTGTGCCTGCCAAAGTAATTTCTGAGATTTAACGACCTTGGTGATACTGCTAAATGGTACAGTTCAATGGGACAAGAACCCCAAGCAGCTCATGATTAGACAGTACGGCAGTCTGGCCTGATTATTTAATCACGTTGCTTTACTTGAACGGAAAACCTGTTATGTCAGTAAAATTCTCTCACTGCACTGCAAAACTATGTGTCCATGTGCAACTGTGATGAGAAGAGCAGGTCAAAGTTAAGCCAGGAAGTTTTCCTGTAAACTGTCAAGAATGTCAAACAAAGAGAGCTTGGGTAATACAATTTCATTCACATTTTAAATCAAATTCCTTGTCCAATTTGAGTTATTTTGTTCAGTACCATAGACTGAACACATCACAGCAATGAATTTAATGAGAACCACAAAATAAATGGACCATATATTCCCTTTAAGGTCAGATATGCTCATCAGTAAGCAATTTTAGACACCAGTTTAGCACTGGCACTGTGTGTGGGGTCACCAATAACCACATATTTCTGAAAATAAATGTCATTTAACCTTCTCCCTGGATTTCAGTTCTAAACCATCAGACCTTTAGATCACTTTCATTACATCAAATAGTCTAAAGCTCATCACTTTTTCATATTCAAAAGAATACAGAAAGAAAACCAATTTCAATTGTTAATTTAAATATTTTGTATTTATCACATTGCCTAAAACCACCACTAGAAAGTCTTCCCATTACAATAGTCAAAAAATAAGTGAAAATTCAAATTACCAAAATAAAATGTTATGCTGCTGGAGCAAACCTTCTAGGTTTTCAGTTATTAAAATGAGCACTTAGGATATATTCTTATTCAGAGTGAACGTGTTTTCCATTTAATTTCTTTCCCCACACAAATCAAGAAGGAGCAGATATGAGAGATTTACTGACAAGGTCTGAACCCAGAACCTTAGTCCCTTCTGCAATTCCCTTGTAATAAAGAGGGAATATCAACATATTCTCTACACCATTTTACCAGCTGAAAGCAGCTGGCGTGGTATAAAATCTAACAAAGCAAATACTCAAACCGCAGTTAAACTTAGAAACATCATTTAGCAGCTCAATATATGACTAGAACTAAGAACATAATTGAAACAGAGTGCTGGTTGTACATTATACAAAAAAAAAAAAAAAACAAGCAAAACGAGATACACATAAGACAACCCATAACTTTAAATTGTAAACACCAAGAACCAAAACTGCAGCTGTTCTGCTCCCTTGTATCATACTAACTATCTGAAAGCAAGTTAACATGGGTGTGGAAAAATAGCTGATTTAATATTTATTGGTTTAACAGAGGTGAAACTAGCGCAAATTCCACTTTACATGCTACCTGCTGCACCACCAACATTTTGATGGTGCAGCAGGTAGCATAACATGCAGTCCATAACAGTTATTAATAAAGGCAAAACGTTAGGAGTATCTTTAGCTTGCAGGGAACTAAATGTCACAGCATTTAGCCAAGTGTGCTATCTGTAAAGCCAGCCATTAACTAACTATCTGCCAAAACAGGGACGGTGGGTTACTTTCATGACGCACGAAGAAAAGAAAAAAAAAACATACTATCATGTTTTGTTTGTTTTTTAACCACAGTCAACAAAGTGATATACAAATTTAACAACAGCCATAACTAACGCTAGCTCTCTATGCTAGGTGCAACCGGGGCCTTTTGGAGCGCCCGGCTTTGAAATAATAGTGTTATTTAGCGACATTATTAACGGGTAAATCGGTCATGTAATGTCATATGCTCTAAGATGGAATATCTTCAAAATGACACACAGCCCAGATGCAGATGAAGTAAACGGTGACATTACGTAACTGTCGTCGCAAACTAGCGCCGTCAACTACTACTAACAGCTGGTGGTCTAGTTAGTTAATAACCCTGGCTGCTAGCTAGCTGCGGCAACTAACGATGGTTAGCCTGCAAGGCGATCCGCCCAGACAGCACAGCAGTGAAGGCCTGGTCGTCCAAAGCCCACTGCGCTGAGACACACAGGCCTCATCATTCGCTCAGGCCTGACGTTATAGTTGTCCTGCAAACCTCTGCTGCATAGCCGATGAGCCTAAATACGTAGAGAATTTGGTTAAATAGCTAAAACCAATACTGAGAGAATATCGCGTTTCTCCTCACTACTGTCGACCATCTGTGTTACCATAACGCCATTTGCAAAGTACATTAGTCGAGCTAATAAGAAGTAATCTAAACAGTTAATGTTAGCCAGCCGTTAGCTTCTGTTTAAGTAAATGTATTCACCGTAGCTAACCTTTCTGTTTTGACAAGCGGCTTGCTGAGATGACTCGACAAGTAATTAGTGTTCAACCCATAAAATTATAATTTTCCTATTCAACTCAATGCCACTTCGTGGCCATTTTAGCTTTCTGGGATAACGCATAAAATGTCAGTGACAGTGGAGGCGTCTATTTCCTGAAATTTAACTCACTGTTCTGACCCGTATCGCCTAACGCTAAGTTCTAACTTAGCTAAAACAAACTGAAAATAACATATCAGAGGCCCGGGTTATAGAACAGGTTAGCTGCAATGTAGTTTTGATAAAGCCGCTGTAATAAAACAATTAACAACTCTGGGTGGATGAAATTTAAATTCGCCAACATGTAAACATTAGACGTTTAAAGGAAATGTTCCTTCTCAGTCTTTAAACAGGACCATTTGCAGGTAGCTAGCGCTAGCTTGACTTCAGTGAATCTAGCGGGATGAGCTAGGCAGCCTGCACGTACTGTCAGGACTATGAATTGCAATTTAATCGCATTGACACTGTCAAAGATTCAGTAAGCAGTAGCTAACAGAGAAAACTCCATCAGCAAGTGAATAACACCAACAACCCAAAATGCTATAATGTTACCTTTCATACACCAACAGCTGACGCTAGTACTAGCAGTAGCCAGCTAACAATCACCAGCCAGCACAGCGAGCTAGTTGGCTAACAACTCACCAGGAATTTGATATGACTTCCCCTCTATTCACGGGCTACGTCCAGCCTTGAACGATGGTGTCGTCGTGTATTACATAAACGTGGCCTATATCAGTGACAGTTTCACAGGACACAAACCTGTTACTAGAATGATCTAATTCCTACGTTTTTTTCCTCTGCTTCTGGGTGTTTTTCCTGCGTCACCGGCGCGGTAACAGCCCCCCTAACTCTATCTAGTCCGATTTCTGGGGCTTGTCACTTCGGTCCCAGCAGTCAGTCACAACTTGATTCAGTTCAACATGGCGGAAGCGCAGTCGGACACAAATGCAGCTCACTAAAACAGACTAGACGACTGTGTGAACTCCAACAGTCAGCGATGTCTGTAAGCTAGTTTGCACCGCAACCGAGCACAGCTCAGCTAACACAACACCCGCTGAATGGAAAGCGAATAAAACCCCTTCTCGATTCTGATAACTCACTCCAGCTCCGGCATTGATATCCGATCCATAGTTTGAACAAAACCAGGCGGAAAAAAGCCGAGCGGTACGATGCACTTGACTATATCGCCTCCTATCGCTTGGGGTGGTCATCAATTAAAAAGTAATGACAATGAATAACAGAATGCGAGCAAATTCAAACTTGAGCACTTACCAAAGAAGGTACAGTACTGTGCAAAAGTCTTGAACCACCCCTCATTTCTTTAGATTTTTCACGGTTTGTTCAGTTCTAACAAGCTTGAAAGTCGATATTTGGTATGATCACTTTTATTCTTCGACACAGTCTGAACTGTCTAAGGCAAGCTTTCATGTCATTTCTGTCTTTTCTGGAGACCTAGTCCCAAAGACTACTTCGGGAATAGTTCTTCAGGCATCTTGAAGGACATTCAAAGCTCTTTTTTTAGATGCTAACTGCCTTTTCTTCTGTTCTCTGTCAAGATGATCCCACACTGCTTCAATACTGTTGAGGTCTGATAGTGTTCTGTTGTGCCTTTGTCTATGTAGGTATGCTTTTACTGCATTGGGAGTGTGTTTGGGATCACTGTCATGTTGAAAAATTAAGCCAATTAGATGCTTTCCAGATGATATTGCATGGCGGATCAAAATCTAATAGTACTTTTCTTCATTATCTCATCAATTGCAACAAGCTCTTTAAGTACACTGGCTAAAATACAGTCTCCAAACCATGACAGAGCCTCCACCCTGTTTTACAGTTGGCTGTAGACACTCAGTCTCTCCTGACCTCTTCTGTACATACTGGTGATGAGTTCAAGCAAAAATTTCACATTTGGATTCATCGCTGCATACGACCCACTGCCACTGATTTCCAGTTGTAGTGTAATTTTTCTTCCTGTTTCCATTCATGAAGAATGGTTTCTTGATAGCCACACATAAACTGAGATCATTTCTCATGAGGCTTCAATAAACAGTAGACAGATCAACTGAAAGGTCAGATGCATCTCTCACGCCCTGTGTCAGATCTTTGCTGGATCTTTTTCTTAGATATTTTTAGGCCTGCCACTTCTTCTTTTGTACTCCACTTGTCCATTTTCCCCAGATTTTTTGAAGGACGCACTGCATAGCAAGCTTAGATATGGCAAGTTTTAGAACTACAAACATTGAAAGGCTTTCAGAATGCCTGGGGAACTATTGCTTAAGACCACTTTAAAAATGACAAGAAAGTCTGGCTTTTTGGAAGGACAATATGTGGAGTGGCTCAAGACTTATACACAGTACACTGTGACTGAAGAGAATTCAAATCAAGAAACATTTTTGCAAATGCATACTTCATATATTAAAGTATATTCAGGCCTGGTTCCAGGATCTTTTAAATGTTATGGCAATGGTAGGGACCAAGAACCAGTGAAAAGGAGTCTGAAGGGAATTTAAACAAAAAATCTATCAGAAATTAATACAGGACTGAAAATTGAGTTGGAAAACACTGAACAGGTTTTTTCATACACCTTTACAGTGCCCTGCATCGTAAATGTGTACGTGAACAACACATTAGCACAAGACAAGATTTCTTGTGAAAGCTCCACTGAAGAATGAAGCTTGATTGTGTATAAGTTAACAGCCCGCATTGTGAGCAAAACAGGGATTACATTTGTTGAAATGTCATCTTTAAACCCTTGGTCTAATAACAATATGGCTGTTTAATTATCTGGCCAGTCTTTCAAAGGTCAAGGCAGCAGACCAGCCGATGAATTCTCTGATTACCTCCACCCCAGTACACATGATGTCACGTTAAATAGCATGAGAGATGGAAAATTACAAATTTAGAAGAAGAATTCAGATCCCTCACATAAGTAAAAGTTATATTATAGCTATATTACAGTGTAAAATCATAAAAGCAACAGTTGCAGGCAGTAGAAAGGTTTCTTCCTTGAACTTATAATTTTAAATGTTAGCCTTGAATATGCAGGATAGTAATTTGAATAAACAAATTAATTTATCAATATAAGCACCACATTCGTCACAGTTTTACTGTTGCATTCGAGTGCCAATAATGGGATAGCAAGATATACTCCAAACAAGCACCGCGTGGTATTTTTCCATGGTGAGGGTCAACCTTGTTAACATATTAACCTTAACTAAAACAGCAAACAAATCTCACAGGTTTGTTTCCAGTTTGATCAACAGCACACTTCTTTCTGTTTTGTCAGTGTGCACTAATGCAGCATTCTGACCACACTGTTGCTGCATGCAAAAGAGGTCCTGGTAAGAGAGATGTAGATGCAAGTAGGTGGGGAGAGGTAACAGTAAATTACAGAGACAGCTGATAAAAAATATACAATTATCAATATAGCTGTAAGCAGCAGTGAGGGGTAAAAGCAGTTCAGCAGGGCCCAGTTGCCATGGCAGCTTGACTGTGTAGCTGTAAGCACTAACTGAAAAAGAAGGGGGTCATTTTTTTATCATGCTGTACAGGCCAAGTGATGAAAGATGTGTTGACAACTACAGGAAGATGTTGAGAGAAAACACAGAAATCAAAGCACGAAACAGCTTAAATGACCCCACCTCCAACGTGACTGCTTCACTGCTGTTTAAGCTGGCTTTCACAGACAAGGCGTCTTGAAGACTCACCTGATAACATTTGTGTGCTTTATATGTAAATTGTCTGTGTGTGGCTTAATGCAAGGGATAAGGCATATAAGGTTCAATAGCTACATGCATATGCACCTCAAACTTTGATGCAGAGTGCTCATACAGTGCTACCTGTTTGTTATAAACAAACAGACTAAATTGCAAAGTAGAACAGAGTATATTAAATATGTGATCCAACTTCTTCAGATTCTTTATTCTGTATTTAGTGATGAGTTAAAGAAAACGTCATTGTGGATACAAATTTTGGTGACCGTTAATTTATATAGGGGCTGTATGCATGTGAGAGAGTATAAATAACAATTATACTCAATTAGATGGTGCACAAAATAGAAGAACAGATAAATATACTGACATTTATAAAATGTTTATAAGTATAACATATACATGTATATTATCCATATACAATTATATGATCAGATATCCCCTGATGTTGTTCCTACTTCATCACAGCATTGTTGTTTGTCTGGGCATTCGGTTAGCATTAGCCAAGAAGTAAGCTAATGCTATTAAAAACTAGAAAAGCTACAGGATTAACCTAAATTTGGCTAACAGCAAATTGATAATATATTTGTTAAATTGCATACATTGATAAATATAACGCTTTAAATTTTGTACATTTTGTTTCAGAAGATAGTTTTATGTAAACAAAGCTTCTTTCTTTTTTTTTTTATTTTCCCACCACATTTCAAAGCTATGACATCACGACAACACGATTGGTCAGTTGTAACGTTGATCCTGGACCAACATTTTATATGATGATGTAGGAACAACAACAACATGGAGATAACAGATACACCTATACTGCATATGCGTACATATGTATAAAAGTGCTTTTGCGTTTAAAGGATGTAAACAATAAGATTGTAAATGAGGACATTGCACATTAGCACATCTGCAGACTATGAAATGTACAGGAAAAACGGTGATCATATAAACATCTGGATATGTAAACATTTAGAGTTAAACAGGAGAATATTGCACATTACCTAAAACATTTAAAGACTGTGAAATGTTCATAACGTAGAATATATAAATACATTTATAAATATGAGATTATTTAGGTTATGTAAATATATTTATATTTCTGAGGGGTGTAAACAAGGAGAATTGAGCAGAATAATTTTGGCATTACCGCTATAAATAAGCTATTGACAGATCAAGTTCATGTAATAGATATTAGGAAGACTCTATTTATCAATCAGATATTACGAGTTTAATAGGTTAAATGAGTAGTATTAAACAGCGTTGTTTTAGTAGAATTTGTCGGAAACAGAAAAGGGCGACTTGTTCAGAATGCGTTTCGTTGTCATTAATATTTTATTATTATTATTATTAATTATAATAATTTGAGACAAAGAATTGCTTTCAAGCTGAGCCTGTTAACACGAAACATTGTGCACAGTTTTCACAGTATTGTAACAGATGTCAAACTCGTGCTTTTGCTCTGGAAACAAACACATAGACTGTGCGGTGTCCCTGTTTGTAGTTCCTCTAAGGTCTTGTCGGGGTTTTCTGTCCGACCGCCTTCTAGGCGATCAGACCCGACAGAAAAGATGGCGGCCGAGCGGCACTAACTGTTCTCTATAATGAGTTACCAAATTTTGTCTATTTGTTGAGTTTTCTTCTGGACAAGAAAAACGAGTCCGTGCGGAGAACCTCATCTGGGCAAGGACATTTTGAGGGACAGAAAAGGTTCTTTTCTGAAGCAGTTAGCTGCTACAGCAGTTTGGTGTAGCAGCTCTGGCTTCGGCGTAGCTAACAAGTCTGTCTCGTCATTGTAAAATGGCTCCGGTGCAGATCGGCTCAGACGGGCCGCTCGTTCACGTCGGAGGTATGATTGTTTCGGGTCCACAGGCACCAGCGCTCGGTGCCCCGGGTACACCGGGGGTCCGACTCAGCATGCTTATTGAGTTTCTTCTCCAAAGGACCTACCAGGAAATCACCACACTGGCGGAACTGTGAGTAGCATTTACTGCTGCAGGCCTCAGAGCTAAGTGATGTTGACCTGGCGGGCTAACCTTCTAACTTGAGTAAACTGTGAGGATGTTCGTCTTCCAGATGCTAAAAGAAAGCCTAACAGGCTCATCAAACTGGGACCAACAGTTTTATATTTATATTCAAAGGAGCAAAAAGCTTTAACAGTAAAGACGATTAGCACAGCAGCACAGGTAACTGCTGATATGTTAAGGGCGTACATGTAAACAATACATGGCTATAGGAATATAGAGCCAGGATCGGTGATTATGTTTGGAGATGAATATCTGATTGCTCCCATAGAGTTAATATATTAGTACCCTTTGACCGAAATACTATTATGAATAATGTTTTCATTGTAAAGAGCAAGGATACATAATTTGATCATTTGACAGGACATAGGTCTTGAGTTCAAGAGCTTAATAAATGATGCTTAAAGATCTTTTGTTGCTCTTCCAGGCTGCCCAGAAAAACAGACATGGAGAGGTATGTTTGTTTTCTCACATTTCATTCATTCATTCTCCTTTATCCACTCACACATTCAGTTACTGTGTCATATTTTAAAACCCATAACAAAAGACTGCTGTTCCCACCTTAGGAAAATCGAAATCGTTCAGTTCGCCAGCCGGACTAGGCAGCTGTTCGTCCGTCTCCTGGCGCTGGTGAAGTGGGCGAGCAATGCAGGCAAAGTGGAGAAGTGTGCGGTATGTTGTGTGTGTGGATTAGTAAAATTATTATTAACATTCATTCTGGTCATCAGAGCACTAAATTAAGTTATGCTGAACTCTCCATGGTAACAGATGATCTCCAGCTTCCTGGACCAGCAGACCATCTTGTTTGTAGACACAGCTGATAGACTGGCATCACTGGCCAGAGAGGCCCTGGTGCATGCTCGTTTGCCCAGCTTTGCCATCCCCTTTGCCATCGATGTGCTCACCACTGGGTCGTACCCGCGTCTGCCCACCTGCATAAGAGTAAGTCTTGGACTTCTTTCCCTGCATGAAATGATGGATGTAGCTAAAACTTGCTCTCTTGAAGCTTTTTGGTATGTGAGCTCAACTGTTTCTGTGTCTATTTGCTTAGGATAAGATCATTCCTCCAGACCCCATCACCAAGGCAGAGAAGCAGACCACTCTGAACCAGCTTAATCAGATTCTACGACACCGCCTTGTCACCACAGACTTGCCACCTCAGCTAGCAAATCTCACAGTCGGTAAGCAGTTTGCGTGGTGTTTTAACTGGCACCATTCTCATGTCTTAATCAGATTATTTTCATCTGTGCTGAAAAGATCTTGTGTGTGTGTTTATGTAGCTAATGGGCGCGTAAAGTTTCGTGTGGAAGGAGAGTTCGAGGCCACCTTGACCGTGATGGGGGATGACCCTGATATTCCCTGGAGGCTGCTGAAGTTAGATATTCTGGTGGAGGACAAAGAAACTGGAGGTAAAGGGACAGGGGGGCACTCACTCACTCCAACACAAACTGATTGATAATGTACTCGAGTGCTAATGGACTCAACTGGTTTGTCTTTCTGTCACATCCCCCTTCCCGCTCTATTGTAACAGATGGCCGAGCCTTGGTCCACAGTTTGCAGGTGAACTTCATCCACGAGTTGGTCCAGGCACGTCTTTGTGCTGATGAAAAGCCTCTTCAAGACATGTACAACTGCTTGCGTATCCTTTTTTTCCTTTGTATTTAACCATACACATACACATGCACATTTACACATACAGAAAATGTGTTTGTGTGTGTATGTCCTGCCTGCATCCACTTGGCTTTTATCCCAGTCTGCTCTCAACTGCTGCAGTAGGGCGGGAGTGTGTGTCGGAGCATATAGAGTATTGACCGGTCAAGCAGATGAGTGTAGAATTCCAATGAGAAACACAGCTGCAGGAGTGAATCCTGTGTAGTCCCCCCTTCACTAAAACAGCCTTTTGTTAATGACAAGGAAAGAGCAGCACTGTTCTGACTATAGCGAGGTCACCCATCCAGGTCAGGTGCTTCAGTATTTTAACCTCCCTGAGAGATGTGGGCTTGTTAAAGTCACAGTGAAGAAAATAGTCCTTTTCTTTGTTCAGTTTTCTGCAAAATACAAGTATTATGTTGTCAACCTGAAAATCACTTGAGCGAGCATATGTGTAGATGATATCTTGTAATAGTGCCGATTTGTTCCCATGTGTCAGACAGTTGTAAGTCTTTGGTTAAGTGTAGCTTAAATGCAGAGAGGTTAAAAAAAAAAAACTGTTAGTGAGCAGTATTCACACTTTAATCAGAGTCCTTAATCAAGCATGCGAGCTGAGCACAACTGTGCTTATCACAATGCTAATCAGTACATCTCTGCTCCGCCTTTTCCCCCCAGCATGTCAAAGAGCAGTCTGTATGAGGCACAGATACCTCTTTTACTACTGGACTGTGTGTTTTGAATTTTAATGGGAAGATGGGTACATCACTCTACCTCTACCCACCTGGCCCGGTATTTTCCCACGGTGTGTTTTCTTTAACCTCATTGTTGCCAGACTCCTTCTGTTTGTCGCTACAGCTAGAAGTGCTCCACTCTCAGACTCTGATGCTGATCAGAGAGCGCTGGGGAGACCTGGTGCAGGAGGAGAGATACGTGCCAGCGAAATACCTCACACTCTCTGTTTGGAAGTAAGAGCTTATAAGCGGCCCTCACATGCGTGAACACATGAACAGTCACACAGAGAGAGGCTGAAGCTGATTTTTTTTTTTACTGTTTCTCCAGTCAGCAGGTTTTGGGTAGGAAAACGGGTACAGCATCAGTACATAAGGTCACTATCAGGATCGACGAATCAGATGGATCGAAGCCATTACAAATTTCTCATGAGCCCCCTCTCCCTGTCTGTGACTCCAAATTAATGGACAGAGCAATGAAGGTGAAATGCACACAAATATCAGTATTTTCACTGTTTTACAGTACAATTACCTTCCAGTTTAGTATAACTTTTCCCCCTCTCTACTTTTTTTTTTTTTTTTTTTACATTTTAGATTGATCACCTGTCAGTGGAGAAGCTTTTGATTGACAGTGTGCATGCCCGGTCACATCAGAAGCTGCAGGAACTGAAGGCAATTCTAAAGACCAGCAATCCCAGCGACAACTGTGTGCATCCACTCCTCATTTTTTATTTATTTATTTATTTTTAATCCCTTCAAACGTGTTTATTTAGCAAAGCCTTTCAAACTTCTGTTTCCTTCTATCAACTGCAGCCAGACTTAATCAGCAGGCTGCAGATAAGACTGATGAGTGTTTGTGGTCATGAGTTAAAAAAAACTTAGAGAGGTTGTCGTTCACACATCCTTCATTCTCCTTCTGTCAACTAGTATCTGCAACCAGTCCTTTGAGTCATTCGCAGTGAAAAGACGCACACTTAAATGTTTGTTTGTTTGTTTATTTCAGCATTCATCGAGACTGCTTTACCTACACTTGTTATTCCAATACTTGAGCCCTGCGGCCGCTCAGAGTGTCTACACATTTTCGTAGACCTGCACTCGGGCATGTTCCAGCCAATGCTGTATGGGTTAGGTAAGCTTGTGTTGTATTACAATAGGAACATGTATTTATTTAATGGTAATGTGGATCACATTATTTGAATGAGCCTACACCTTTAACCCTTTGTTGAAGATAAAACCCTAGGTGTGCTTTCTCTCTCTCTCTATAGATCAGTCCATATTGGATGACATTGAAAAGACCATCAACGATGATATGAAGCGCATCATCTCATGGCTTCAGCAACTGAAGTAAGTCCACATCAAACAGAGATACAAGTCAGAGCAGTATATCTTTACAGCTAACAGAACAAAATGTTGTTAGCACACATTAAAGATGCAAATGCACAAAGGAGTCAGTAGTAGGAGATGGAGTCTGACGCCTGACTGTAGCTTGTCAGAGTTGACTAATTGCAGTCAGTAGCAACACTTGGCTCAGCTGGTGGGATGATGGGTGTTGAGATTAATTGTCTGTGTTGTGAGTCTTGCACGAGTGAACAGTGATTGGTCAGTGAGTATCAGTTTCTGCAACTCAGCTCTCATGAAGACTGACACTTTCTTTCTTTCTGGCCAGGTTCTGGTTGGGAGAGCAGCGCTGCCGGCAGTCTGTGAAACACCTTCCCACTGTGTGCACCGATGTCCTTCACCTCTCCAACTCAGCTTCTCACCCCATCGGCAGCCTGTCAAAACACAGGCTCTTCATCAAGCTCACGCGGCTACCGCAGTACTACATAGTGAGTTTTTCAGCCAGTACATTACCGACAAACGTTGAGCTCGAACAACTCTGTTACTTAGATTTTTATACCCTCCTTCCAACTCTGAATCTTTTCCTCACGTCTATTTTTTTTGTTTTGTTTTTAGATAGTGGAGATGCTTGAAGTGCCTAGCACTCCCACAGCGTTGCAGTACAAGTACTCTTTCCTGTCAGTGTCTCAGCTGGAAGGAGATGATGGACCGATGTGCGCACAGCTTCTGCAGCATTTCAAACCCAATCTAGAGCACCTTGTGCAGGACTCGACAACAGGGAGAGGGGCTCAGCCTGGGACTAAGAGAAAGGTAGCTGCACAGACTGCTTTCATCACACACTCATTTTCTTATGTGTGGCATGGCATTGCCAGGGAAAAACATTTGTGGTCAGTTGGACACTTAAAACTGCAATTATGTCCTTTCAGTGTGGGCTATTTATTTATTTTTTTTGTTTCTGTTATTCTGTAGATTGTTGGAGACCAAGGGGAGCCAGAGCCAAAAAAGCCTAAACGGTCTGGAGAAATGTGTGCCTTCAACAAAGAGCTGGCTCACCTAGTTGCAATGTGTGATATCAACATGCCTTTTATTGGCCTTAGAGCAGAGGTACTTCAGAGTGCTTGGATACTTTGAATCATTCCCACATGTGGTGATTAGACAAGCCCAGTTTAGTGTTTTCTGGTTAATGCTGGATCCCTTTCTCTGCCTTTTAGATGTCCAACATGGAGATTCCAAATCAGGGCGTCCAAGTGGAAGGAGATGGCAGCAGTCATGCAATACGTCTAATAAAGTAATTATAATAGAGACACATATTGACACAATTTATTTTAATTAAAGTGTTATAAACTGTAGGAAAAGTGAAAACTCCACAGTGACTCCACGGTTTATTGGGCTTTCTTTTACAGGATTCCTCCCTGTAAAGGTGTAGGAGAGGAGACCAGGAGAGCTTTAGAGCGTTCCCTACTGGACTGCACCTTCCGCCTGCAGGGCAGGAACAACAGAACCTGGGTGGCTGAACTGGTGCTGGCTAACTGTCCTCTTAACAGCACCCATAGTAAGGAGCAAGGTGCACAGCATTTACAAAGTCTTATTTATATACTTTGATTTAGTCTTGAAACAACTGTAGTATTAGTATTTTTATGGATGTTGTGTCCAAATTAGATGGCAAAGACAGCAGCTGTAACTCCATAAAAGGCTCTAAACTGGAGCAAAAAAGAATAAAATGTGTTTAGTGTTTGAGAGCAAGGAATCTGTATTTTCTTCATATACCAGCTTCTAAACAACCCCATGTTTTTTGCTGTATTAGCCTCCACGCGACACGTGTATCTGACCTATGAGAACCCTCTGTCGGAGCCAGTGGGCGGGCGGAAAGTGGTTGAGATGTTCCTTAACGACTGGAATGCCATTAGTCAGCTCTACCAGTGTGTCCTCACCTTCTCTCGTGCACTGCCAGGTGAGTGCATGTTTTTTTCCGGAAAGTAAATCCCAGATTTGTATTGTCACATGTACACCTGTTTAACGTAGCTGCACATTATGATTCCCCCCCCCCTCTAGAGATGCCATCTCATTTGAGTACCTTCTCAGAGGTGCGGCTGTATAACTACCGTAAGCTGGTGCTGTGCTACGGCACCACCAAGGGCAGCTCTGTCACCATCCAGTGGAACTCCAGCACTCAGCGTTTCCACCTCGCCCTGGGAACTGTGGGGCCTAACTCTGGCTGCTCCAACTGCCATAATATCATCCTCCATCAGCTTCAAGAGATGTTCAACAAAAACCCACAAGTGATGCAGCTGCTACAGGTATACTGTGACCCAGTTACAAAATGTAACCACGGAATGAACACATGCACTTTTTGGAGCTGGATTAAGGGACGATTTGAAATTAAATAAAATCAAAAGGATGTGATTGGATTGCTTCAAACATTGGGTGTGGCTTAGTGAATGCAGCAGTGTCGTATTACATGCAGCACTGTGGTGCCGTTGAGTTGCAGTGCTTTACCCAGACCTTCAAAAGCTGTGCATTTAGTCCAGGTGGAGGAGAAATACATCAGACTGAACCATATTTATTTCTTCTATCAGTCGTACCTGATTAAAATCCAAACCCACACTGCCCACTGCGACACTGCTTTGCTTATGGAATTGTATTCAAGTTAAAAGATCTGTGCGATAAGCCTCCGCACTCCTGAACCATTAGGCTGTAGTACAATATCTCACACTTTATTATACTTAATTAAAAAAATAGAACAGAAACTGAGGATCCGGAGAGTAAGGGTGGATCAGTATCTAGGATTTTAGAATAACAGCCAAAACAAAGGCATATTTACCTACCAAAAAAAGTTGCCCAGTCTTCAGCGAGGTAACTGCATGCACTGTAACTGGATGGGGCTGCTTCAAAACGTGCCTTAGGATCCTCTAATTTATTTATTATTTTAAGATTTCTTCAGCATTAAAGTAATCCACTGCTAGTTCTCAGTACTTTGGCTGATACACCTTTAAAAAAAACAGCCGTTGATTCTCCAAACTTTATTTTCCAAATTGTAATCCTATACTGTATAAAACAGTGCCCACGTTGCTGACATGGTGTAACTGAATTTAGCAGTTAAAACTCAACCTGCCAATCAGAGAACACTTACTTTGAAAGTGACCACTCACATTACTTCCCTTCCTTCTTTGAGCGACGCCCCTCAAACTGTCAGGTGAGAGTCATTGACGAGGAGAATTCAGGTTTGAGAGCAGAGCTGCTGGTGAAAGTGAAACCTGCAGCACAAGCCAAGTAGACACTCTCGTGAGTGTAATACTTGCTTTGCGTCCTGATTTTACGTGTGAGGAACTGAATTTTGCGAGTGGCAGCGAATGAATAATTACCTGAAATTAATGTATTTGCTTTTTGTTTAAATGAAAAAATGTTTTTAATTTTTACATTTTCTTTCTCTCCAGGTCCTTTCAGACACACAGGCTCCTCTGAATGCAATCAACAAGCTACCTACGGTGCCCATGTTGGGCCTCACCCAGCGCACCAACACTGCCTACCAGTGCTTCTCCATCCTGCCTCAGTCACCCACACACATCCGACTGGCGTTCCGAAACATGTACTGCATCGACATCTACTGCCGAAGCCGCGGAGTGGTTGCTATCCGAGATGGAGCCTACAGTCTCTTTGACAACACTAAGATTGTAGAGGGCTTTCATCCTGCTCCAGGATTAAAGGTATGCCAGACACACTGGCACAGTAATAATGTAACAGACAATATGCAGCAGAAGTCCTTTAAGCTTAAATTATTAGTTGAACTTCCACACAAAAAGTCATTACACTTGAAGCCGTCATTACAAGCATTGTTACCTCTTGAAAGGACACTAAATATTGGATGTTAAATATTAAACCACCTGGACCATATTAGCTTTCCTTACTGTCAAGACTAGAGAAAAGGATGCCCAGCCCAGCTCTGCTGCAGGGATACGCTAAATTATCACTGTTTTTGTCTGACTCTTGCCAAGCACACAAATAAGCCAGTTTCCCAGATGTTGAATGACTTTAAAATAGATTGAGACATTAAAATGGATCCAATTCAGTGTACAGGTACTTACTTCTTAATTTATTCTCTCTCTTCTTTCTAGACATTCCTAAACATGTTTGTAGACAGCAATCAGGATGCTCGCAGGCGATCGGTCAATGAAGATGACAACCCGCCTTCACCTGTGGGTGTAGATGTTATGGACAGTCTTATGAACCAGTTGCAGCCTCAACCACAACCACAGACTATGAGAGGTGGTCCGGGAGGAGTATATCCTCCCCTAACTTCACCGCCACCCAATTATTATGCTAACGTTACTCCCTCACCATCCATGATGCCCACCCCATCACCAGGTATTTGGGCCTATTGTACACTGATTGCTTAATTGTGCCTGTGTGAATGTTGCAGTAAAGTGTTTGTGTCATATAAGCTTGTTAAGCTGCCATACAGCATTGTTTTCTCACCACACATTGTGTCATCAGCCACCCCGCTGACTTATGCATTTGTTGCAATAGCAAATTATGCCAAAAGAATGCGATTGCACAACCATGTGTGCCCATTTTAATTTTGTGAAACCATGCGATCAGTTGTTTCTCTTGCAACATGCACACCTCGCAGCCAAAAGGGAACAAAGCATGCGTTTAGTCATGCTCCTTCCATTCCCCTCCATCTCAGCCCGCCAGCCAGAGACTACAGCCCTTCCGCCCAGCTTTAGCTTGTGTGCACATGGAGTGAGTGTGTGTAAAGAGTACTTGTCATCTTTAGTCTGATGAGCCCTTTGATGTGTGTGCGTGTGTGTGTTGTGCGGATGTGTGCAGGGAACATCCATGCCTCTGGCTCCCCTAGTGGAGCTCTAAGGGCACCCTCTCCTTTCGGGCCAACCCCGTCCCCGTCTTCTTTGGGCATAGCCATGGGCCAGACCAGCTTTGCCAGTCCCCACGGTAAGCAGCAGGATAAATACTGGCCTGGTAGTAATTTTGTTCTGCTGGGCATGGGCTGGAGCGGGCTGGACTGAATATCTTTTCTAGGCTGCAGACATTAACAAGCATATGACAAATGGTCTACACAGCACGGGCACACAGTGGTTTATTTTTCATTCATCTGATTATGTTTATTGTTGTATGAGAAGTGTTAATGTGATGGTGATGACTGACTCTCCTTTAACCTAGGTGTTTTAGACCCCAGCTCTCCATATGCCATGGTGTCTCCCACCAATAGGAACCAGTGGCCAGGTTCACCCCAGGTCTCAGGGCCTTCTCCTGGGGCAAGGATCCACGGCATGTCCCCTGGCAACCCTTCGTTGAATTCACCCATTCCTGACCCGAATTCTCCACGTGCTGGGTCCAGTAAGTACTGCCTCACATTGTCTTTGTATCCTTGTATTTAAAGACAAACACTTCGTAAAAATAGAGTTTAAATATATTTTACATATATTTTTTTTAAAACTTTTTTTTAACATGTGTCTCTGTCTTTGATTTAGGTTCACAAGTCATGCCTACCAGTATGCCTCCACCCCGCAAGCTACCTCAGCGCCCCTGGGCTGCCTCCATTCCTACTATCCTCACCCACAATGCCTTGCATGTGCTTCTGCTCCCTTCCCCCACTCCCTGCCATGTGCCCGGCCTGGCAGGAAGCTACCTCTGCTCACCTCTGGAGCGCTTTTTGGGTTCAGTTATTATGAGACGGCACCTACAGAGGATCATCCAGCAGGAAGCCAATGTGAGTGACGAGCAGAGCCAAAAATCAGTCTGTTGTCTTTCATTTCCTAAATGATATCCTTTCTGCACTGTGCACTGAAAAAGTTATGGAAGCACGCAGCAAGGCCATGTTAGCCAACATGAGTTTTCTCAGTTGTAATTGGAATTGGATCATTTTCATTTTATAGATCAACATGAGTCTTTATGTTAAATTAACATTTTCTGTAAAGTGTTTTGGTATACCTAAGGATTGTAATAGATTAAACATCCTTAAATATAGGATGACACGTAAAAGACTAAACTGAAATATGAATTCAGTCATGTTGGCTATAAGAAGTCTGTATATGCAAATTCACCAACTGCCCGATTGGCTTTTTTGTTTTTGTTTGGTTTTTTTTCCCCTCCCCAGTGCAGTAATCACTGTGTCATCTTTCCTCTCCTCCAGTTAACTATCGTGAACTCTAACGAGCCGGGGGTGATCATGTTTAAAACTGAAGTGCTCAAGTGCCGTGTGGCTCTCAACCCAAATAACTACCAGACGCTGCAGCTCAAAGTCACTCCAGAAAACACAGGTCCCTGGTCCCAGGAAGAACTTCAGGTGCTGGAGAGATTCTTCGAGACCCGTGTAAGTCTTCATGTTTTTATTTATTTATTTTTTCTGAACTGATCATAAAAATGGGTAAACAATCCCTTGCTATTTTGTATCCATTAAAACATAGTTTGAATATTATATGATATATGACTAGTAACAGACACCAGCATTAATCATTAATCCATCTACTGCTGTCCTCCCTTCTAGGTTGCTGGTCCTCCCTTTAAGTACAACACTCTGAATGCCTTCACTAAGCTGCTGGGTGCACCCACTAATATCCTTAGAGATTGTGTGCGCATCATGAAGCTTGAATTGGTGAGGAACTTCTTTTATATGGAGTGTTGTTGCACATTTGGACCCCCCACCCCCACCCCTCCCCCCCTTTAACCCCCACTTAATAGTCTTTGCGTTTGAAAGGTAATGCATGAATAAGCCTTTTCTTCTCCTGCAGTTCCCTGACCAGGCTGCACAGCTGAAGTGGAATGTCCAGTTCTGCCTCACCATCCCCCCCAGCGCTCCACCCATCGCTCCTCCTGGAACCATTGCCGTGGTGCTCAAATCTAAAATGCTTTTCTTTGTAAGTCACTGCAGTGCTTTACCTTTTTGAAACATGTACTTCATTTTCATTTGATGGAAAAGAGAAAAAAAAAACATGAATATGTTGAAGCCACCTCACCCTTTGTATTTGGTCTGTTTTGTCCCACAGCTGCAGCTGACCCAGCGCATCCCGGTACCCCAGGAACCAGTGAGCATTATCGTACCCATTGTGTACGACATGGCCACAGGCCTCACTCAGCAGGCTGACATCCCCAGACAGCACAGCTCCTCTGGAGCCGCAGCACTCTTGGTCTCTAATATCCTCAAGAGGTTCAATGAGCTGCATCCTGCCAGACAGGGTGAGACTCTGCCCTCCCTCAGCTGACGAGCACTGAATAATTTACTGTACCTAAACCTTTTCCAACTGAATATTCTAATTAGATGTAAAACAGTTTTGCTAACACTGACTGTATTCTTTTCCTCCCAGGCGAGTGCACCATATTTGCATCTGTTCACGACCTGATGGCCAGCCTCACCCTTCCCCCTGGCACCCGTCAGTAGAAACGATGACGTCAAACCCAGAGCGGAAATTCAACCCAAGTCCCTTTAAAGACAGAAGACGAGCCTCACCCTTAAGCTTACTCGACGCATGAGTGTAAAAGCTGTGGTCCCGAGAGGTCAAAATCCAGCTTGCGTCCCCTTTGATACAGCCACTGGACTTTGATGTGATGAATGATTTCAAAGGGGATTCAATTTTGACAGTCTTGGAGACGGTCTTTAAGATTTGCCATTCAGGTAGACCTTAAAACAAGGACGACATTGGATGCAAATGGATATAAATGTTCGTTTGTTCTTCCTCCAGGTGCACTTGTAAACAAAACTTATGTATTGATTTTTTTTTTTTTTTTTTTTTTTTACAGAAATATGTATATTTAAGTGTTTAAAAGAATGAGGTGAGAGATTTTTCTTTTTGCTAGACCGCTGACTTGCTTTTTTTTGGTAAAAACTGATATTGTTGTAGTATCAGGAGATATTTTCCTTAGCACACTATTTAACTGGCTTCTTGCCTTTACCTTGTCATTCCTCTGCAATCTAATTTCAGACGTACACTTTGGATACTGTAAAAACTGTGATAAACTTTATAAGCCAGTTGTATTTTATTAAGAACCATTTGGAGTCCTGATTAAAGGATTTGAGACATCTTTTCTGACTTTTGGTATTTTATTTAACCAAATTCTGAGTTGGTTTGTGGTTTGAGGATTTTGCACCAGAAATGGAAAAGAATCGGGTAAGTTACCAAACAAACAAAACAACAAAAAAACGGTGTTAAAAGAAAAACTTTGCATTATTTATTCTTTTTCCTCCATTTGGTGTTTTTTCATGGTGACAGAGAGCACGGTCTTAAAAAATCTGTCCCAAATCTCCCCAAAAGTGTCATTCCTGCTCATCAAGCCATTCAGTGACCCTGAGTCACTGAGAGATCACTTCCACTGAGGGAGAAAATTCTCATTGTAGGATAAAAGTTCAATGGACCCAAACAACACCAAAAAAAGAGCCACTGGATGGCCTACTTAAATATAAAAGGCCAAGGCTTTGCTTTCCATCCAATGTCTCCCAGCTGGAGCATACCCCAGCTGTCAAAGGTGGAGTACACTTAACCTGTCATAGAAAAACACCCATTCACACCATTTAACCTAACCCCGCTGTGGGAGGAAGCTGGAGTACCCAGAGAGAACCCATGTATACGGCACACAATAAGAAGAGACAGAGGATTTAAACCCCTGATGTTCTCGCTGTGAGGCAGCAGGACTAACCACTGCTCCACCATGTTGCGGTTTTGTTTTCAGTCCTTTATTTTCCAAAATTATTCCGCAATCTCATTATGTTGTGAAGATTAGTTACATTGTTATGGGATTTATGAACTGATTATTATCAGTTTATGGCCTGTTGGACTCCTCAGGTTTTAGGAAGTGTTTTTTTTTTTTTTTTTTTACATCATTTATCACTTGCAAAAATACAATAATTATATAGATTTTTTAGTGTGCAATAACCTCTTCTGAACATTGATTGTGAATATAAATAACACAGATACTCAATCCAGGTCGTGAAAGGAGGTTTGTTTCCCAGGGGGAAAAAACCCTGTTTTCTGCCTGCATCCTCACTAAAGTGATGCTGTGCTCCTCATCCCTAAAGCATGACATCATTGTGAAAGGCTGGTCCTCTGCGCGCGTGCCGCTTGAGGGGCGTTCACTGCCGCAAATCACGGACTGTGACTGCGCCGCCGTTGTTGCAAAAGGGGCGCGGGCTTTTTATTGTTACCGTCGTTGCATCAACCTTTCAGCGGCTGCATGAACGAGGCTCTATTGATCAGTGCGCGGTTGCGTGGGGGCATCGTCATCTAAGAGGAAGCGGCGAATCAGGGATGAAGAAACAGTGTTTCACCTGAACGTTTGACACTCGAACGCACCACCTGCGAAAGAGACTTCCGACCAAATGCAATAAATAAACCGACAGATCTGATCTGTTATTATCTAGTCCCACTCTAGCAAGTTGTCATCGCGTTCATTGTCTTCATATGGCTTTAATTAGCGGGACCGAATCAGGAGAATAGGAGTGATATAACACAGCCGGTCCGAGCCATGGCAGTGAGGATATCGGAGCCGCTCTGTCAGCCCTGCGGTTACCATGAAGCATTTAAAGGTAAGTCCAAGCATCACGCTTTTTAGTCGGGTTCATGCAGCGTTTTGAGGCGTTTCAAGTTCACTTCGGAGGAGTGCGCCCTGCAGGCTCCGACTCCTTACAGCCCACTGACCACTCCCCTTCAGTCCTCATCAACCATCCTTCCTTGGACCTGTAGAATAGACAGCATGTGCGCACTGATTTATGGTCTGCAATGGTGCACCCGTGTGCTTGTGTGTGTTAAGAGATTATTTTTTCCGGCAAATGTGAGAAATGTCATGGAGTGATGTGACTGCTCTGTGGTCAGTGGAGTTACAGGTGAAGAGACCTCTGATGCCTGTCCAGCTGAGTCCTGAGCAGGTGGGCCTGGAGATGCTGTGTCTTTGTGGGCAGCTGGACCTCCTCATCAGGGCACAGATGCAGCAGGTAGATGTATGGCTCCTCAACTTTGTGTTAGTTTTCATCAATTTTCAAGTGAAACTTCAGTCAGATGTTCCATCAAACATTTCATTATTCAAATGTGAATCTGGTGAGAATATGGAGGGCCAAAAGTGCCAAAATGAAATAATAAAATAAAACACACACATCATTAAACACAAAAGTAAATGTGTCATCAATTAATCTAAATGGGAAAAAATATGACTTATACATGTTGGTATGTGGTAAGGACTTGAGGAGGTCAGGGATCCCAGAATATATTTTGAAAAACATTACAAGCAGCAGTTCCCAAACTGTAAGTAAAGGTTTGTGATACTACTTTTTCTGTCACCAAATACATTTTTTAGGATTTTTAGGTGAGACCACTGTGGCATAATCTTAAAAATCTGGTTGATTTGTCAAGATAGAGTCAGTTTGCAAAAGTGCTCCTATGCTGGTGACACAGAAACTGCAGTACTTTAAAACTTCACTTAATTTTCACTTCACAAGTTGTTGTTGTTGTTTTTTTTTTTTATGTTGGTGCTCTTGGATCCCCATAGTCTACAGCAAATAAACAGTCATTTTGGATGCACAGCTAATGTTCCTACACACCTAATAAATCAGTCAATTAGCTTTGGGTGGGTAGCTGGTTAATTACTCTGTACTGTCACACACAGACCTTAGATCATTGTATTAAGAGAACAGGAAGTGCACTGGACAGGACCTAATGAGCAAATTAATGCCCATACACATATTGTGACCTAATTTGGGACGTGCACATGGATTTTTTTCCATCATCGTCATTTCTTTCCAGCAGCTTTTCTTGAGCTTAAAACTAAATAACAATGTATAATTACGATGTTTATTATGTTAATTATGATGTTTATAACACAATAAATAACACCAGGAAATAGTAATTATGGTGTAACATTGTTCAGTCTGTACTGCTTTGATGTTTAATCACTGTTACTCTGTCACAGTTCCAGGAGCAGTTAGGACAAGGGTGTAGTCCAGAGGAGTCAGACACATTCCAGGCTCAAGGTATGTGTGATGAAATCTAAGAACAAAAGATGTCTTGGATATTTTCTGATCTTCTGTATATATATATAATTTTGTTTATGGCTTAAAGGATCTGAGATTCTTGACCAGATGCTGCAGTGCCTTGAACATCTACCAAAGCCTATGCCACAGTTAGAGGTATGACCTTAAACCGTTCTGTCCTAATGAAACAGTAACATTAGAAACAACTGAGCACTTCACATATTATCCGCCCCCAACCCCTAAAACAGTGAGTTGTAACTGTCAATATCAAGGATCAAGTGGTGCATGTGTTTCCTCAGGACTACCTGGACATGGTGGGACTGTCAGCAATGTTTCCGCGAGTTGAGGTGTTCCTTATTCAAGGTAGTCCTGTTGACATGCTGGAAAGGCCACCAATGGATGGTGAGAGTTTCCAATTCATACACACAAACACGCAACTTTTCTTGTATGTTGACAGTAACATTATTAATTTATTGTTAAATCTTTGAGCATAAGGCATCTTTAATGTGTTTGTAGACTGACAGTATATTGAGAAAAGACCATCCCCTTGTTACTTTCCTTTCCTTGTGGTCATGGTCAAGTCTCTGTGAACACTTCCTACTAGTGGTGCAACGGATCAAAAATCTCACAGTTCGGATCGGATCACGGTTTCAAGTCACAGATCGGATCAATTTTCGGATCAGCAAAAAAAGAAAAAAGACAAAAATTTTACATTTACTTATTGAATTATTTTTGCCTGTTAAAAACATTCAACTCAAGACTCATTCCACGCAATTATTTAAAAAAAATATGATACAATATAGGGCAGTATAGGGCTTTGTATCTCAATTCAGTTCAATTCAATTGTATTTATAAAGAGCCAAATCACAACAACAGTCGCCTCAAGGCGCTTTATATTGTAAGGTAGACCCTACATTAACACATACCGCTAATTATATCGCACACCGCTGTGATATAATGAGCTGTCACGGTCACGTAGCTTTCCGTTGCCCTGGAGGTCCACCCATTTGTAGTAGTTAGGGCAACAGAAGATGCCTGGGACAGTTCAGCCATAACTTAAATCTTTTCCTGCTCATACATGCTTGGAACGATCTTGCCACTAAAGCGGACGCGCAACGGGATATCATTGCCCCTTGTTAAACCCCTTGTTTTGCACAACGGAATATGGCCTCAAGTCTGCAGCTAAACACCCCAATAGCTTTTGTAATAGCTTTAGCCCGGTCGGACTGGGCAGCAAAGGGCTGCTTAAATACCGCAAACTCCTCTGCTCCTCCACTTGGACCGCTAGCGCTGGCCATAACTATCGCTTGACAGACCCACCACGCGCACCATACACATACTTTTTTTCCTTCTTTTTCGAATCTTCGGATCACGTGCGTACCGAACCGTGGAGTGGGATCGGTTCGGATTACGGATCAACCGTGATCCGTTGCACCACTACGTGGATGCTTCTTAACTAACAATGTCTATAAAACAAAAAAAACAAGCATGTGAGAGTTTCTTTGTAGGACTTTTCCTTTTATTGCAGTTTTTGACTCTAAGTTCTGCTGCCTTGATACTTCTGTTGCAGAATACTACTTCCACATTGCCAAACTGAACCAGCTCCTTGTGCTGAGTCAACAGCTAGAAGAGGATATCAGGCACCTTGGAAGTCATAAGTACATTGCCCACCAGCTCTCAGTTATATATGTAAGAGTGATGAACTATAACCACTTTTGCTGTGCCTTTTGCAAAATGTGTGCATTTTGTTTCATTCCACAAAAATTTGCTTTGTGCTATTTAATGTCTCTGTTTTACAGCAAGTCCTCAGCTCTTTCAGGGGAATTCAGGTCTTCTCAGAAATAAAGAAGGATATTGAGGCCAACTTCAAACAGATGAAACAGTCTCTGGTGGTAGAGGAAGGCTCAAGGCATGAGCCTCAGCTGGCTGTTCATTATATCAACTGGTGGGTTTACATTGAAATAATTAGCTGTGAATGAGGTGATGATTAATTCAGCAAGAATCTGATGGCAAACATGTTCTGTTCTCTGTGCAGGATATTAGAAATAACTCAAAGCTTAACATCGATGGTGCTGTTACTGCCAGACGAGTTGACAGATGATGTTCACCAGGCCGTGACCTTCGTGTCTCAGTTCCTGTCCTGACTCACGCTGAGGAACGCCTCTGTATCTATGAATCCTTCTCCAGGGCTCTCCCGCTTCAAAAGCAACTGATTATGTTACGACCATTAAAAGGTGCTACACAATACGATTCTACAGAATAATAGTGGGGTTGAATAGCCCACCTGTTTAAAACCACATAGGTTTTTTGTACATCGTCTTTTGGAGTGCGGCCCTTGTTAGTCCCTGTGCTGAATCGGTTGGTTGGAGCTGAATGTAAGCTTATTGAATCCCATCTTGCACTAATGTTACATTTTTTAAACCTAAAGCAGAATAATAAAACTGAATGCAATGAACGCAAGTTGTATGACATGTTTGCTCTTTGTGGCTGATAAACTCATTGATGAATGAGTGTCAGAGTCAAAAAACAGCTATAAAGGGACACCAGGTAACATAAAACCACAAATTGATACAATTTGACTCAAAATAACCACAAAGTCACACCACACAACCACAAAACCACACGTCTACAGTGACTACAAAGTAGCGTTAGACTACACATGCAAAATGACCCTAAAGTAACAAAAATTCCTGAAAAAAAAGGCAAAGGTAACAAAAATAGCATGAGACGCTACCTTGAACTCATGGGCCAGATACCAGGACATGGGCCATCACATAATATGTCCTATTAGGAGACCATCTCTCCTGGTATGAGGAGAGATAGGCGGGCAGTAGAGGGGCATCACCACTCTCTTCATACATGGGAGCAAGTTCCCACAGAGCACATGGTGGTGAATGTTACATTGCTTACATCATCCAGCATAACAGATTTGGCAGTGGGTCATTCAATATCTGGGACCACATGCTCTCCATGTATTCACTAACACCAAAATATGTAAAAACTTCACGGATGATGAAGACACAGATGTCAGTGACAGGTCCTTGTGTTCCCCAGACTTGAATCCAATTGAGAACCTCTGAGATGTTATGTGTCAGTGCATCCAATGCTGCCAACAGACAGTCCAGGAGCTCACTGATGCCCTGAAGGTCTGTGAGGTCCACGAGAACAATATTGTCTGTCTCAGTAGAAGCATACCCAGACATTGTTGAGAGTGTATGCAGACATGTGGAGGCCACACACACACACACACACACACACACACACACACACACACACTGAGCCACATTATGATTCACGTTGGATGAGCGTGTGATTTCAGTTTTTATTAACAGCATGAAAATGAAAAAGACGGAAAAACCTTCAAAACACTCATTTCACTTCAGTCATTGGTGCACCCTGAGGATTGTTATTGTTTTGAATATCAGGCCACATAACCCCAACTAATTAGGTAAATTGGCAACAGGAAAGTAACATGAGCTGCTGTAAAAAGAGCATGACTCCATTAAAAGAGGTCCCGAACTAGCGAGCAGATGAAATCCTATCTCAAGCAAGAGTGGGAGGACATTTGGCTTTCAAAACCACAGCATCTGCTCTCTCGAGTACCCAAACACAAAGTGTTGCTGTATGAAAAGCTTTAAAAACAAAAACAAAAAACCAGCATCAAACAATAACATAAAACTATCTTTAGTTACATGCAGGCTTTAAATTATTGCATTTTGCTTTTGAGTTACATTTTACACAATGTCAGAACTTCAAGTTCAAAAACAAGTGAAGAGGTCGCGTTATATTCACATTAATCTTGCATCTGTTTCACTTCTGTCGATGATGCCAGGAATGTGAATGTGGGACGACTGCATCCATCAATAATTAAGTTTATTAATTACACCTATGCTTTCTAGCTACTATGTGTCATCAGATCTGCGGCGGAGAGAGTTGTCATGCTTATAATGTTATTGGTTACACCTCAGCTTTTGTGCTAAGACATAATCATGTGTACAGGTCCACTGAATGCTTTGTTCATTGTTCGTTGGGAGCTCATTTTGATCTTAAGTGGGCTGGACCAGCGAAACTGCGAGATAAATATTTAAATTTGGACAAAAAGGTATGAAAGTCAAACAGTTTTCGTCAATTTACAAAAAAAAATCTTTATGCACTGCTTCACATTTTCCAAATCCGTCCCTTGGGCCGGATTGGAGTCGTGCCAGGCCGATTCTGGCCCCCAGGCCTTATATTTGGCACTCTTGACCTAAAGGTTCTTCAACCAAATTGTGTTTAAGATCATGGTCAAGGTCACATTTTTTGTTTTGTACAGGAAATGACCTGTAAATTGTCATAGATCGTGAGCTGAAGTAGCTACTTACATTCTGGTTCTGGTGACTTCCCCTCAGTCTGGCATCTATCCACTATGTTTGGACAACAGTTACTCATATTACAAGTATAAAATACTTGGGACTAACAGAAAGAAGTTGTCAAAATACACAAATGCCAAAGGTGCCCCATTAAAAACTCACCAGGAATACACCAGTCAGAGCACATACAGAACAATCAGTCTACATCTTTTAAATTGAGAATGAGATAGAGCGTGAGCTCAGACTTTCAAACCAGTATTTCACATTTACTAATTAGAAACATGTTTACTTGCACTAAACGTGAGCTGTAACAATGGAAAAGTGGTTAACTGTGCATATTTTAGAGTGTTTTTGACTGACTTTGTCTCTGGTGGAGACTGGCTTTCAGCATTTAGCTGCAGCAGCTTTTATTCTCCCCATCTGTTGACTAATGTCATGTGTATATAAGCAGGTATCTCTTACTGGGAGGGAGAGAGAGAAAGAGAGGCAGGTGTGTGGTACAGTCTGTAGGTGAAAGATGTCAAGCAAATACAGCCCACGCTAAATGGGCCACACCAATGAAAACTCACATTTCTATCAGAAGTAAGGAAATCTAAGTACACATTTAACCTCTGAGATATCTTAATATAAGAAAAAGAAAGTGTAGTTTCAACAATACATACAGTTTTTCAACGTGACAAAGAAATGTTGATGTACTAAAGGAAAGAAATCTGTCACCAAAACTTTAAATTGTAAGTAATAAATGTGTCATGCCAGACTGTCATGCAATTATAAAACATAAGGTTTTTGTTAATTGACAGAAACTCATTTCCCCCCATTTCTGTAGTAGATAGTGAAAAAACCCAGCAACATTTGTGCTATTTAATTATTAATTATTTGGTGTAATATCTTTGTCATGAGGAAACCGCAGTGTTTCTGGCCTTCAGGCCTTATGTTTGATACTGCAGCTGTAGGTGATGCAGGGGTTCTGAGAGGCCTTTCTATTCTTTCCTGCATTTATAATATTGCTTCTCAAATCCTTCCCGTCCTTAAATCTTTGCCTGCGGGCTAAGCTGCTCGCATAAGATGAGTGAATAGCTCCCCCTGCTGGTCAGCTCATTCAAATAGTTAAAATCAGGAAATGCCATGACATCTCCCTTCTGAATTGACAGCTGCTACTGTGCTTAATTAAATTACACGGGAAGCGCTTTTGGGACCGAGGTGTGCAGGATACATTGCATTAAAAATCACAGCAGGACCAGCGAGATAGCTAAATGTGCTGCATTATTTTTGTGGTAGCACAAAAAGGCACAATCTTCCAGTTATTCACTCGCTAACAGTTCATACGTCGACGAGGCTCTTCTTACAGATGTTTACAGCGCTGTGGCCTGACGAAAACCGCTCCGTACAGCAAGCCTTCTGTCACCGCCGCCTGAGGAGGGACTCAATTCACACTGACGTTTCCCGCCAGCCAATCGCATCATTCTATTCGGGCTCGTTAGCCAATCACGATCTGTTAGGCTGTCTGTCAACTTGACTGTGAGAGCTGGGGCTAAAGACGGAGGATATCAGTGGAAATACTTGAATTAAATAAGTCTGACAAGCTTCCAATTCAAAGGCATACACTGAAAAACATCGAGGGGGTTCGCGTTTATGCGAAGAGGGTAAGTTTGAAAAGTTTAGCAGCGACCTTTGAGTCTTTGTCTTACCTTTTAGTTTTAATCCGTGCTTGTTATATTCGGCAAGCCGAGGCACTGCTAATTAGGCTAGTCCTGGAAATTATTACTTATATTTTTTGATTTAGTAAAAGAAAGTGCTCTGTTCAACTTTCATGGGGGCCAAAGCGGCCACTATGCCCAAGTGTCTTTAACTTACCCTTTAAAGCACCGCGGTAGCTCCTCCCAGCGGAGGGGGCACGCAGAAAATCAGTTAAACGCAAGCCTCTGCCCCCACCCTCCAATGCATTGCTTAGTTTTGGTTGCACAGACTGTCGGGTACTGTGTTTGTAGATGCAGAGTCACACAGCTGAGCCCTGCGTGAAGGTCTGAGGGGATCATGATACCAGAGGCCACAGCTGCAGCTGCATCCAGGTGCTCAGAGCAGAAGTAAGTTAGCAAAGTTAGTCGTTATTTGACAGTGCCTGCTATAATAACCCAGCTTCCCTCTGTTAACCAGTTCTCCTGTTTCTGAATTCCCAGTAAGAACTCTCATGCCAAGGCGGACACCTCTGAAGCCGTCAGTCACTCAGAGGAGGACTCTGGGAATGAGAACAGGCGAAAGAGTGTGGTATGTGTTATCCACTGATGCTCATGCAGGCTTACACAAGAAAAACGCTTCTTCTGCTTCTTTTTCTTCTTCTTCTTCTAGCTGCTCCCTTTAGGGGTTGTCATATCTGATCCCCTGCTTCCACCTCCACCTATCCCTAGCATCCTTTTCCATCACATCAACCCTCCACATGTGAGGTCTTCCTCTTTTCCTTCTGCCTGGCAGCTCTATATTCTACAGCCTTTGTCCAATATATCCATTAGTCCTCCTCTTCACATCTCCAAACCATCTCCTAACTTTGTCTCATAAATGCTAAACCTGAGCTCATTTGTAATCTTGTCCATCCTGGCACCAGTTGGTGGAAGCCGCCATGTTGACCCACAACATGAATACAGTGGCCCAAGTGGATATCAGTGTTCTGCCTAATTGAGTTTAGTGTATGTGGCTACAAACCAGCCACATACGTAGTCCGGAGAAGAGAAGTCGTAGGCGTTCTAATGCTGTGGAGGCAAATTTGTGTCTGCGCCTTCAGACTGATTTTCACTCGACCTCGACTGGAAATCGTTGCACATTATTTCAGCCGGCTGTATTTTCTTCACCTGTCACGTTTTCAATCCCGGCAGAGACGAAGGAGGCGAACACACGAGAGCTCCGAGAATGTCAAGTGCAAAAGTCCCAAGGCCAGCTGCAGCGGCACGAGGAGAGCAGGAAGAGGACACGGCAAACAGAAGCACGTGGAGGCCGTCACCTTGTTTGAAGTGATCACCATGGGCAGGAGTGCCATGCAGGTAACTTCGTACACATTGTGTCGCTTTGTTAAATTTAAAAAGGGAAGCGTTGTAATCTCTGCTATCTGTCAGAGCTGCTGATTTCACCCTGGCTATTGAGCAGTTATAACAGGCTATAAAAATCCCACATCCTCAGTGTAGAAATGGAAGATTCTTAATTGTGTACAATAATATTATGATTCAACGGGTCTTCTTTGATGCCTGAGCAGGCGGTGATAGATGACTGGATTGAGGCGTATGGGTCAGACAGAGACTCCTCTCTCCTCGACCTCATCAGCTTCTTCATCCAGTGCTCTGGGTGCAAAGGCAAGCAGACCTGCCAGCGCGCACATACGTGCAGCATACCAACAAAGGGCTTTGTCTTTAGCGTGCTTTCTGTTTGTTTTTTTTAAGGTGTCGTCACAGCGGAGATGTGTCAGAGCAAAGAGGACAGCGAAGTCATGAGCAAGATGGTCGAGGAGCTGGATGAGGTAAGAGGATTTCAGCTCGGCGCTCTTTCATGTTATTATGTGAAGCATGTTTTGGATGTTGTGGAAGAGAAACTGTATTTGCGTGTTTCAGACTGCTGGTCTGCAGTATAAGAAGTTTCTGGCTTTTCCGTGGATCCTCACAGTCACGTGGCCCATGGATACAGTCAGTACCCACTCACTGCACTTTAAGCACTTCATGTCAGCAATGGCCAGTTACTGCTCTTCCATTTTTTTGTAAATGAACTTTTATTTTCTTTTATCAGTTTTAAACACAAAGTGACAAACAAAGTAGTGTGGTATATAGAGATATTTGTGGCATCTTGGTGTTTTTTACTTTGCTTTTTCTTCTGTTTCCAATATATTTGTTGTTATTTCAGCTACATTCACACGTTTGAAATAAAACGGTCAATCAATCAGTCAAGTAAAGCCGATGGTTCAGTAGCTTGTAGAACCACCTTTAGTTGCAGTAACTTGAAGTAGGACTTATATGTATGACTTTATTAGTCTCTCACATCACTTTGGAGGAATTTTGGCTTGCTCATCTTTACAGTGTTGCTTCAGGTCATTGAGGGTTGCAGGTATTCGTTAATGGGCAGCTCTCTTAAGGTCCTGCCATTTTAATCAGATGGAGGTCTCAGTGACAGGGCCACTGCAGCACTTTGATTCTTTTCTTTTTCAGCCATTCTGTTGTAGATTTTCACAGGTTCTTGGGATCATTGTCCTACTGCGTCACCCAACTATAGCTATGTTTTAGCTAGCAGACAGGTGGCGTTATATTTGAGTCTAGAGTACTTTGGTATACGGTTCCAGGCCACTCAGTGACTGCAAGGCGTCTGTTTCCTGTGGCTGCACGACAAACCAAATTCATCACGCCTCCACCACTGTGCTGACAGCTGCTATGAGGTGTTTGTGCTGATATGTTGAGTTTGGTGTTCATCGAATGTAGTGCTGTGCATTACATCTCCACTTTGGTACACTTATACTTAGTCTGGTGGTTTGTTCGGATGGAACTTTGCAAACCTAAGCTGTGTTGACATGTTATTTTTTAGAGAGAACAGCTTTCTCTTGGTGTTCATTAAAAGAAAAACAGATTGACAAGGATGCTGTTTTTTATTTTTAATGTAGGAATCTTTGAAGTTGAAGTCTTGGGATTCAGACAGACACCGACAATAAACCTGCAAAATGTGGAAGTTCAGTGTTGCTGTTCGTTTGTTCACACGTGGTGGATTGACTGAGCATGAATCCTGTTTTGCAATAACATACTGTTTACATGTCAGGCTGAGTTACTTTCATTTTCACATATGATTCACTGAGCGGTTCCACCACAGCGGCAGGGCAGGCTTACAGTTGTGGTCAAAGGTTTACTTTCACTCATCATGAGCATGAATGTCAGGGCAATTTGGCCTTTACTGATTTATTTCAACTTACAGTACAGTATGCATCTTTAATGACTTTAAACAACAAGAATTGGATACACTAATTTGAATTTGTTTAGGATTTTCTTGAATATACACAGGGTCAAAAGCATATTTACAGACAAATTTTCTCTCATTTGAGGGTCACAATTTAAGTCTTCTTCTAGACTTTGGCAAAGTACTTACGTACAGTTTGAAGTGATGATCTTGGAATCTACAGTTGTTTAGAAATGCTTGAAGAGATTGTAGAACCTTCAGCACCACTTATTAAAAGATTTTAGTAAGTGTAGGTATATACTTGAGGCTCTGTGTATACTTATGCACTTGTGCATAAGTATACATTTGATAAAATTCAAACTTGTGCACCCAGTTCTTGTTTTTGAATCATGAGTGTATTTAAACTTCTAAGCACAACTGCAAACTGGTTTTGCTTAAAAGTGGCGTATACCCGTGTTTAAATGAAAAGTCTTGTAGTAGTAGGGGTGATGCAGTACGGCTGTATGGCACTGAGATTAGCCGGTCTGCCGGGACTGTGGCTGAGCTTGACTTCCTAAGCTAATGCTCTGCTCAATTAGCCAAAAAAGAGACAAAAAAGCACAATAAAAATGTTTGACTCCTTGCACAAATGTAGCTTTTACATGATTTTCTATACATGTTGCAAAATTATTAGCATTAATTTTCTTGTTCATGAAAACCTTCAGTACGAATCTGATATACTGTATGATACTAATCACCTGGAAAAAAGCATTTCAGTAACATTTTGGATACTTCAAAGGTCTTAAACTTGCTAAACCTGCTGTCTCTTTCTCTCCTCCGCTGTAGGACAGTGTTGAGTATCCTCTGGTGCAGTCTGGACCGTACGGCCGCTGGTTTCACTCTGAGTTCTGCGACTTTGTGTCTGTGCTGGTGGCTCAGTGTCAGCACGGCATCATCTTCGACGGCTACCTGATGAACACCCTCATCTCGCTGCTCACCGAGCTGTCAAACTCTTGCGTGCGAGCGTTCAGACACACCTGCACACTAGCGGGTAAGAGCGAAACTACGTGAATCAGCATTCAGACACACTTGCGGATAAACTAACCCGTACTTTCGATGTGGACTTCTCTAATCAGCGGTGAAGCTGCTGAGCTCTCTGGTGGGCGTGGCTCTCAGCTTGAGCGCTGGCATTGAAAACAGTCAGAAGCTGTATGAGGTGCAAAAAACGAAGACGATGAGGCAGAAGAGCGCGCAGCAGCTGGAGAAAGTACAGAGGAAGATCGCAGAGGTACACAGAGAATGAGCAGGACGAAACTGAAAGGACTTTTCCTTTTATTGACGGTGTGGCTTCTGTGTAACCTTCCTGTTGCTCCTCTAGTTGCAGGAGAAGCGAGCAGAGATCGAGAGCATGATGGACATCATCTTCAAGGGAGTTTTCCTTAAGCGATACCGGTACAGTTTTCTCTGACATGCTTCGTTATTTAAATGTTTAATCTATACTGCATTATTATTTTAACTCAACTCGGGTTTGTGGGTGTTTGCGTGCTCGTGCAGTGATGTGCTTCCAGAGATCCGCTGCGTCTGTATGGAAGAGTTGGGTTTGTGGATGAAGCTCTACAGTTCTGTGTTTCTCAGCGACAGTTACCTCAAATACGTGGGCTGGATGATGCACGACAAGGTAGCCAGCAGCAAAATAACAACAAAAAAATCATCATGGGATGATTTTTACAACGCCGCCTGGCTGCTGTTTATCTTTCAGGTGCCAGATGTGCGTCTCAAGTGTGTGTTAGCTCTGCAGGGTCTGTACGGAGATCCCCTCTTCCTGCCTAAACTAGACCTGTTCACCAGCCGCTTTAAGGTAATCCAGCCTCCATCAGGACCGGTGAAATCTGAATGACCTACACTGCCTTCAAATATCACTGGCTTGTCATGTCATGTTCGAGCCTTAAGAGCTCAATGTAGCTGGAGATCTGGACAAGACTTTTAATAAAGCGCTGCTCATAATACTGCAACTACTTCTACTACTCTACTACTGATAATAATAGTAATAGTAACTGATAGGGTTTTTTGTATAGCTCTGATTAAAACAAGCATCACAAAGTGCTTTAATGCTCTTGTACTGTTGTGTTCCAGGACCGGATCATCTCCATGACCCTGGATAAGGACAGTGAAGTGGCAGTGCAGACCATGAAACTCCTGGTGCTCATCTCCAAGTGAGTCTGTTTGATCTGTCATCTAATCTTCTCACTCATGTCTTCATTCTGTTCCTCTTCACATCCACTTCCTTCCTCACTCCTCAGGACATCTGATGATGTGCTCACTCCAGAAGACTACAAACACCTCCTCCAGTTTGTTTACTCTTCACAGCGCCCTCTTGCGGCCACTGCGGGGGAGCTGCTCTTCTCAAGGTATGGCTTCCTATGTCACTTGAAAAACAACTTAGCGGTTTATTAGTGCTTCCATATGATATAGATTGTCTCTGTCAGGCTTCTCAATGCTGTAGCCCCTGCATCTGATACTCAGGATGGATCGAATGAAGACGAAGCGTGTAAGCAGCAAACATTTGCCAGACTGAAGGCTCTGCTGCACTTCTACCAGGAATCTGAGGTGAACACAGACTGGCTGTTTCAAGTCGAAGCTCCAGTCTGAGCTAAGAAAGGACTTTCTTCTCTATTGTGTTATCACCTAGTTTACATCTGTGATGTTGTGAATCATGTAAAGCTTATGCTTTCAGCTGCACAACCACGTGGTGTACTTGGTGGACAGTCTATGGGACTGCGGTGGAGCTTTGCTGAAGGACTGGCCCTCCTTCACGTCTGCACTGCTACAGGACTCTTCCTCATGCAGTCCAGGTAGGGAAATGTGTGTGCTGTCAGTTCCTAATAATTTTCCCTCACCAAAGATTTTTTTGTGGATTGAAAGGACCGTTTAAAATCATCCACAACCTTCATCTTCCTCATTCTGGTTTTCAGTTGTTTCCTCCACAAAAAAAACATGTTAGATCCTCTGTGAACTCCTGCTTTTCTAAGTATGTGTGTGTGTATGCAGGTTTCACCCTTGCTGAACAAGCAGTGCTTGTAGAGATCCTGGTAGCGTCGGTGCGTCAGGCCTCAGAGGGACCTGTGCTGGCAGGGAGGAGTGGAGCGAAGAAGGTCAGTGGAAGATGTCTGTCCTCTCTTTGTATGTGAGATAGCACACTGATAACTCATCATTTAAAAGACATAAGTGTTTATTTTGTTGTGTTTCAGGTAATGAGTGCCAGAGATAAGAAGATTCAGAACGATGACTGTTTGAAGCTCACTGAACATCTCCTGACGGTGCTTCCAAAGCTGCTGTCTAAGGTGTTTATTCCACATGTAGCTGTTGCTATATAAATCAGTGTGATTCTGTATCCAGGCATCTGTGCTGCACTATTAAATTCTGGTTGTTATATTGTAATGTCTCTATTCTCTCTGCAGTTTTCAAGTAGCAGTGACATCCTTGCCTACCTGATGAGGATTCCTCCGTACTACCTCCCAGAGTGTCTGCACGCTGAAAACACACAGGTGTGCACACCTGCACTCAGTTTACACTATTTAATCATACAGAAATGGGAATGTGGTAATGTGCTTTCCTTATCCTGAAAGGAGGCCTATTCTGCTCATTTCCATCCATGTGTTTTTATTCACGGACTAGAGCAGCGGTCCCCAACCCCTGGGCCGAGTCGCTTGTTACCGGGCCGTGAGAGTCGAGGGTCGGGTGTGAAATTTATGGTTTTCAGGGTTTTTGTCGTTAACTTGGTTTCCCTGGGTCTTTTCCCGTGTTGTAGTTGTGTCTTATTTTGAAAGAAATATTTACACGTTACCTTAGCAACCAGAGAGCATTAAGTGGCAGAGAGGAGGATGTTACTCTCTGTGTTGTCAGGATGCTGCTAATAAAGTTGCACAATTACACAGTGAATTTGCATTTATTATTATATTTACAAAATACCATCGTTTTTGTCTTAGTCGTATTAATTTACTTTGTTGTATTTATCTGCGACACCTTAAAGGCCGGTTCGTGAAAATATTGTCTGACATTAAACCGGTCCGTGATGCAAAAAAGGTTGGGCACCGCTGTACTAGAATATCTTCAAATGATTCATAATAGAAGATAACCTTCAAGTGGTTTTTTAACAGAGCGAGGGATTTTCAATACACAATTTCAACAACCTCAACATACTACTACTAGTTCTGTTTGGTAAACTTAATGGTGAAATGACACTACTCCAATACTCAGCTGGGCTATCGTCTTAGCTTTTTACTTTCATTATACATCACAAAGCCTGCAAATGAGTTTTGCTACCAAATGCGATGTTTTCAAACTGCTTAAACGTTTAACATGAGTCGTGTCGCTCCTGTAGGCGGTGTCCAGCCTGTTGACAGAACTGGAAGCTGTTTTAGACGTCCACTCAGGCCCGGCTGTTCTGGAGGGAGGGGCCCGCGTGTTCCTCTCTCTCTGTCGCGAGGAGACAGCTTGGTGCTCCCCCGCCCGAGCTGCTAGAGACTCTCTGGTCCAGCGTTGGGTGGACCGGCTGACAGCACTGCTGGGGGAATCGCTCAAGGTGAGTACTGCTGGATTTATGTGGACGCAATTATTGTGTGTCAGGCTTGTATTCATGTATCCAGAAAAAAAAGAGTGATTACCTTGTACTTCTATTCTGATTTTACTTTTACTCATCACGCCTGAAATCCTCGAAATGTTAGAGACTGAAAGCAACTCTCATGAAGTCTGACTTCTCTTACACAGGGTGAAAGTTTCTCTGCTGATGAGGAGAAAATCAGAGAGATTTTAGCCATGCTGAAGAAACTTAGAGCTTTCAACAAGTAAGACTTGACAGTCGTTTAAAGTCAAGCGTGAGTATGGTGCTGCTGATGTGGATTTATGTGGCTGTTTCTCTTCGTGTTTCCATAGTTGCCATGACCTGAGCCAGTGGGGTCTGTTTGATGTGCTGTCTCCTCTCCTGTCAGTAGAGAGCAGCCTGGAAGGAGCTCCACCTGAGGTATCATCCCCGCCTGCTGTGTAGACAAATGTGGTCTTTGTACTGCGCACACGTCTTCAGTGTATTTCCACTTCACTGTGTTTGCAGGTGTTGCTGGAAGTACTGCAGTGTTTGTCCTTTTCCATGATGTGGTCGCTCAGCACCAGCAGTCAAACTCTGACCTGCAGGGTGAGCTACATCCGCTTTACAGCTCAGTCTTTAACCTGTGTGAATGTAGTGATATAGAGATGAGGTGTTAGCAGCGATGTATGTGCACTTACACAGAAAACACTCTATGTGTTCCCAACATTTTAATCATTTTTGATAATTAAAAAGACCGCGTTTTATTTTAAAGTCATATGTAGTGGTTCTTTTTTGCTTTTGTTTGTTTTTTTTGAGTCTGGATGCTTGGGTCAGAGTAAAATTCTCACTCAAAATCAAAAGACATCCCCTCAGAACAGCTGTATTAAAAGTGAAGGAAGATAAACTGCAAATAAAAGTATACTACTGTTCAGAGGTTTTGGGTTCTTTCCCCTGTAAATTAAGGATTTCAATTTTACTGTTTAAGCTAAAATAACATAAAAATAATATAAAACCGGTTGTTATTGTGTTAGCCCTGCGACAGGCTAGAGACCTGTCCATGGTGTACCCTTCCTCCCATCTTATTACAGCTGGAATAGGCTCCAATCGCCCTGTGAGCCTGAATTGGATAAATGGAACAAGATTGATGGATCTACCTAGGCTTACAGAGGCTCATTTTCTGTGTTTCTGTGCTGTTTTGTGTTCCCTAATTCAGGATTATCTTTTGAAAGGCTGATTTATCAGCTGGAAACAGTTTTACTGATCACAAAATAATAAAATCTGCATTGTTGAGACTCTGTAGCATCAAACTCTGTGGGTTTAATACACTTCTGAGGGTTTGAAGGGTATACCATGCAGGAAACTGCTGAAAAAAGAAGTTTCTGTACAACCGTGTGTACTACTTCCTGGCTTGTATGAGTAAAATGTGATGAAGCAGTAATGTGTCAGTTTCTCAAGCCCTAATATACTTGTGAGCTGATCGTTTTACCTTCTGCTAATAAGGCAAAATGCTAATGCTATAAAAGGAGCAGTACACACTGTAGCAGTCTAGTAGCAATCTCCCAGATGTAATAATCTATTTCTTAGAAATGTTCTTTCAAAAAATGACATTTTTAAATGAACCTGAACCTTTAAACAGTAATGCTAATTTCTTGACAAAAAGAGGAACAAATTTGATTTGACAGTTTCACATCTTAACAACACCTTAGGAAGTTTTCATTAATTATTACTGTATTATTATGCAAATCAATAGAAGTTTAAAATCATATTTACAAGTTATTACAAGCAGCCAGGAACAGAAGAATTAGAGCTGAAATGATCAGTCAGTTAATCAGTCAACACTGTTTGTGTTTAGGAGAAGGCGCAAGCCCAGAGGCTCCAGCTGCGTCTCTTCTGCGAGAGAAGTCATCACTGTCTGTCCCACGGTGACCTCAGTGTGAGGCAGCAGGTACGCCTGCTAACCATTTCGACACTTCCTCCTCCATCTTCTTCTTCTTCTTCTTCTTCTTCTTCTGGCCTTTCTAACGTCTTCTCATTTTTTCCAATTTCAGGCCTTCCTGGGTGTGTGTGACGTCCTGACGGCTCACTCCTACCAGCTACGCGTGTGGGATCCCACCTCTTTCGGTCCACTGCTCTACACGCCCAGCCCCAAACTGCAGAGGGCGCTGTTGACCTTTGTGTGCGTGCACGTCTTTGTCGGCTCAGACTATGACAGCCAGAGCAGGGGTGAGACGCCAGCCTGTTTAAGTGGCTTTATTTTTTCTTATCCTTACCTCACTTTAAAGGATGTTTTAGCCTCTCTGTTCAGAATGATGTAAGTCCACAGGCAGTGGGTGGCTCTCTCTGTGCTCACCTTAAATCAGGCTTTAAGATTTCTGTGTATGTTTGATTGTGAGCAGAGAGGAAATAAGAGAGAAGGGGAATGAAGAAGTACGAGAAGTGAAAGCAAAAAGTCCTGCATTAAAAATTGTGACCCGAGCAGAGGAATAAAAGTATCATTAGCAAAATGAGCTTAAGTACTCTCCCGGTGATGGAGTATTATTTATGGCATGATTGGATTGTTAATACTAATGCATCAAAGCCTGAGCAGCATTAGCTGGTCGAAGTTTACTTTTAATCAGGCCTCCTCTGAAGGCTCGCAGCATGAATCTTTGGGGATCGTAAAAAAAAGGATTAATGGGTCAGGAAAGAGGAGAAAACAAAAATCCGATGCTACAAATTTGTATTCATTTCTCTTTAATCCTTCGATGCAGCGGATGGAAGGCAATGGATAATTTGACCTCTTTGGGTCTCGAACATGTAGTTAAGTGAAACCATCTGAGAAGTTTAAAGGGGAAATGACTCTCTGGTGAAACGGCTCAGCAACTCATGGATATCTGAAACACGACAAGGGGGCCAGCGGCAGGGGGGCACAAAAAGCCAAAAAAGTGTCTAAGGCATTGGTTTTCATTTTTATTTTAACTTCTTTTTTTTTTCTAACCAATGCAAAGTATTAGGATTTAATGTTCGTTTTTATGGCAAGAAAAGTAACTACAGCTGGTTTTTGGAATAAAGAACAGAATACTGAAGCGTGCTCATTGCAGCGCCGCGCGGTAGATGGCACTCTCACTCTGCCGCTGCTCTGAGCGAGCCGCTGATTGAGTGTGCCGGCCCCGCTGTGGTAAAAACATGTAGATATTAAATGCACGGCCACACATTTGGCTTAATAAGTCGCTGCAGAGCCGCCTGCTGACTGTAAATGGGGTCTGATTTCCAACCTGACCTGACAATTGACCCTCAATTACAAAGGAAGCCTTGTTAATGTCCTCAGACTGAAACAAGGTTGACTAATTTGTAAGAAGGGATGTTAGACTTTGTTATGCAAAGCAATGCAGCTTGTAAGCGGATGACGGCGACACGCTCCTGTCTGCTGTGAAATGAAAAAAAAACAAGATTGACATCTTGGAAATACATAGTTTTTTCCCCTTTATAAAGTCCTTCAAGTAAACTTATGAATTCATCCACAGCTCACTATATCTAAAACATTTTATTATCTTTACTATAGCGTCTGCTTTCAGAGACATATTGCATCCAAATATGGGGATAGTCTAGAGAAGTCAATAACTGTCCTGGTGGGAATCTCTTAAATGTTCAACCAAATACGATACAGGATTATTGGTTTTTGAACATGTAATAAAAAGCTATTGTTTTATTGGATTTGCCTGGTAACGATTTTGTTCTATAGACAGTGTTTTCTATTAGCTGCTGGATCAGAGATCACTCGGAGGGCAAGGGCACTGAGTTAAATCATAAAATCAGGGCAATCTCTTTCCGTGAGAAAATTCCATTAACTCTGGCTCACCTCCGAGCCTATTTTATTAGCCTTGTGAAAGATTGAAGCCACATGGTGTCACAACCATAACTCCAGCGTTATGTTATCTTTGATATCCACCTGCTAAAGCCATTGTCCTGAAACCAACTAAAACACTCTTTCCTGTGTCTGCTTTGTTCTTTTCTTTCTGTTATATGACTTCTCATCATTAATCACTCTTTGGCGTTCCACCACTTCGCGACCGATCGCACGCCCTGCCTGCTTTTGGGCTCTCAGTCAGTGAAAACTCTCAAGTGGAGAAACTGGAGGACCTTCACAAATGGAGAAATGTGCTCGCAGCCTACTGCAAACTGATAATACACGGAGTGCTGGAGATGAGCATGGCAGCAGAGGTCTTCATGTACTACATGAAGGTAAAGGTGAACTCCTCAAATGAGTAGTGTGACATTATGGGGAAGAGCACTAATAAGCTTTTGAGTAGGAGTGATTCTTCCTGTTCTGTCCTTTCAAAATAAAGGTTGTTAATATATACACTATTTGATTTTAAACATTCTGATAGTTGCATGAGCTATTATTATTTAGACACACACACACACACACACACACACACACACACACACACACACAAAGAGATTGGTAATATAATTAAGTTAGATTATTTTTTTTGTATAAACAAGCAAAAAAAATGACATGTATATTTCTTTGTAATATTTATATTGATGTGAACATAATATACAGGTGTCTTTGAACAAAAATGCAGCAGCTTTAATCCAACACTAGCAAGAAGACAACTTCTTATAATGTGTTGTGGTGACAGGAAGTACGCATGCGTAAAACAAATCGAGTTTCCGTGTACATATCAGGCAATGATGGGCCTTCAGAAACCAGTGAAAACCTAAATATGTTTCATTAAACTCTCTTAAATTATGGTTAATGTTATAATCTTGTGTTATTTAGGTTGTGTGTGGAAATAAAGTCTTGTTTTATAATATCTGTGGTTTGTTTGGCCTTGTTCAGCATCCAGTTGGGTTTAAAACCCTCTAAGGGCTTTTTCAGTTTCTTCAGTTAGTTTTGTGTTAAGCCTGTTTCATATTAGCCAAAATAAGCATTTCATTTAATATCACAGGGAATCATCTGCTGACAAAGCTAACTAGCCAGTGGCAGCATTAGGCAATAACTCCCTTGCTTTACCCTCTTGGGCAAATTTGGTTGGAAAAAAAAATGGTGCTAGCCAAAATTTCTAACTTTGATCCATCAAAACAGTGATGATCCACAAACCAATGGGTGGCATCCATCTTTTATATACAGTCTAGACTTTGTAAGAAGATTTTTCTACTAAATTATCCAAGAAGTAGTTTAGCACATAACTAGAAAAAAACACAAATCGTTGTGGGTATTGAACTAACATGATATAACATGTTAAACAGAGACTTTTAAGGGTGCTGCTGGGTGGATTTTATTGCCTTTGAACCACACCAAGGCTGTTCCCTCTGTTTTTGTGCTAAGATATTCAACTCAGCCTCAGTTTGTGTTCCTAATGCATTATCAATAAATCCCCAAAATACTATTTTAACCATCTAGCTTCATGTGGTTTTGTGACTTACAAAAGATGAATATGGTTGGGTACTTGAATCAGGACATAAAGGTGCACTTAAAAACCATTTTTATTTATGGAGGGATGTTTGGGTTGCCTTAATCAAATGTAGCGCTTTAATGCTGCTGCTGTTGCTTCACTAAAGATCTTTGGATTAAACGTCAAGTGTCATCGTCTCCCTCTTTGTCCGCAGTATTACAATGACTTTGGAGACATCATCAAGGAGACTGTGTATCGCACCAGGCAGATGGATAAAATAGAGAGTGCTCGCACACTGGTGCTCTGTTTGCAGCAGGTATTGTCACTGAAAAATATAAACTTCAGCCCCAAACTGTCACTAGAAGGCAGCGAGATACTGATGTGCTGTCGTGTGCACCTCCCAGCTGTTTGTGCGCCTTAAGCAGGAGCAAGAGAGCGGCGGCAGGCCTCACCCAGGAGTCCAGACTTTCACCAGCATTAAAGAGCTAGCCAGGCGATTCGCCCTCACCTTTGGGGACCTTGTCAAGTTTCGTGAGTGTGTCGTCCTGGTCCACAGGTTGGCACGTGACCTAATTTCTCTTTTTGTGTTACTTTTTGCTGATATTTTTCCTTTTTGTTCCTAAAGTCTGTGTGTATACATGTTTAGGAACGGCATCGAGTTTGTGTTCCAAGACTTTACTCAGACTCCAGACTCATCTACACCACTGTACCTCTCCTACCTGACCATCCTCAGCGAGTTCTCCAGCAAACTGCTCAGACCAGACAAGAAAGCAGTGTGAGTGCTGAAAGCAACAAGCAGGAGTTTAAATGGTTTTTAAAGAAAAACAAAAACCTCTGAAGGCTGCTCATGTCTGTGCAGGTTCTCCTACCTTCAAAAACACACTGCTGAGCACATTATTGACCTCAGGGAGGAGTGCTGGCAGCCTCTCATCTACTATCGCGCATCCCTGTTGGCTGTAGCCGAGGGGGAGGACGCCATATCCTACGTAAGCTCGGACAGGAAGGCCAACCTGCCCAATCGCTTGCCCTTCTCCAAACAAAAATGGGAAGGTAGGAGAGCTGAGTTCAGTCAAGCACAGAGTGATTTCCTCACCATCACCAGCTGCTTCAGGTGTGTATCCTTTTTTATTTTCAGGAAGAAAGTCCCCCAGTCTGTTTAGCCCTGGTGAATCCAAAGTCAGCAAGGTGCGCAAACCGAGCTGCAGCCCAAGGTGAGCCCAAGTGAAGTGTTTTCAAACCAGCTACAAAGCAGGTCTCACATGAATCACTGTAACCTGACCTCTCTCATCAGCCATCAGGAGAAAGCAGCTGATACAGATCCATTTTCTGTCCCTCTGGATCCTCCACCCAAAAGACTGCACGCTGAGGGATCTGTAATCTGTGTCACCAAGGAGCCAGATGATGGTGATGGTACCGTGGAGGTTGAGCTCTGAGTGTGAGGAGGTCGGGAGAATCGGTGCTGCCGTCTGCATGACGAGACCTCAACAGATGTTTTACTTATGATGCACCTTGTTACCAGTGTCCTCTGTGTGTGGATAGAAACTGGTGGGTTTTTTTTGTACAGTGATGTTTTCAGAAGGATGTGATCAGAAAGGATAAAGGTGGCAATATTCTGCCATGCAAAGACCAAAACCACAACAAATGTGTTTTAATCCACAGCTGAAAATAGTTCCTTATATTATTACCAACAAACTGCTGTTTCAGTAAAGTTTCCCCAACACTGGACTTCCCAGATGTTTAAGTAAGTAAGTAAAATTTATTTATATAGCGCTATAGTAAACAACTGAGGTTGTCTTACAAAAAAAAAAAAAAAAAAAAAAGATAATCCAATTTGGGATCATTTAAAAAAAGATGGAACATTTTCTGAAACTGTACATGCGATTTGAGTGGAGTGATACAAACTGGCTGATTCAGGGACCAGAAGTACAAATTGTTGGTTTTGGCCTTTTAATGGAAAAATAATGACCAACACCAGGATTAATCTGGTGTTATGATTTACAGACCACTTTAATTTGAGGACCATTTGTATCAGTATGTGCATAGATTTTTTTTTTTTTTTTTTTTTTTTTTTTTTATAAACATACAGCTTTACTGTAAAAAATACTTGATTTTTAAAAATGACACTAAATACTTTCTCTTTTAGTTTTCCTATTGGACACAGGGTCAGTTAAGAATTGTAGTTTTTATTTTGATACCTGCTACTTATGTATTTAATATCAATTAATGTCAATTAAAAAAAAAATATTGCCTTCAAGTTAATAATATATTCTATACTTGGAATAAGTTAACAAGCACTTTGTTACTTTTTGAAACAGCTGTACATTTATGTATTGTTGTGCACAGAAACATTGGTTAGTCTGGTAAATGATATTCTCTTATCACTAACAAACAGCGCAAACACTTGAAATGTGATATAGATAATTTTCAGCTGGCACAGATACACTTACCAGCCACTGTGTTAGCTACATCTTTTTCACCGCACGTTAATTCAAATTTCCAAATCAGCAATTCGGTGTGTGCAGGACCTGGACAAGATAACCTGCTGAAGTTCAAATTGGGTATAAGAATGGGAAGGATTTAAGTGACTTTGAGTGTGGCGTGGTTGTTGGTGCCAGACAGGCTGGTGCCAGTATTAGCTGGTCTCTATGGTTTACAGATGGTCTTAAAAAGATGAAATATCCAGTGAGTCACAGTTCTCTGGGCGAAACTTCCTTGTTGATATCAGAGGTCAGAAGAGAATGACCACACTGCTTTGAATAGGAAGGCAACAGTAACGCAAATAACTTGTTATAATCAAGGTATGCAGAAAAGCATCTGTGAACAGCAGCAGAAGACCACTCCTGTCAGCTAAAACTAGCTATGATTTGCACAACCTCCCCCAAACTGGACAACAGATGACTGGAAAAATGTTTCCTTCATATAAAGTACAACACTGAACGTAACAAAAAGCATTTCTTTACATCACGCACCACATTAAACTGCACACTCGGTTTTCTTTAGTCTTCCATTAACCAAGGCTTTATTATTAATTTAAAGAAACACAAAACATTTGAAAATGGTTCCTTTTGTTCTGTCAAAGTAGTCAACTAAAGTACTCTGTGACATAGAAAAAAAAGGTCTAAAATACTTGCTCAAATCACATTTACAGCACAGCAAGCACAAAATAAATATTTACATTAATTTATAAATTCATCTCTAATAAATTATAACCCCATCTTGCACACACATTAAAGTCATAACGAATATAGGTCTGTACAACAGATGCTGTGTGTGTGTGTGTGCCTGTGTGTGTGTCCAGAAGGCTTAACGGTGGCTTGTTTGGCATTTACAGCAACCTCCAACTCCACTGACGAGTTTACAGCAATATAGAAAACACTTCGTTGTGATCACTGGAATGTAAGACTAGCCAATAAGTTCGATATCTGAATCCAATCAGCATGGTTTTTGTCCAAAATACAAAACAAAATGGAAAAAAAAAAACAAAAAACAACCAAAACTCCCGGAGCTCCAGTGTGTGATTTTTATGTGACTGATTTCAAAACATTTATGTTTAGATGAAACAAAACTTGCCCCAAACATTATTGATGACCAACCATTACATGCAGAAAACAACTTGTTAATGTGTGGTGAGGGAGCAAAGGTCTAACGCGTTCACTCGTGACATCTGGTCTGCCGGGCTGTTTACTGTAAGTGTGAAAATGTAAAACGTCTGGTTCAGTATTGAACTACTGTCTGTACTTTAACGACTTCTTTGTCAAATCTGTGTCAGCATGCACGTTTCTCCATCTGTTTGCAGAAAAAGAATATGGCACTCTGGCAGTGCTTGACTGCATCTTTCTGGTTTACTCTGTTTGGTGATGTTTGTCCACTAACCCAGGTGCATGACTTGTGTTTCTGAGAGTGGAAGGTGCTCAGCAGCTACACTGCAGGATAAAAAACAAAAAACAAAAACAAAAATCATTCGAAGTCATCGTCATACTCATATTCATCCAAGTCCAGGTTGCAGTGCGGGGTGGGGATCTCAAAGAAGTGTCTCTTTGTCAGACCCAGCTCACTGGAGATGTGCTGCCCTAAAGGGCTCAGCGGATTTTCATACCTAAACAAAAATACACACAGACAAAACACTCAGTGTCATCAGGGAAAAGATACTTTAACACTTTTTAAACCGTCACGAAACAGAAGTCAGAAGTAGTCAGACCAGTTTTTCTTTGCTGTCAGGCCTCCTGTTCTTTCAAATTTAGCAATGTGGGATAAAATTCACAGGCAAAGTTTAGAACAGTGACAGTGAAACTTTGGAAAGAACATCTGATCAAGCCTCATATTTCCATTCTAAAAACGTCAGAATGCATTCTGACATTGAGTGAGGCCAGTCAATTTTTCCCTCCACCCGTTCCTTCTTCACAGCTTCTATACTGGCCTCGACCCATAGAAGTCATTCAAAGTCATTCAAGAATAAAACTGAATTTGACCAAGATTTACAGAAACGTTGGAGACATGGTTGATATATATATCTGCCTTCTTTCAGAGAGCTAGATGAAGTTAATGTACCAGGATATCAATATAACAAGCGAGACATTTGTATTATTTTTCCTTTGATTTAGTTGTAAAGTTTATCAGTTTATTAGCTTTAGGGGTGAGGGTGATTGGATCTTTATTTAGAGAAACAGGTCTTCCCATCTAATTCTTAGCAAGAAAGTATATTCCCCAAAAATGTCAAAGTACTTTTTCAGTAACTTGGGTAACAGGAGCACAAGGCATGAACAGAGGCGGAAAAAGTTCATTCCCTTATTTTAAGAGGAAGAAGGATAAAAACAGAAGCTGTCCGGTTCAAAAACAGACTCCCAGGTCCAGGCAGTGGCCACGATCATGACACCTTGCTGGCTGACATTACAATTATCTGCCCTATGCTCAGATCAGTGATGGGACAGGTAGACGCTAGGAGTGGGTTTAGGACTAGACTTTCCCAGAGGAAGAAGAGGAGAACAGCTGAACCCTGGTGGCACCCTCAGTTTCTTACCTGCTCTGGTTAGCAGCCATGCTTTAGAGTTAGTCGGTAGTGTTCCTAAAACCGCCACACAACATAGCTGTCAACAGTCTCATTTATCACAAACTTGCTCTCAGGGCGGCATTGAGCCATGACTCCTGAAAACTTAACAACACAGTGCACTCTCACTCATCTTATGACTTTATCTATGCCATCTGTGAATACTTTACAGCACACTTTCACTCTTCACACAGAAAAATGACTTTACTGATAATAATGATGAATTTTAGATTTACATAGTCAAGCTTAAGGTTATGTGCCTGCTGTCCAAAACAACTTTAAGTAATCAGATATATGCTTACTAATAGCCACAGTTCATGTTCCATCTTATGTGAACAGATTACATTAAAGGAACCATCATACAGATGGCATTAATAATACTCAAATAAGAATAAAATAATCAGTAATTGCCTCAAAGGGGAAAAGTTCAAATTAAACTGGAGGCACTACGACTTTCAGCTGCTGTTGTTCAGGCTTGCAAGCAAAATCAATCCCAGTTTTATTCTCATTTTTTGCACCAATGAGAACAAAAAAAACATCCAATTGCAAACAAGGAGGCTAAAGCTACCATATTCCAATTTATCATATTGCATCAGCTATTCATCATCAAACTTCAGAGACCTCTGGTGCCGTCCTAAATGTAAAAGCATTTTGAATTTGTAAGAAGAAAAGAACTTTTTTTTAAAGACTACGAGTGGACATGAAAGTGAATCCTTTTTTCTTTTATCTTTGCTTAAGAAAAACTAAATGTTTGAGAAAAACTGAACCTTGGATTGTAACTGCTGCCATTTCTGACAGACCTGTGAGTAACATCACACTTACACATCGTTACACTGGTCATTGGCTGCCTCCTCGGCTACCAGTATGTCGTACTCCTCTGCAGCATATTTCTCCCAGTTTGACAGCTCCTGTCCGTCCGTCTCCACCTCCTTAAAAAATACGACAAGTTACATGATCCACTGGCAGGAAAACGAGACACGATGCTGTGTCAAATGTGGTGGCATCCAGTCAGAATTCAATCTTGCTCACCCTTATGACAGAGAACGGGTCCTTTTGCTCGTGGTCCAGGTACTTCTCGATGTTGAAGAGCGTGTCAAAGAAGATATGAGCCATCTTGCACCTCTTAAGATCCCGCAGAGTGATCTTACCTGGACGACAAAAATCAGCTACTTCAAATGGAACATTTATGTTTATGATATTAGGTAACTTGTATCTGTCTATATGAGGTTTAGCCTAGGAAGAAGTACTGATAACCCAGCTACAACATCTACTAAGTCATTTTACGGTTTGCCTCATCTTGGGGCGGAGGGAGGGATGGGTGTGGTGTTTTGTCCGCAGATTAAAACAGAGTATGGCTTTGGTGACAATATTTCAAACTCTGGCTGCAAATAACGATTTCCCTACTGCTTATTTGGACAATAAATACTTTAAAAGGTAAACTATACTTAATGTTTACTTTCTTGTTTGATTATATTAAATTAAGAAAGAAGAAATCTGAAAACAAAACATTTTTTTTTTTTAAAAACAATTCAGGTCATAAACTTAATTTCACTTAAGTAAGCTGTGCTGCTTGGTGACTTAAACAAAGTGATGGAGCGAATTTCTATCACACTGTGGATAACACCAGCAGCTGTCTCTCATCTATCAGTGTCCCCTCAGCTAATGATCAATGACCTGGCTTCAAAATGTGTGTGCACGCATGCCACTGTGATTGTGGCATGCGTGCAAACTACAATGTGAATGTCTGAGTGTGTATTAATGTAAAACAGGTCTGACCTTCGACCTCAGGCTTGACAAGGTCAAGCATTTGGCAGAGGCAGTCCTCAAAGGGCAGCGGCTCAATAGCCATGGCCTCCAGCTTCTGGCACTGCTCCTCGTAGAAGTACTCCAGCTCATACATGCTGAGCACCCCGTCCCCATCCAGGTCCATACAGCGGAACCAATACTCTATGCTAATCAGACATAGATAACGTGAAAGAGGAGGGGCCAGACATGAGCGCAGATGAAACCTCTAAGGCAAAAGGATGATGCAATCAGTGTGGCTGAGTGTCAAGATACCTGGTGTCAGTCTTCTTGTCTTCCTCAGAGATGAGGAACCAGACGAAATCAGCGTAACTCAGCCGCCCCTCCTTATACACTCGTCTGTCCCTGATGGAAAACACACAAAACTAGTATTAAAGCTGGCAGTGGAGACTAGATAAGACTTTCATCTTTTTAAACTTGATTACATTTACCTTGTTACTGTTCCTGAGAATATTCTCTCAATCATCTTCTGTGAAATGGCTGGAAAAAAAATACACAAAGGGGTCACTTCCAATCCACTGTGTTTGGAAGAAATATCTCTTTTCCCTCTTAGGCAACAGCTCCTTCAGTTACTATACAACTTTTTCACAACACATGTAATCCATTCTCACAGTCTGTAAATCCAGACTGGCTAGTGCAGCTCTTTTTTTAGCTTGACAATGCTATAAATCCTCTGGTCATCATTTCGACTGTACGGTGTTAGAAATTGTTCCAGACTTGGCGTCATTGGAATCGAGTATATATGCTGCTCTCTTATTGATCTCGTGTCTCATTTCCCCTGCTTCACTCACAGACCATCAACCAAGAACATGTGGTGTGGAGTGTGTGGGGAGGAAGTGTCAAAGACAAATCTTTTTTTCCTGGCTGCGTGTTTGTTTTGTGAGGAGTAAGCCCGGACGGACCCAATAACATTTACAAATGCCTTTTTTTGTTCTATGTAGTTTCAGCCTACTGACTGTGCTGCCACTGGCAGCAAGACTTAAGCAGAGTTCATTTGGTTCTGATGAGGCTGAGCACTCCTCTTCTATCTTCTGTATGCATTTTTACAAAATACATGTTGATGGGACATAAAGAAAAAACTATATTGACCAAACTAATGATTTAAAAAAGGCAGGGGTGTGTTTGTGCACCTTGGTCATTGTGTCCTGCTAAGTCTTTCTGGTCTATGTAGAGGTCGTGATCGGTGTCCAGCTCCCAGAACTTGCAGTAAATAACATAGAAATGTTCGTAGGAGAAGAACTCTGTCAGCTGGTTCACATCCTCTTCTTGCTCCAGCAGCGCCACGTTCTACCCAGCAGAAAGTAGAAAAATCTCTCATTATGATTATAGGCCAGTTACTATTGAAAATGATTCTTTTAACAGTTTATAAAGTCCCATCCCCCAAAAATTGAAGTTAATATGCATTTCCATATTGATGTGATTTCATTATTATTTTTTGAAAAGAGAAAAAAAACATATTAGATGTTTTAGAGTCCAAACAAATTGAGAGAAATGGTTATTATCCATCTCTGTTTAAATTTAAAAAAAAAAAAATGCAGAGTATGTGAATAAATACCTGGAGAAAGTTACTCTTCCTGAGCTCAGAACATGTTATTTTCCCCGTCCATGACCGGTTCACATTGTAAAATACCCTCTGAATCACCTGAAAAACAATGGACAGTCTTATCTTTGAGATAATACCATTTTCGTGTTTCACTACAGAGTGCAGTGGTGTATAATTAAGGCATACCGTTGTGATGTATCGCGAGTGAAAGTCTGGTGCCTCTTTTAGAAAGGCCAGGCCCGGGTGTGAGTTCACCACATCCTGGGAACATAAAGAACAAACCAGCTCACTTTGATGTTACTCTGCTTGATTTATAAAGCCAAACAAAAACAAAATAAACAAACAACCAAGCGATAAAGATCACCCCGATGACACGCTATGCCTTCTGCACTAACAAAAAGATACGCTCAGTTAAATTCTGCAGTTATTTCCAGGCACCAGCTAAATGACAGACAACATCTGTCTTTCTTTACAGGTATACAAAGCACATGACTTTCAAAGAAGGAATGAAAATGAACAAAACTGATTCACACATCAGTAGCTGCCAGTGTTTATAGTTTATAAACAGTGCTATGTAAAGAAAGTCTCCTTTTTAGGAAGTCAGAATTTTCTTTGATTTACAATTTTTTTTAAATTCTCGTCCAACTTGTTTCGGGATGAGCTTGAGCCCTTTTTAACTGACAACAAAGTGTTAGGAAGGCCAAAAAGAATATGTTTACCGAGTGACCTTCTCTCCTTTCTAACGCCATAAAGTCACAGTGAGGGTGCTGCATTTCAAGTGAACACTGCAGCTATATTCTTGCCGTGAAACTCCCTCATGTCGCTTCTTTATTCTACTCCCCGTCTTTCTACTGGAGGAAAGAATTGTTGACATAAATGTGAAGGCGGCAATGAAATTAAAAGGCCTTATTTCAGGGCAGCCGTCGTGCCTCTTTGACTCTTACTGTGAGAAATTAAATCATAGAGAAACACATAAATCACAGGGCACAGGAAACAGGCGGGGACAGTCAAATCTACTCCACTGCAATCCGCCTTTCATTCATCAAAACAGTCAAAGGCGATTCGCTGAGTGGAACCATACAAATTAAACGGCGTGAGCCACAAGGCATCTCTGGTGGTATGCTAACGGGCGTTCAGCTCAGATCGCTACTTCTGCCAGCATGAAAATGAATCAGGTGTAGGGTGGGGTGTGTGTGGCACACCAACAGCTTGTCAGCTGGGATGCGAATACAAATAGCCGCCACAGCAGGTCCACATGGTAAGAATTTCCAAACAGTCAATTAAACCTCTCTTTTGAGGACAATAAATGAACCATAAGTCCAGGTTTTTGTGACTATTTTAGTACCATAATGCATTTATAACATGAGCCACATTTTCATCTCTATCAGGGGACTCTTCTCTCATAACACTATATTCCAAGCTTACAGTAAGGTGGCTGAATTAGTCCTCCGCCACATGAAAAAGCACAGTCTCAGCAGGGCAGTCTAAAAACATAAGTCCAGTTTGCACCACCCAAGCCAATGCTATTTTGCCATCCCACACTGCCAAATCCAGCCCTCTCCCTGGGTGTGCTACAGCCAGTACCTGCAGGAATGGAATAAAGTCATCTTGTTCCAGGTAATTACAGCCAGGCTTGGCCAAGAGGTGCACAAATTTAGAAGCGTCATCATGACAGGTCAGCAGAGTTCTGGAGGAGAAAAGAGAGAACAGATGGTTACAAGGTTACTCCCACTTTGGCTGTTAAGTTGCCTCTGTCTGTTTTATCATTCCTTCAAAAGCATAAGTTTGACAATGTTGTACTAAAAAGTGCTTATGTGAAAGTATAATACATTTTGAAATTAGGATTCTGTATCGCTGCTGGGTGATTATAAGCATGGAGTGTTATGGTAGCAACTCAAAAATAATGGGAGTGTCTGTTGTGGCCTCTTCTAAGAATGGCTCAGTCATGAGCTAAAGTCAAAGGGCAAGTCTGTCCAGTTCTCTGGAGGCTTAAGATATTAATACAAGAGCATGCCTATTGCACACAACCACATTCAGTGCAAATCACCAGTATAAAAGCCCCTTGGTATTCCTTTCAGTTTCATGTAGAAAGACACTGAAAGGATGTTTTCATTTATACACTGTATATATACAGAGCATCTTTCCCCTTGTGATGTTTATGAGGGCAAAGATTTTTGTTTAGGAATGAAAAGGAAAATGCAATAACAGCAGAGATAATAGCAGTGTATGTTATTCCCAGCGAGTGGTCATCATTGTTCAAAGGAGATTGTTTAAGCCATTTGGCTGTGAGTGAATGCACCAGTGGTCTAGTGACAATAAGAGAAGCTATTGTCTTACTTTCTCCACATAGCCACAAACTTGTGAACGGACACGAAGCCCGTCCTGTCGCCTCCAGCTGAGCAGAACAATGGCACTTTCCAGTAGAGGGGACACTCACAGGCCTATGGAGACAAGGTGGCAGAAGAAACGGGGTAGTGTGTGATCAGGATTTAGAGAAGATAGAGGAGAAAGATTAAATAGAAATGCAAACTCCACAAAACACATGTGACCATTAATGCAGAAATGAATAGTGAAAAGACATCAGAATCAGAATGAGTGTTTCACGGTTTAAAGACTTCCCAGAGGAAACCTAGCTGTCATTGCTCTCTTTACTCAGGTTCCCCTCTGACCATCACCAACCTTCTTCAAGGTCACGGAAATAATATTTTTCCAGGAGGTTTTAAACATCAGCAAACATTCGTACAGTCAGGAGCTAAATGGCACTAATGAAAATAATTTGCTGTGTGGCAGCTCCATGCTACAAATTATGTACTCACCTTGGCAACCTGCCCCATATCCTCAATGGTGGCTCTTTCATTTGGGAATTGGGAAAATATTTTCTCAATTTTGGAAATGAGGCCGTCAATGTTAAGGTTGGCTTGGGGGCGGCCCTGTGGGAAGTAAAACTTGGGAATGCTTTCACTCAGTGCTGTGGTGACTGGCTCCTCCGTCCTCACCTGAGCCTGGGATGAACACAGAGAAACAAGCAGTTAGCGGCTGACGCTAGCAAAGGCTAAGACCACTCAGCTCAAGTATTCCAGGATGAGCTCGAGGCTCGCCTGAACACAAACTCTACACATTGCTGGCATTCATGTAACTATACCTCTCAGCAGCCCAAAGGCCATCAGGGAAGAGTTGTGACTACTCAGCAATCACAATTATTCATGTGACTGACATTTCGCTCCAATACAAATTCACTAAAAGATTTGAAATAATATCTACCAGTGTTTGTAACTTATAATCATTTATTTATGAAACAGTGTCAAAAGGATTTAAGAATTTAGGGCTTTAGATTGGATATAGCAATCTGCAGATAGTAGAAGTCTATAGTCATGATGTGGACAACTTGTGCTACATTAGTCAAATGATTGGTCTAAAGGGTGTTTTGTTTGAAATCTTAATGGAGAATGAGCAGTTTGTACTGAATGATGATTACAGGCTACCTGTGGCCAACTACAATAGGGTATTATACTAAATTTAGTCTTGCAATCTTTGTGCACTGTGATTCAGATGTAAACATGGTGACTTAAAACAACAAGTGTGTTTTAATAACTCATTTTAAAACCGCTCTACTTTTGTTTCCACTTAAGGAAAACACAGAATTTCAAGATTTTATCTTAAATGTTAGGATCCATGTAAAGATAAGTGAAAAAAAATAATTGCAAGATTTTACTACAAGCTTCCTAATAAATGCATGTAAATGGAGAGGCACACTATCAAACATGGTTCATGGCAGATGTTATGGATGGCTCTTTCAAGTACCCAAGTAAATCACGAGTGACAGTGTTATCACTTAAACGAGTGCTGTTCGTCTACGGCCACTATGGTTGTCTTTAGTGGAGGGAAACACAGCTGAGGAACTAAATGAGTTACGGACTGCAATGTTATGAATGTGTGCCTCAAAAGGAGAGCAACAGCTTTTTAAAAACAGAAAAATGAAAGCCTGCCTTTTTTATTTGTTTTTGTTTTAGCTGTGGGTATTTTTCTTCTTTATTATTGACTGTGATCTATTTTATTCTGTTCTATGAGGCACTTTAGAGTTATGTCTTGAAAAAATGTTATACAAATAAAGTTTATTTGTTTTATTGGCAGGATATTATAGGCAAGAAACAAAACTGAAACATGATTAAGTCAGGGATATACTTTGTACACAGCAGAGGCTAGTGGCTTGAAATGAATGTATTCACCTTCGATGCTTGTGTTTGTGCAGTTTCCTAAGTGATATAAAAACCTGCCTTTATGTTGGAGCTTGCATACGTCTGTGTCTGTTATTATTACTATGATCCCAGGCAGAAAACATCATTTTTTATTGTCAGAGCTTGGTTGCTTGTGCTGTATAATATTATTTTGTTCATTTATGCTTTGTTTAACCATGAAAACATGTGTTTCCTGACTATGGAAAATAACATATTCTCTATTCTAACAATGGAGACATAATATTATGTCCAAGAATGTCACAGTGAATCCAACTAACCACACCAGCAGAGCATAGCTGACATATTAGGAAGATATCAAACTCACTGATAAAAATGACCACTGTGTCACTCACACGGTGCTATGAGCCTTACACATAAAAAGACACAACGCGCTCAGTGCCAAATGAGTTGTTATGCTGCACTTATCACTATGCAGACTTTAAAAGACGTACAAATTACCTTGTAAAATCATCACTAGGAACTTGAATGACTGTGTAAACATTAGACTACTTCTTACTGTTGCTATTTTATTGCCATTTTATTATTGTTGTAATTTTAATGTTTGTTTGAAACAGGTCTCTCTTGTAAATGAGACAGTGAGTCTCAATGGGACTACCTGTATAAATAAAGGTTACATTTAAAAAACAAAACAAAAACCCAGTTACTAAATACAGCCTGAGCAGACTATACTTTGCTCTCAATCGTCATTCTCAAAGACTATTCAAATGAGTCAACAATGCTCTAACCGAATCATTTTGTGAGGCCTCTAATAACTACATAAACACACCCACGGTTTGCGACACCAAAAATAACATCTTGCTGTTTCTTTTGGTCAAACATGTATTCTACCCAAAGTTTATTAGACTAAGTCTCCATGTAACATCATGACTGTAACAATAAAACATTCAACAATAGCTTAGAAAGGCCTTAAATTACAGATCTAAACATAACAGGATGGTAAATCTTTCCTTGCCAGCTTCTACTTGTATGACTGTTAGTACTGTCTGAAAATGTTTTGTTGTACTCTAATAAATGATGAATGCTGCTGATCCTCCGCTCTTGTCCTCTGTGTTGGTGTGAGCCATGGCTATAAAAGGACATAAACATCTCCCGTTGCCCTGCCCCGCACTGTCCCCTCTTTCTCTCACTTCATGCTAACTGCTAGCAAAGCTCTTGAGCACAACTGCTAAGCCACATGACATTTTACATATTCCCCATGATGTGGTCTGAAAGAGGACAGAGAGGCAGCTGTGCATAACATACCACAAAAGATGAAACACCATCCAGTACGCTCAAATTTCCTACATCTCCGTACAAATGAAGAATACCTTCATTAACTCTAAACTCATAAACAAAAAGAAGAACTGATTGCACAACAACATTTCACATGACACAGCTGTGCGTGAAAGCAAAGTTTACAATATGCCCAGAAAAAGGCTTAACTACTATTTTGCCTTTATTTGCCTAATCCGTTATTGTACTTTAATTAGTAATTGTGCTACAGTGACATCTGAATACCAAGAAAGTAAGCCCATAAATACCAGTCAACATTAATAGACCTGTCCCCTCACTGACAGGCCAGCAAAGCCTGTTTGACACAGCATACACTCACACAAACACCTGCCTGTCCTTGCTGGAAGGCTCTCAGCCTCTTCTTAAACCGAGAGGGCAGAACAAAGTCACATCCACGTGCCAGCAGAGCCAGCTCCTTCCTCAGGTCAGGGTCCTGACGCAGGGATAGCTCCTTCATCCTCATCCTCGCTCCACACAGGACGAGGAACACATAAACATAAACAACACTCAATCCAGCGTTATCCCCTTGACCATGCAGTCACCACTGTAAGTTAAAAGGCAGTGGAAGCAGTGAAGCTTCTCTGTGCGTATGTCCCTGTGGTTGTCCTCCGTTTGAGTGAGAGCCACTTAATGCATGAGAGCAGCTGCTACTGTGACTCTCTCTCCCATTCCAGATCTGGTCTCACAATTTCAGCTCAGCCTGCTGCTCTGTCCCAGCCTCTACCCAACATGCACACGCACACACACAGACGCAGCAGTGTCAGGGAGCCCTTGCCTCAAAGCTGCTGGGGAGATAAGGAAGAACTGGGTGCATGTGTGTGGGAGTCACCTAGTGTATGTGTGGGATGGGAGGGGGTTCAATGGATCTGCCCTTTCCAGTTTGCATTCCTGAGTCCTCATTGAAGGTTATGTAAAGAGACAGACCTGTTGTTGCAGCTAGCAGTCGCCAGAGTTCAACTACAGGATGGATCTCTATATGACAATGTCACACTGTTCAAGCTAACTGGTTTTCCTTCTGAACGCTTCCACAAAACAAAAAACTTGGGAAACTGACCCACTTATTCTTTAAAAGGCATCAGGGTGCTAATGAGAAAATTCAGAATAAACCCCTGAAGTGATGGAATATAATGAAAGCTGCATATTACTTCTACTGTCACTAAATTTGCCTCCAAGCATAGATCACAAAAAGAGATTGAGCCAGAACAAGCTACTGATGCATGGGTATGTAAAGTAAATAAGAAGGGTATTTACTATTTAATGACAGAAAACAAGGGTCCACTCATCAGATCATATCTAGACAGCCATACATTTTCCCATACGTTCTGCATGCTGTCTTCTGGTGGTTTTTGTTTTGCCTTCCCTTCGCAAGCTTAGGCTGCCAGCCATTCCACATCTTATTATAGTTGATGGGCAACAGAGCGAGGCAACGGGACATGCCAAATTCAAAGACTGATGACCGAACCAGTCTGGGCCTATTAAAAGCACCACCAAGCACTGTTTGGGCAATCCAAGAAACTAGATCTGGAAAAACATGAGTGTATCTTTAGTCCTCAAACAAACATCTACTTCCGATTGCTGTTATCCTGAAATGACGGCAATTACATCAATTCTCCATAAACGCACTGATCTAACAGCTGTAGAGTTGCGTTGACTGCAGAGATTGTAGACAGGGCAAAGCCCAACGCCTAAACACCTTCTCATGCAAGTAGCTAATCAAACAGAAATGTCATAGAAATGTCCGCATCAGAAGACTATGTAAATAAACCTGTATCTGTTAATGTCATTGTCCATAGAAACTAAAAGCACACCCACTGTATTTTTAGATGACAGGACTCCACAGTTTTCCACTGGTTTCTGCTCAGTCCCAGTCCCTGGCGTCTTCCCTACAGGATGCTGCTGCTGCTTGATAAGCTGTTTGTATACATTCATTTCACATCAGCTGCCTTTTGCTGATGCTCTCAATACAAATGAAACGTAGAAAGGAAAGCACAACCAAAAGAAACAAAACAAAAACACTCCAACAAACCCTTGACCAGATTCAAGCTTGAACTCTCATCTACTGTTCAGTCTATTTTTGCATAAGCAAACAAAATGTGAAGTCTGTTCCATAAACAGAGCCATCATGACACAGCAGGGATAACAATGTGTTGTTTTACACATGTAAAAATAACCCCATGGGTGTGAGAAGTGATGGTGCACAGGTTCTGTATAAAGTTTGTGCTTTTTAATTAACTAGATAAGACGAGCTCCAGCAGGCGCTATAACAAACTAAATCATCTTAGGGCCACTCCAGGAAAGTTGTCTGAACAGCACCTTGAGAGGCAACTATCTTACAGACAAGCTGCTAAACATCCCCAGGTTGATGGGTCACTTAGTAAACAGAAAAGCAGGAAAACTCAAGCTGACCCCATAATGTGTCCAATCTCTAAACTGTGAAATCTGATTTGTACACAACAATATGTTAAGTCATGTTGAGTTAACTGAATTACAGATGAGATTATGAAACACACTGTTCACTGTTAGAGACCTCTGGGAGATCTACGTGTTAGCATTTCAAGCACTCAGATGGCAAGATGAAGCTGGATTTTAGATGGGCTTCAGCAGACTCATACTCTACAACTATGATATTCAAGAGACCAAACCCACCAATCCTATCTGACAGTGACATGATTTCTACATCCAATCAGTGGCGACTTAAACCATCACAACCCTTTGGTAGAGCCACAGCTTGTTCACAGAATGAGAACAAAGCCAGTGTTGCAGTGAAATCCAGAAAGCTCTAACTCAAATCCCCACAACTGGGATTTGAGTTAGACCATCTATGATGGGGATTTGGGATACATGTGAATATTTGTCAGACATTCAACTGAGTAACTGATAACACAGTGGTCACAGACAGAACATGATGTGAGTAACAAATGTCATAGCAGTCTAACCTAGATATTTGAATGAAAATCAATGTAACCAATATGAACAAGAAGTAGAGCAAAGGGTCTGTAACAGCAAAGGAAGAAGCTGTAGCTAAGACACAGGCACACCGGTACTTGTATAACAGCACTGCAGTCTGTTTGTTTAAAGATTAGACTGTAAAGGAAGTTTGTAAAGTTTTTTCTTGTATTGGCACCATAAGATATTTAAGCAGGATGATAAAATGTTGATGTACCGTACTTTTTTGACATTAATGGCATAACTAGGTAATAGGAATTAATATGTCAAACAATTACACTTTTTATCAAGATATTCAAATCTCATGAAAGTAGGAGATGCCACCACTGAAGAAATATGCTTTCAATGCATCCTGTAGTTTTACAGAAAGCTCACAGTACTAGTTAAAAACAACATTTGCTATTGTACAACGTTGACGCACAAATGACTGAGACTCCAAAATAATAGCACTTGCGGGAAACACTTTAACACCTGGTGCTCTCTGACAGGTCAGACAACTGATAACGTGACCCCAGACCCCCTGCTTCAAATAGCTTCTATGTTGCTGAGTGCAACCAAGCATGTTATAAAAAGATGTCTTAAGAAATGCACGATATACCAAATGCAGATGCGGAGAACAGAAAAAAAAAAAAAAGTGAAACCCTCAAATGCAATGTGCTCTCACTGCCCTATATTTCAATAACTCACTGTTTGACCAATTGGACTCCTAACACTGAAGTGATTTTACGTGTTGAGCTACACAGCAGCTCTGAAAGCCAAGCATTCACGGGAGAGCTGATATTTACTGTACATAGTGTAAATAAAAGACCTGCGACTACATATCCTGACAATGAGCAGCATCTAATGGAAGCAGTTTCAAAGGAAATTACGCAGAAGATGAATGTGCTGCCACACCTCATCTCACTGGCAGAGTTCTGGGTATCCAATGCCAGCACAAGGGAACCAAGGCTATCTATATCAGTGTCTGATGTCAAAGTCAGACCAGCTGTTCCAGGCTGCATCAGTGTGACATAAATCGAATTTTTTAGTAATCCTTTGAAGAATGCATCTGTATGCAGGAATTCATTTTGTTGTCTTAAAATAGAAGTATTGCATTTATTCACCCTCACAATCCCTCTAATATTGAGTGACACAGTGTGGCCACATGCCATGACACATCACAGCAGAATATACAAACTGCCCAGCAGTTGCCTTATAACTGATTGATCAGCGGAGAGAGGGCATTAGCGGGCAAATTTCACAGTGGTGTGTGAGAGTGCGTGTGTGTGTGTGTATGTATGCAAATATCCAAAAGTTTAGATTCAACCCTCCAACTGTTCAAATGATTAAGGCTCAAGATAAAGAACAGAAACAAAGAAAGCCCCTGATAGACAGTTAAAGATAATCGATTACTCTAGTTTCAAAGAGTGACTCTACAATCCACACTTCCTCTTGTGGTCAGGCTATTAAATAATCAACTATAGCTATGAAGAATGAGGTTTTACCTCAACCCCAAAATTTATAATAGATAAAACTGATGGACGTTTAATTAGTTAATTTCATTTTATTGTCCTCTATTGAAATACGCTGTTTATCTGTGCCTATAAGGCTGTGTAGTAAGTTGTAAGACCATAGTTAAGCATAGTTATTTATTTTATAACATACTACCACTAGTGCTACAACTGGTCCTGCTAGTCATGTTTCTAATATATAAACATGTAAGTTGAAACAAACATTAGATCTCATTCTCCTGCTCTGTTATTTTACATGTCTACTTGAAGATCTCCTCATGCACCTCTTTAGCATGTCACTAACATGTAGGAGGTGGGGTCCTGAGGACCGTATGCCTCCAGCTGTCTCAGGCTGTCTCACTGTCATCACATGCACTAATGTCCACAATCTATCACTACTCTAGGCTTTCACATTGCACTTCTCATCCTAACAGATTATGAGTCCTTGAGCAGATATACAAAATATTTACGGGCAGCTAACTATTTTGTGTAGATTGTTTTTAGGCCATAATCTAAACAATCCAAAGCAAAGCACCTTGGACCCAGCACAGTAAGAAGTACAGCACACAGACTGAAAGAAGTAACCAGAGCGCCAGGGACAGGCTAGGTTCAGACACTCCCACTTCTCATACCACACTAATTCGTGGGTGAGGCCTGAACATTTGGAAAGTATTTGACTAATAATCACTACATACGCCTACAGACAAGAAGGCTCCACTGTGACTGGGTAGAGTGGACAGCCTCTAAATGTCTTTGATGCTGTAGGTCACTCAGCATCCTCTTGTGGCCAGTGAGAGCAAACAGAGATCCCAGAACATACAAGTAAGGGAAACTTGACAATTAAATCAGTGTTAATACAGAATTTAAAAAAGAATTACAAAAAAAAAATTGCAAAGACAGATGTTAAGCAAATATAAGTGAAATCCACACTATGTCCATTTAGAAGTAGCATTAAACTGGACATGTATGCTTTGTATTTGTATGACAAAGCTCAACTTATGACTAAAACAGAATTTTTTTTTTAGATTGCAAAAAAGTAACTAGGAGGAGGATAACATTAATGTTTACGAACTTTTCATGTGAGATATTTCGATGCTAAAGTAAATTATCAGTGGCAGAAGCCAATGTTTATCTAGTGTGTTGCTTCAGTGTTGCACTGGTTAAAAGTTGTTTTAGATCTTGTTTAATAAAGTGTGATGAAGAGGGAAGTTTCTTTTTTCTCCCTTGTTTCCATGTTGCAAAAAGGAAAACTAAACAATAACAACAACAAAAAAGGCCCCCAAAACTCTACCACTTTTGGCTAAATTAGCATTTTTAACACTGACCCAGAATTTCAAGCTCAGACATGTCCTTTTTGCAAGTACATTAAATTTGTACGTCATTCATTTAACTCACAATAGCATAGCAGTTGTTCGGGTCATTACTGACTGGAAAATCAACAGTTTATGATTTCAGCTAGTTTAATTAATTAGAGTTTAATGAGCCAGATAAACATTATTTGATCCTAAAATGGTCAGAAATAACAAGAAAACCCATAGTTTTCTATCAAATAAGGTGACACATAGTGACTGCATTTCCTGTTCCACATCATACTCGCTTTGCTGCTGCCCCACCAAAAGGCCCATTCTGTGCCACGAAAACCTTGGTTTAAATGTGCAAATATGGATTTAATTTCAGGTTACTGTATGGATTGCACAATACTAAAAAGATATGCAGATAAACTGCCAGTTAAACATACAAATAAGTGCATTAAAACTATAAAGATAAACTTACCAGACTGATAAGCTGTTGTGTAAAAAAAATGCCAAGCCAGGATTGCTTTATAGTTGGCTTACCAGAAAGCAAAGAGAGGTTCCCCTTTCGACTTTTAAATACATGTTTACTATCGGTATGCAAAGAGTTTAAAATATTCAAATCATTGTGCAACACACCCTCAAGTACCTCAAGGTGGTTTCAGGAAGAAAAAGAACAGGGTGGCACACCTTGTTTTTCATACTAGTAAATCAAAAACTCTCTGCAGTGTAATGCCTATAGGATAAAAAAACAAAAAAAACAAAAACGGACTAACAGCTGGCACAATGCAGAACTCCTTGTTTAGTGGATCTTAGTATGTTTGTGGATTTTTTTCCTGTGGCACCTTAAGACCTTTTGGCTAAATTTTTCAACAATTAGTTAAATGCTTACTAAAAAACATGGAAAATATTTTTTGGAGTTATTGTTCGAATACACAGTTTACCTTCTTTGTGCTGAGAGATCTCCGTAGTACTCTTCCACTTGGTCCAGTCATTCTGGTGTTACTGCTACTTCGGGAAGGCAGGGTACTGGTAGATGGGGTGCCGAAAGGTGTACTTAAGGGAGCAGGCCTCTTCTCTGCCAGGTTCTTCTGTGATGCCACATTGTTGTTTTCATTGAAGCTTAACGACCTTTTATCAGGAGCGTCCCCAATACCTAATTCAATAGGCTGTCCACTTTTGATTAGATCAAGATAATTTTTGAGTATTGACTGAGTTGTAGGATCACTCAACCAGTTGAGAAATAGCTCGTCTACTTTCATTTTAAGAACCGGCTGGAGAACTTGTGGTGACGGCATTTTGGGCAATGTCGTCTAAAGCTTCCTCTGATGACCGTACCTGCGAAGAATTAAAAGCATCTTTAAACTCACACCACCAATATCTGCCTCCCACACAACGTCCATAGATGACACGAAACTGTCAGAGCAGCGGCGCTGAGTAGGTCACTGAGCAAAAAAACATGACACGAGCAGTAGCCCTTGCTTTGAGTACAAACCAACACTCACTCATGTTATTGAAATTTAGCGGGAAGCGTCAATGCTTTAGCCCATAGGCGAAAGTGGAAAACCCATATGACTTCAATAATGTTTCCAGCCAATTTTAACCCACCACACGTCAAAAACGGCTGCATAAAGTAAACATTTCAAAAGCTTCTGTCAATTAAACCTATCCTTCTATGGAAGAACGGGGACTACAACAGGTTTAGCTACTATAGCTTTAGCAGCTAGCGCCAACTAGCCAATAAATGCACCCACCTTGCCGTGAATGGACAGCAAAGCAAAACACGTTAATATGACTCTACATTTCCTTCATAAGCGATGATACTCAGCGTACGTTCGGCTAACAGTCAAAAATAAAAGCACCATCGAAAATCCGGTGACATTCATTTCTCTGGGAGAAAACACAGCAGACAGGAACAACTTTTCAGGCTCTCGTTCCCCTGGTAACCACACAGCGTTATCGCGAGATCGTCCACTCTCCGCGGAGTCAGTAAGCACTTGAGCTGACGCACACCTGTTAAAATTTAGAAGTGTGGAAGTATTTCTCATATAATGGTTCTATTTCCCCCGCTACATAAGCCTATTCTAACACTGTAGTATTCTCATTTATAAGTAACAACAAAAGCCTTATTGCCAAGTCTGTCTCAGTAAGTATTAGAAGTGTTTTCAAAGAAACTAGGCCGTAGCCCGTCGACTTGGACTTATTAACGTCCAATGATTTCATCTCCTAAGTTTAATAGGTTCATTTTTATGACAGTAGTATGTAGTATTATAGTGGTAAAAAATATATAAGCATGTAATATAATACATAGTAAGTTTACGATATATTGTGGATTAGTATAAATTGTATGAGGTTGCTGTTATTGCCTTGTGCATCTTGAGACACTAATTTAATACAGGCGTTCATTCAGTCTTTTTCTCATTTAACCTGTACATCTACATTCCCTTTGATAATGTATGGTCGGTTTGTATGATGTCCAGCGAGAGCTGTTCATCAGTGCACTACTCATTTCCATGAAACTAGTCCTGTGTGTCCAGTTTAGCATCGTACAAACCTGATTCCGACTGTGCATGAATAACAATGATGCATGTGTGTCCAATTTCACTCTGTCTACTCAAAGCAGCTGGACTGAGCACCTGCTGTATATGGAGCTGGACATACTTATTGATTACTGTGCGGAGGAGTGGCCCCAGACATCTGGCTCCCTCATTGCATCCCCCAGCATAGAAAACAAGCAACACAGGAAAAGGTCAGTTTAGATTATTGATACCATATATGACACCTGCAATAAAAGAAAACACAGTGGAGTATTATTTTTTTTTCATCAGAAAGGCATGCTTTATAACAGACCTAAGACCCAGGCTTCAACCACTGATTTAATGGTTTGGTTTTTTTGTACTTGAGTCTTGTCTACATTAGTAAAACTGATTTCATGATCACAGGGTCGGTACTAATGGTACACCAATTTCACGTGGAATTCTTCTCATTTACACAAGCACTGCAGCCAAAACTAACATGTTGGTTATTGTTTGTTTCTGTGAAAACAATGTTGCTGGGTAATTATGTTTATTATGCAGCCAACAGAACAAATTTTGTCTGGACTAATCTTTCTCTTTTGGCATTGACTGATTATGCCTGTAAACATTTTTTCTAAACACCAGTTTTTTTGGCATATGCGCTGTGTGTAATTATTTGTTTCTAATGACTTTAATTTACTTCACTGGAGCTTTATGACTTCTGACATGACGGATGTATTTTCGAAGGTGATTTTGAATTTTTAAAAAGTTACTTTTTGATGGAACCCATACCGCAGTGGTATGCTGACAGGCTTTACTGATGTTTCTCTTTCTTTTCGGCATGAAAGACATTGGGGACACCTATCACTCCAAACCTCTATCTCGTTAATAAGAACATTCAAAGTGCCTGTAGCTTTGTTTTTAAGAGCGCATTAACGGCGGTTCCGCAGTTGTGAAAAATATCGACTGAATTCCTCTGATTGCTTCCCTTGATAACACGAGTAAATCAAATCTGAAACATCCAAAGTTGTCTGAGGCGCGGCACGTAATGAGAAACCTCTTTGTTCTGTAGAGCAGCGAACCTTACATGTGTTTTAGAGCCCAATCAATATCCGAAATGAGAAGAGAAAAAGTGAAGGTCTTGAAACTTTAAACTTTGCAACTTTTCAAAGTGTAATTATAGTGTACAAATAGGATTTTACCCAAAGCAGTGTGCATGTTGTTTTTTCACGCCTTGAAGGACATTTCAAAGGTTTGGCCGAGTCTGAAACCACAGGGGGACAGCTGGTTAGCGTAGGAAAGTGTTAGTGAGGGGTTTATGTGTGCAGCTCGCCCTTACTGCTGTCAGCTATGCTATATGGGCGCTCTGTGAAGTAGACGATAAGCAATCTGCTCTAATAAGGGGAGTGAATAAAGTTAAAAGTGTTGTGTTGTAGTTATGTGCTGTAGAGAAATATTTGGACCATACTGTACTCACATACTAGAAAAGGCAATGGGCCATGGTTATTTTAAGGTTTAAGTTTGTTTGACATTGGTACGTTTAGCTACTACTCTTTTCTCTTCATTTAAAAGATCCAGATTGCAATGTGAGATTTTTTTGTGGCTGAAGTTTCACATAAATTACTTACATAGAAGGAGAGCAGTCTTTAATAAGTAATGTACGGGTAAGTTTTGTTGTGTAAAAGTGTAAAAATGGCTTTAAAACATACTGTAGACGGACAACAGTGTCTACAGTGCTTTTACTTACACTCAAAGAAAATCTGGTAGTTCTCTCAAGCTGTTTTTTCTTGAACATCTTACAGGATCTGATACCAATCCAAACATCTTCACCTTTGACTTTGGCTTTCATTCAGTAGGGATGTTTACAACGCAAAGTCAAGACAGTGACAAATTTGTGAGCAACGTTGCCACCTTTGTCTCAATTGCTTCTAAGTGGTCTTAACCTCTGTTGCACATTTGTTTTAAACCAGCTCATTTGGTACATTTTTGTACAAGGCAGAGATAAGAACAAGGCCCAATCAGACAAACAAATGACTTCTCCATCTGCTTGAAATTTGACAAAATGACCCAAATAGTTTTAACATATTTCCCAGAAGATATGTGGAATAGCACTGTAATATTTTCTTTTCTGTTTTATGACTTTGAATATATAACAACTAAATAAGTACATGATAACAGCGAGTTGAAAAGATTTTGATTGTGAAATGGAAATAATATGCAGTTACTGTTAAGTTACGGTGATATTATTCCCCAATCGTTTTGCAAACACAACAGAAACTAGTAGAAAGTGCTTTCTTAAAAATTGTATTTCATTATGTAGTTAAACTATTTGTTCAGCTGCAATTTATGCGTATGTTGTTTTAACTTTTAAAATAACTCATCGTGGCACTGTTCTCCTTAGCGACACACGAGCAGACTTTGCTTCAACATACATTGTCAAATGTGTGCTGCAGAAAACAGCAAACTGCATAAGAAATGATTTTAAGCTTGGAGTAACAGGAGTAAAAGTAAGCAGTAGATGCGTAAAAACTAATGCTGATACAGACGCTGCTTCTTTTCAATATCTCAACATTTAGAGCAACATATATGGTTTTATCTTCCCCAGGCATCTCCTTCTTTTATCTGCGCTCCGTAGAAAACACAAGTGTACTTGCTTTAGTTAAAAACATACAATCCTACTGAACCAAGAGCCAGTGTTAGCGCTGGAAAAACACATTTCAACCTCTCTGCCTGTCGATGGGACTTTTAACATTGTAGAAGAGTAGATTTACATTTTTTAATGTTAGAGGTCTTATTAAAAGTTCAAATAATTGTATATATAAATTACATGGTGGACTATAATGAATGTAAATCAGTGTAGGAGTAGTATTGACGTGATTAATCATTAGATTTAAATCAAAACTATTTTTACGAGCAGATTAATGATCACAGTGCCTGTTGTTGCAACTGTTTAAATGCAGGAACTACTCAGGAACCCACTTAGCTGGAAATATTTTAAGCACAAAGTTTCTATTCTGAAGTGCATTAATATAATCAGAAAGTTGCTCCCATCCTCACTAGCCTTTATTAGATTATTTTTAAGAATTTTTATTTATTTTTTTGCTGTTGTTGTTGCACAGCAAATGATGAAACTCTGGCTGACAGGGTGATTTAAACTCTCAGATTCCTGTGGCATGTAATACAAAACAAGGTACACGAGTTACCACAACAGTCCTGAAATGTCATTTTTATTTGCCTCTGCCCATCGTGCACTGTGTTTGTTTTATTTCCAGACACTGCTGAAATAATTGTTAGCATAAAGCAGAAATTTTACAAGGATGTTTCTATAGTCTAGTGATATTTTTTGAGCAGAAATCGCTTTGATCTTGGTCTTAAACAATCCTCTGTTTGATATGGCTTTCAAATGAACTGTGGTATGAACCTCACGTTCCGCCTCCCAAAATGGCATCGGGTAGTGATGAGCCTTCTCGTAGCTCTTTCATGGCTACACTGTAAACACGCAACGCTGTTTTTATTCCTTAAGAAAATCACAGACGCAGAATCAAACTGTCTTCAGTCAACATTTAGATTCCTAATATGCTGTGCGAAATGGAGCCGCGGAGGAGGAGACTTCTTTCATTAGACACTTCACTGAGGCTCTGAAGTTCACTCCTTCCATCTGAGATGACTTTAAAAGAGAAACAATGCATCTGCCTATTGGGGCCTTTGGAGATTTTCTCTCTCATCACATATTAATGAAAGAGGTGCATGTATGGAGTTGCAAAGCTTAAGCAGGAAAACCTGGTTTTGAGCATACCAAAGAGAGTCGACAGATATATAGATATATTTAATGGAGTCGTATATAGTGTGTCTAATCAACTTGGTATACTATATGTTGTTTCTCAGGTGAAATGCTTTGCAAATTTTCTTCAGTGTAGTTCTGCAGATGCTATACAAGGATGTAAAATGTGTAACAGTTGCCTGTAGAGGGTGCACTTCACTTGGGATGTGTTAGGGCTGTACTCCTCTCACTTGCTTTCTAAGCAGACACAGATACATACACAAACAATTCACTCAAGTGTAATGATCTTATATGAGGCACACAGACAGCATGAATCAGAGGTGAGTTCATGCCAGTTATTCTGCTGAATGCACCGTACATCAGTTTCTCACATTGGCCTCCATTTCTCCTTTAATGAGACAGGCCCATCAAGACGGAGCGGGAGCTTTTTGATATCCTCAGAGGGGCATGGTGAGCAGACACATTAATGCTCATAATTCATAGCAAATCAAGGAAGATTTTGTTGGAACAGAGGATCACACCAATTACCAGTTGTTTATTGTTTGCTATTGTTGTGTTTACTGCAGTCTAATCATATTTGGAGGTCGGCCACAGCACTACATCAGCTCCAAGTGGAAAAGCTCTTTTGAAGCCTTTCATTTCGTTGTGCCATATTAGCTGCACTGAGCAGCCCTAGACAACATGCTGCCTTTGCTTTCAAGATAAAAAGAAGCAAGCATTACATCACTTTCTAAATAACTTTACAAATTAAGAAAATTGCAAGTAAATTGGTCACCTAGAAAAAACAAAAAAAAAAGTAAAACACCAGCCCATTAAGAAAAATGTGTTTCATCTATTAATTTGCTTCGAGATAGTAATCGTTTCAATAATGGCTTGAACATGGGAACGAGAGTTCGTGTTCGATTCTGGGCTGATGTTGTTGGTCGCTAATGTTTGGCCAGACAGAGCTCCGTCTTTTCCCTTCTTGCCCCTCCTATGGAACAAGCAAATTCGTGGCATGAAAGCAAGAAAATCATGGAAATCAGCAAGGCCTTCATTATACCAAGGTCATTACATCTGGCTTTTATCCTCCTCTGTACTTATAGGAGGTAAGAGAATCCTATTCTCCATCACCCAAGGCCTCACCTTTGAACACACACATGCACAGATAGGCTTACACCAGAGCCAGCATTTGCTCATGCACGGGCACACACATATACACAGGCAAACACACGTAGGTTTCTCTTTCATTTGGCCTGCTTGAATTTCATCATTCATTTTTACATCACATTAGTGTGGTGTGTTAGTGGTCGACTTGTCTGCGTGTAGAGGGCGGCTGTTACTTCAGGAAAAGACTGAATAATGCACGGGAGAAGGCAGGGAAAGGCTCAAAGGGGGTCTGTAACAGAAGAGATGATTGCCTCCTTATACTATACATATATATGGCACAGTTAGGGTGCACACAAAGCGAGGTAAATAGATCAGTGTCTTGAATCTTGCTTCACGGTAAACTGGAATGTAGGTGGGCTGTTTTTGGGCCATGCAGTAGAGTAAGAGTGCTTAGTTGACTTTTTTAAATGATAAATCACACTTAAATGTTGTGTCCTGTCCGCTTACATCAAAAAAGACCAAGAAGATGGAAAATATAAGCAAGAGTTGAGCCAAGTGGGTGAAATGTGCTGCTGTTTTGTATCATTAAATCACATTAGATTATTCTTGGAAAAATGGCAAGTATTAACAGCAGATTTAGTTTCTCTAAGCAGTCAAGGTTATCATTTCACATCTTTTCAGAGACATGCGAGTATAACAATACATTAAGTTACTTTAATTAGGCTATTACTTTCAAAATAACCCAAACCTACAATCTGGAGGGGAAAAAACTCTCCACCTTTAAAGTTAATATTTTTAATGGGCATCACAAGACAGTTGAGTCTTACTCAATGCCTCCTTCAGAAAAAGCAATAACTGTGATGTTAAGGGGAAGAAAAGTGTTCTCTTAATGTGCGCCAAAGATGGTCTCTTTTGTCTGCCTCACTGGCTGTGTCTAACTTAAAACTCTCGATTGATCTGATACCACCAAGAACTGGCCTGCATATTAAACCAAAGCTGCGATACATCTCCTCTAAGACGGATGAATTCGGTGCATGTGTGTTTTAGTGGGCTCGTGGCTGCGGTCCAGGTTTGGATTATTACAAAAAAAAAAAAGCTGAAAAAACGTATTCAGCGTTTGCTGTTGTCCATTAATAGTCATACACACCATAATATCCCTCAGAAGTCCAGCTCAGCGCCTGCCAACACACATTGGCCTTCGCTTCTGATGCTGACATCATTTAATCTTTAGGAGGAGCTTGAAGTTTCTATCCCAAATCCTTGATCTGGTTCACCTTACAGGACGAGCCTCTTTGTCTCTAATCCAAAATAAACAGACTCGTTATTGTATTCTCTCTCGTCCAAGGCACACAGACTTCTTTGCCTGTCTTTAGGTGAAGCAGTCTCTCTACTTTGCTGCCCATCCACATTGAAAATAATTAAAAGAGCAAAGTGAACACAAATGTCCTCATCTGCTGTGCATGGGAACTGACAAAAAGCCAGGAGATATCCCTTTTCAGAAAAGCACGCGTGCTGCCAGCGCATAAACACACACAAGTCCTTTGTAGATGTATGCGGTACAACAGTATGAAAAACAATCCTCTGTTGTCTCACTGTTTTTTTGTGCCTGGGTGTTTTATAAGCATTGAAAAGGATGCACACTTCTCAGATTAGGACTGGCAGAAGTGCTCGGGAGAGTGCGCCAGGAAAAGGATGAACATTAGGCACCTGATCAGACAGGATCAATGAAAAGCAATTAGATGATAAGTCTGCAGGAGCAGGCCTGCGTGTGCACGACTGCAGGGGCCAAAACCTTTACAACAGCCAGAAGAGTGAGCGAATAAACATATCTCCTTCAGCCTTTATGCAAGAAGTGAATAAGGCTGAAGGAGTCTGTGACGATCTGTTTAGTGTAGTACAGTATTTATGTGCGTTTGTCTGCTTCTGTCTCCTTGTGCGGCTTATGTGTTTTGCCTAACATCTATTGTCATAATGATGTGTGATTATTAAGGGAGCAGGGATTTCACAGCAGGGGAAAAAAAAGGGGCTGAGCCGACAACAGGTTGGGCCTCCCTTTGTGTCTTTGTTTGAAAGCTCAGCAAATCCATATTCATGCTCCCAGTATGCACACAATAGCAATATGCAACACATTTGTTTATAATCTTTGTTTATTTGGGTTGCATACATTAACAAATTCCCATTTCGTGCTGCTGTAATTCAAAGAGGAGGTAAAAGGTAACGGTAAGGAAAGGTTTCTCGCGAAAGAGGTGGACACAGTCTCCAAGAGCTGATGCATTGTTATTTCAGTTCTATCCATGGGAGAGGTTAAGCTCTTGCAGTAGGCTTGCTATTAGGCTAAACCAGGGTGCGCTGTGTTCTGTGTGGGTTGAAAAGACGAGTTCTGACCATTAGCGTAGCTCCCGTTCCTGGTTGCAGAGTACAAAAGCGCATAAGAGTTTTTCTTCCAATTTGTGGGTGTAATGACGACACACACAACAAATAACTCGGCGCTTAATCCAGTCTTTGTTAGTTCATTGAAATATTTTTCCCTTTGTCTGCTCTAACTAAAATATCCATCATTTGTGGCCCTTAAAACTAAATGGAGGTGTAAACATAGCGTATAGGATGCAGTAAAGTGCCTTTCCTCCTTACTTGATTCCTGCATGTGCTCATTTCCAACACTAGATGGCTGTCTGTGCTGTGTATGCCTTGTGTCAGCACCAGTGCAGCCTCTTCATGCTGCTTTTTATTGGCCTTAGAAATGCAAGGCTGAGCAAAAGATTTTTGTTAATAATGCTTTGAGACACTCGGGTTATGAAAACACAGGGCTGCACAGACACAGCACCCAACTTAATGTTTTGATGTTTGAATTTGCCAGCCCTTCGTTTTTTTTTTTATGATGTCACGAGCAATGGATTAAATACACTGTCATCAGAAAAGTCAGTTGCAGATTCGCACACGCGGAGGTGAAAGTGCATTTGAGTGCATTTAAAAATAAACTCTATGCGATGTCAATTCTAATATATATTCCACATATTTCGATCTTTTTAATGTGGTTTAGGAAAGACTTCAACTAAGCTGACAGATTTCAAAACAAGTCAGAGGTAATGCTAATGTCAAAAAACCCACCAAACACATAATTTATCATTCCAGTTATCGTATAATTATTCTGACTGCAGTGCCATTTGTGTATGTGCTTTGTTTGCGTTGTTTAAGAGGCTATTTGTAGTTTCATTATGTGCAGTAAATGGGACCACATAGAGCACTTGGTTGTATTGACTTTGAAGATTGCATTTCTTCCTTCTTCAGAGGCCGTCCGTCTCTTTAGCCTGAAGCTCCCAAACCACACAGCCGGCCAGTTCATGGTGGCCTTTTATTATGATGTCAGCACTTCGCTTAAAGAGCATTCAATATCTCCAGGACGGCCGTTGGTGGAACATCAATAGAATAACACAGACGAGCAATAGATGGCTATTCCTCATAGCCGGTCAGTTCATTTGCTCATTGATTTATTGGTAGCTGACAGTGTAATGGAATTAAGTAGCAGTGATTATCACAAGCAAACAGGTTATTTGTTTGTTTGTTCTTCCTGCATCTGTTTGCAGAGTTTCAGCACTAGCTGTGCACAGGTGAAAGATTACACACGCGCTTACGGACACGTAAATAGATCTACGAAAACTCAAAGTCCTACTGAACTATTTGAACAAAATGAGAAAGGTCTCAAAGTGCAATGTATGTTATGTGATTTATTATTAGACAGGGTAAAAACTAGGTAATGCAAAGGAAAGAGAAATGAAAGAGCAGGAAAAACAAAAGCATCCCCGATGGAGGGGAAAGCTATTGGACACAGCCTGATTTTCAGGCCTATTAAAAGATGGTCATCTAGAAAGCAGGCGGAACCTTGTAAGACAATTGAACCAAAATCACCCACATAAATCAGAGCGTGATTACCTCAGGAGCTGGAGTTATTGGGTGTTAACGTTGCTGTGCACGCGCTTTAACTTATTAACACTCTTAATAGTGAGGAACAGATTTTAACAGAAGTCCTGCAAAACCCGAATGAGGTGGAACAACAACAGGAAACCAAAAAAGAAGTAATGCATTCAACTGGTGTTGGTCTGTTTCATCTCGACAGTGGCACCTTGATGCTGAAGTCAAAATCCTCCAAGATTTGACAAAGTTTGGCAATTCTGTGTTGAAAGGTTTCTCTGTTTTTTTTTTGGTAAATGTGTACAATCATATCTCTCCATCTCCATCTACTACAGCATCCCTGGTTCTGTAATTCATGCAAAATGAAATGAAAACCTTCTTAGCAATATGCAGATTTCTTTATGCAAAACAGCATTACCTATGGTGCACGGACGGCAGCTAATGCCTTTGATCAGTCTCTCTGACATTCTAACTACTGAGAAGAAAAGAACTTAAAAATTGTAAAGGCTCTTAATTGAAGTGAACATAAAAGAAGATACATGGTGTTAATTGGTATACGCTAAGAATAATCTAGACCTTGGAGACCACTGTCCCTTACCGGCCCCCCTGCCAAAGTGTCAGGATTTACATCTTTAATTCAAGATTTCCCCACATTAATTACCTCGCAGGCAGCGAAATGCGGATTACTTCATTTTAAAGTATAATAAACATCCAAATAGCCCCTCCACCCTCCTCATCCATGAATATAAATTTTGGTTAGTGTGCAAAAGCAGCACTGGGTCTCGTGTTCTTAAAGAGGTTGTGCAGCAAGCATGTGTCTCAGAAAGAATTTGAATTTAGTAAAAACATAATTGAAGTACACATTGTTGGATGCAAACCTTTAATCATAACAGTTCAGAGTTATAACAATAAAGTTAGAATGATGCATATGGAGAATTAAAGATGAAATTATACTTAGAGGTCACTGTGCAGGTGTTACACCAGATTGTTTTGGAAAATGCAGAGCATATTTGGCATGGTATCATTGGCATAACGACTAATTTGTATGTGTTTCTGTGTGTGTGTGTGTCTGTCTTTTCAGTGAGGTAAAGCAATTTGAACACTGGACTCCAATATGACCTTTGATTATGAGAGGAATAAAGCAGTGCTCATATCCCAGGCCTCTCTGTTTCCTCTCAACATGATGAATGGGACACCCTGAGCTGCAGGACAGAACAACCATTTGAGAATCCAGGGTGACACACACACACACACACACACACACACACACACACACACACACACACACACACACACACACACACACACACACAGAAGTGCTGACAGACAAATGACACTCTGATGGAAAGCGAAGCACTTTTAAGCCCTTAAATGCCACCACCAGCAGCACACACACACACACACACACACACACACACACACACACACACACACACACACACAGTCTGTACTATTCTAGCCGCTGCACTTATCTCCCTCCCTTTAGCACATTTAACACTATACTGCCCTTGAAAATAACCAGCTAAGTTGTGGCTTTTATCTCGTGAGCAGGTTCATGTATGGATTTATTAGTGGAAAATAGACACATCTACCATGGCTTATTGAAACAATTTCAAACGCATCCCAATGTGGTTAATATTATGCAGTTTATTAAGCAACAATAAGCAATTTATGTAAACACAGTTCAAACGAGCGCCGCTCCTGTACACCTTAAAATCCTCCTCTTTTTTTGAAGTGGTGTTATTTTGGGGATTCATTGTAATTTATTGGCTCAAAGTGCACAATACAGTGTTAAAACTGATTTGATATGGAAACCTGCAGGGACATATTAATTAAAATAGCAATCTAATTAGCATTCCACTGTGACCTAAAAGTTGAATATTATTAGAGCTGCAACCGTCGGCTGTGATGAAAAGAGCTTACATGACAGTGAAATTGAAATTCAAAGAGCTGGAGATAATGTACACACAGATCAAAAGAACAAACGGTGGGGAGAAAAATAACACACCAAGAAGTTTTACATTTCCTCACAAGGGGGAAAACCAGTGTGTTGTGCACACTCCTGCACCCACATACACACACATGAAAACACTGTTACACTCAGTATTAGGTAGTTGAGTATAATTTAACCTAAAAATGTAGCACGTAGAAATGTCAGCGCAGTGACACAGAACTTACACCGGTAATGTAATAGCAGGTAAGTTCACTATTTATAAAGTTTAGGAGGAAGAGTAATTTGGGCTGACATGAATATTTTTATCTTTAGGTTATAAATTGGCTGTTGATGTTTTAATTCACATCAGTTCATATGAAGACATAATATTAGAAGGTTGAAAAATGTATCAATAATACCAAGTAACTTTTTAGTTTTCTACTTACTCAAAGACTATTTTACAAGTTTTAAAGCCTATTTCTCTGCTGGAGCAGGGAAAAAGTACCCTAATTGCAGGACCTACATTATATTTTGTGATCCGATAATAGGAATGTGTCGATATGCTGGCTGAATATAGCAAAAAAGACAATATAACACATACTGTTATCAGTGGTTGATGTTTGTCTGTTGTGCTACATAATTAGTTGTACATGTTTAAAGATAGCGTGAGGAGCTGAAAGAGCAATGAGGATTTTTTTGTTTGGCTGGCACACACAGGGCATAACAACAAAATGTTCTTATCAGCACTCCTGACTTTCAGAATAGTTGCATAGTTTTGGAAGTATTGGAAGTATTTTAAAGTAAGTGCTTTCTATCTAACAATCACACACATTCGCACTTGAGGTTTATTTTACTCAAGCATACTTTAGCATGCAGACTGGAGCAGCCAGAGATTCAATGAGAATTAGGTAGCTGACCTGCTCTGCCTCTTGAGCCACAGCCATCTCACCAGGATATGAGTAAAAGACCAGTTATTATAATATTTCTATGAGTAAAGTTAAGAGGAGTGCATTTAAAGCACTTGAAGTAGGAGTAGGACCGCTCATGATGCAAAATGACTTTTTTGTTATGTTATGACATTTTGTACTTTTATTACACAGTAATATTGTTTCTCTTATTATAAAACAATAATGTAATATTTTTCCCCAGTGGAGTATAATGAGGCATGCAAAATACCTGAAAACTTAAGTATTCTAAATAAACATGCTTGCTTGCTTTACACCACTGCTGTTATCACACTGTCACAATAGTACGTCAGAAAAGGTAAAGAATGTACAGACAAACACTTTTCTATCCTGATCTGTTGAAGTAAATATTGTGTTTTCAAACCGAATAATAATACCAAGAGTTATTGATTATTTTGTCCACAAATGACTGTCCTTGATTACAGAAATCTTCCTGTACGCCTGTTGCGGTCTCTTTTTTCTAATGATTTTGTGCTCTTGTTAAATAGACACTTCAGATAGGACAAAGCTGAAAAATGACACGCAGTAAGAATCGAACCTGAGGACACCCTGCCCTGAGCAGCAAACCAACTGACTATCTGGACAGCCCTGGTTTTAATATTTTATGATGATTGCTGACTTTAGGTCATAGGTTTCCAGCCTGTTTTCCCCATCTCTTGGCTCCTGTTTGAAATCCAATAAGCAGTTCTTCACAGTCATATTGAAGTATAGATTACCTACAGTACACAGCAGGAGGAAGCAAAGGAGAGGTTTACATTGCTGCGATCATTGACTCTACACTTGGTCTGACAGATTTCATCATTTTACCAAAGCGGTTAACCTGTATTAACTGCCACAGCTTTCCCCAATATACATTAAGCCTAACACAGGTCATGACAATCAAAACAGTCCTCACAGGGGTCAGTGCGCTCCACTCTACTCATTGTTACTTCGGTTTAACCTTGAGGGGTTGTATGCTTTTCCCTGCCTCCCTTTGGGGAGACTTGCATATTTCTGCATAGCCTTGTGCACCAGTTGAGGTGCCTGTTCTCTGGGTAAGGGCCTCTACGCTTCTCCTGCAGCTCTACAAGCGGGTGTGTTAACATGTGTCCCTGCAGTGGGCCGCCGCGCCAGCCAGCAAGTGATAATTATTCATTAGTATTCATTAGTGTGAGGTGCTGGCCGGTGCAGGGCTCATGTTGAATCAGTGTTCTGACGAGGCCTCGGCCCGGCGCGGGTCAGTGAGGAGCCAGTAATTAGGCCCACCAGTCAGGAGGCATTTTCCTAAGCACAACACATGAGCTTGAGAGAGACGAGATGCAACCACCAGGAGAGAGGCTGCAGGAAGAGAGAGAGTGTGCATTTTATTTTTAAAAGAAAGCCAACCTTGGCCTCCTTGCTTCCCTGCCTGGGTAGTGCCGAGTATCTTAACCTTTCTCCATCACTCACTCCATCTGCGGTAAAAATCCGAGATAACCTTGGCTGTCTGCTTTGTTTGCCTTGTGCGCTTTCTCTTTGAAGATTTTTTTTAATCCTTTTTTTTTTTTTACTTCCCTCAGCTCTCCTCTCCATTTTTTTAATTGAAGGATATATAGCGTATATGATTCTGTTTCCTTAAATCTAATATGTTGGTTGCATATGTTTATTTATGGATCTTTGCATGTCAAATGGTTGATAATAGCAGCAGTTATTATCACTTACAGAGATAATTGTGTAACAGTTAACATGACAGAGTGGTCGCCTCCCAGGAATGCTGTTAGTATTGTAAATGGGACCGAGGCCTAACCGAATTAATCTAATTGAAAGATAATTACACTGGCTGCAACAAAGCTGGACCAGATTCATCAAACTGCTTCCTGCCCCCGTGAGCCATTAAGAGGAAGAGATCTACAAGCAAGCACGGGAAGGTTAAAGGCATCCGGGGTGCTCAAAGCTGGCTGTGCCGAAGCTGTCAGTACATATCTGACATAGAAAAAGAGGATTTGACATTGACTGACAGCAATTGAGAAAACAGGGGGTCAAATGTTGAGCTGTTGCGAGACAGGAGAGAGGAAAGGCGCGAACCCCCCAGATCCAAGTCTCTGTGGAGGACAGCAGAAATCCAATGAGATGATAGCTTATCCTGTCAACACATAATGTCAGTTTCCCTTGAATATAAACAAAGAGCATAAGACACTGACAACCTCTCACTCTGCTTCTCTTTCTGTTTCTTTCTATGTTGTTGTTTTTTTTGCTTGTTCATTCATGTGCAAGCATGGGTACACATGGATGTGGGAAAGGGAGTGCCTCACATAACCTCGCAATATCCTGACATGATTCCAGATTAGACGAATTCCCTAAACTACAAGCGAATGGCACGGCACCCTCGTCTTTCCCAACAAGCCCCCCTCCCTTTACATTTCCTCATTCCTTCCCTTGGTCTCCAGCATGCACATTTTTTCTCCTTTGGATTTATCAGATTGGCATATAGGTGGGTTGACAGCTCTCAAACTGGCACTGCAGAAGGGGGAGATCCCAGAGTGTGAAGGTTAGCTGGATAAACCTATCCGGGGTCTGCCCAGGAGGAGGAGAGGAGGAGAAGGATGAAGAGGGTGTGTATGAGCAGGGAGGCCATGGGAGAGCTGGAGAAGGGGAGAGGAGAGTGAGGGAGAGAGGCTTGGTAGGGCCCCGCTGAGCACATAAGCTTCCATGCTGAGCGCAAACGTGGCTGGCTGACAGTTGTGCTCAGCCTTCACTGTAATAATGAATAAAAGGAAACTCCCTGCAGATTACACATCTTCCGTGTTTTGACATTGACCTTAATACATAATTTAACCACAAAGCCTGAACAGTGTGTAACGAGATAAGAGAGGACCAGAGGATAGAAAAAAGATGCCTGGCCTAAAACATACAGGCCAAAAAAGGCGCCTCAGCCGTAATGGCTCTAATATGAGCCAGTCTGTGAGGACCAGTATTTTTTTTCTAAACAAGATGGGAGTATTTGTGGGAGAAGACTGGAAGATTGAAGGCAGCAGGAAAATTATGGATATGTGTGCGTGTGGTGTGTGTGAAAAATACAGTGATTTTCCTGCTTATCAAATTCCCAGTGGGAGGAGAAGGTAGTGCTGCTAAACCTCAATAGAATAGTAATGTGCCAGCCCGGCTGTTGTGTGTGTTTGTGCTTCTTCCCACTGTTCATATAGTTCTGTTTAGTGTGTAACTGTAGACTGGCTGAGTGTGATATCTGAAAGAGGTATTTGTCACTCTCATTGTCACTTCTCGGTCTGTGTGTGTGTGTGTGTGTGTGGGGGGGGCATCGTGTGTTTGTGTGTTTTCCTCGGGGCGTGTGAGCATTGTGATGTCTGAGTGACTGTTAAGCGCAGTGTTTGCTGAGCCAGCACTCTCTGCCACAGGTTATGTCACTTCAGCTGAGGTCACCATGTCACAGAGACTGTCAGGAAATGCTTTCTTTAGCCAAACTCCCTAAGGAGAAAGCTACCAGACTCTCACACACACAGCCTTTAGCTGAATGTGTCCTAAGTATTCACATCCTAGATGAGCCACCATCATGTTACCAGCAGCTCGAAAGGCTGCGACATGAAGAGGGACACAGCAGTGATCTCGATGCCATTTGTTTACTAAAACACAAACAAAGAGAATAGATTAAGCACAATTACTTAACTGCAGTTTCTGTATCTAACCATTCATGCCATCGTGGATAATTTGTATCCAGTATCATTTAGTACTTAGTGTTATTCATTAGACATGGAATCCCATGTGGGATCAATGTTTTTTTAAACTTCTTTTACTCTTTTTCTACACTTCCAGCACATGTTCATTTGCTTAGCCCTTTAGTTGTTACTAAAAGGCATGAAAACACCTTTTTTAGGGTATGAAAAGATTGTGCTTTAGCTTAAAATACAAAGAAAAACACTTATTTTAAAGCTTTGATTATTATCTTGCCTGAGTGGCACAGCTCAGTTGGCATGTGTAGTGCAAACACACACTTTGTACCTGCACAAAGTCAATTCCTGCCAATGCACACAAAAGAACAGACTGAATTTCAGGCTTTGCCATGAGACTAGGAGCCACTAATACAGACCTGGCCCACATCCTCACACAGTTTCCTTAGGGTCATAATCAGGGTCAGCACCTTGAATGTAAGGACATAGCGACTGGTCCCAATCCTGGTTTAAAAAATACACCTTTTGTTTTCTACTTGCATTTGGCGCATTCATGTGTGTTTTACTGTTAATGGTAAATGCTGCAGATTGAGAATCATTACTACCACATTAAAGCGATGATTACATCACTACTCACCTGCTAGGTGCAGTTGAACACAGATGCAGGTCTTAAATAAGAATTAGGAAGGCTGTACTTGCTCCTTCCTCTCCTACCCTTTCATCCTCTTCACTGCTCTCACACCCTTTCGTCTTCGGGCTCTACATGCACAGACTGTTCTGTAATTGAAGCAGCACGTCAGAGCCGTCTTCCTGTCTGCATGTAACCCTCTGATTCACACTATTCTCATTAGTGTCATAATTACCTCGTGTTGAAAAGCAAGGGCCTGAACGAGCTCCTCAATGAGCGCTAAGGTGAGAGTGCGGGCCTGTGGCACTCTTGGTTGGGGGGGTTAAGGCTGACCTCCAGCCCAACAGGGGGCAGTGGTGATGTACTGAACTCAGCCTGCATGATGTCCACAGCTGAGTGCATGAGGTCTTTTTAAGGGCTGCCTGCTGTTTTGCATGGTAACAAGCAGTTGTGAAGGGAAAACCGATTGGGCAATAAATGAAACATGAAAAATTGTTCCCTGGAATAGATAAGTGCTGCTGCTTTTTCATACATTTTCTGTTTCTTCTATCAGCTATCTCTTTATAAAGCCGCCTCCTTCTCCCAGGAAAATATACACACCTGTCAGTCTGTGCCTAGTCCTTGGACTAGACCTTTGTCTCAGAGCCCTTGGAGTTCTTTAGGGGATTTGCTTGGCTGCGGCCTAACCGGCCCTGAACAGCCCATAAAGTGGTCCAGCTGGGTAGGACATCTAGTATGTGTGTTGTAAGTATGCCTGTGTGGACTTGTGCCATCATGGCTCAGTTAGCACACAGACCCACAGCTATGACTGTGGTGGCAATAGTACTTTGGTGCTTTGCCATCAGGCTTCCCTCCAAGGACTGTGTCAAGACAGTGATGATGCAGGGTGGTGCTCTACTTCTGCAGCAGTAATCTAATGAGCCTGTAAACACACTCATTTGACATCATTAATTGGAGGGAGATCAGAGATCCAAGAGGGTGTGTGTGTACAGTGTATGTGTGTGTGTGTGTGTGGTAGCAGTTGGAGGGTTCTCCCATCAGAGAGGGTTCTCCCAGATCAAAGATTTAGAGTGTGAAATCCCTGATTATGCGACAGAGAGACAGATTAGAGGCAGTTTTCTGCCAAGCTGAGAGAGCAGCAGTGTTTGGTCAGTGCCAACAGAAGGCCTTGTTTTCAGCAATAGAAAGCACTAAAGCAACACACTTGAAGCTGCCCTCTGTTTTGTCAATTATACAATGAGTGGATAAATCAAAGTTGGAAGACATGGAGTTTATCTGCGTCCAGTTTATTGATTTTCAAGTATTTCAGGAATCGTAAACGTGTGAAACTACATTTTAAACACATGGTGACAAAGCTTCTCGCGGTGCTTTTGAAAAAAGTTTGAATCTTCTTTGTGACTGTCACAGAGTGCGATCCATTAGCTTTAATTGCGCTGCCATACTGGTTCAGTCACATTTGTCAGCTGGATCTAAGCGGGGGGGAACAGAGGTGCAGTGCTAGAGTTGCTTGCTACTACTAGTCCTCTGCTCTGAGAGCAACCCAGTCCAGTCGTTAATGATCTATCTGTCTACCACCCGCACAATGGCCCACACCGCTGTTCGCTTTCATTTACAGAGTGCCAGTCTCTGAACTCCCCTCATCAGCCCTTTGTTCCTGACTGTTTAATGTTTTTTGGGGAGTTGATTGGTGTAGCTTTGTATGGGATACTTTTGAGCAAGTGGCTTAGAGAGACAGCTAGAGCAGGAATTTTCTAGTTTAATACATTATGAAGATTTCACTTTCTGCCTTTGATTCTGTACTGACAGTTATCCTTCAGTCCTCCTTTAAAGTCCCACTTTCAATCCCTAATGGCTGTCATGTCGCTGCACTCTCTGGACTCTTACTCAAAGTGTCATTGGCATAATGGTCGGCAGCCGTTGGCCTCTTTTGATCATCCATGCTGTGTGCGAGAGCAACTAGAGCTGAAACAGTGAGGTGTATGAGGTGTGTGTGTGTGTGTGTGTGTGCGCGCGCACTGCTTGCGCCTCTGCTCGGCTGCCACTCCCAGGCAGAGCTCCACCACCGGAAATCTAAAATTCACTTTCAAATAGTTTTCCTCCTGTTCTTGGTGCCTAATAGCCACGCACTGCAAAGTGTGTGTGCATGTGTGTACTCATTAAAGGGATAGCACGGGTTTCTCCTGTATCAGCATCTCAAGCTCAGCCCAGTTTGGCACCCTCTCAATGGTTATGCATACTCCAACAAAGAGATGAAGGGCCGCAAGGGAGTGAGAGAGGCCAGGAGTGAGAGAGAGTGTGTGCGTCCGTGTGTGTATGACGGTGAGCTGAGGCCTTGGACGAAGCCAAGCTCAAGTTCAAACACCCCGGCCTGCGTTCGTATGTGTCATGCCAATCCAAGATAAAATCACACTCACCAGGCCAGAAAGAACACATCTAAGCAAGATGATCAGGGCCAGGAAACATCCGGAAGGGTTCTGAGGCTTTCCAGCAGAGACGTGCTTGTAATAGAAGCCAGTGTGCACTTACTGAATGACATTATGTTCAAACATCCTGGGCTGAAACCCTCTGTGCTTGGATCCAAGTAGTGCAACACTTCCAGGATCAGTATCCTCTCATTTTCTGCCTGCTTCACTTACCTGCCCCACAGCAGCTTAGGCCTCAGTCCAGGTGTTAGGCAGGCTCGGCCCAGAGCCCAGGGCACTATTGATGCTCAGACAGTAAGACTAGCCGCAGGGCTTCTGCACATCAGTGTCTGTGGTTTCATGAAACCAGAGCAGGTATTCTGCTTTGATGGACTCACTTTGAATATATTCCTTGAATTTGACAAGAGCATAATTTATTGTATAGATATTAGTGAAGTAAAATCTCTTCTAGCAATGCTATTCCTTTCTTGGATTCTCTGCTGCTGTTTGGTCCTTTGTGGCCTTTTTCCTGAATCTGAATAAAAGGCTATTAAATTATACAAAGAAAAGTGCTTCACTGTCTGAAATTTGAACAACAGTTGTTTCTCAGGTGGTAAAGGCTGGTTGTCAACTAAACTCGGGGTTGGCAGGGCGATCCTGGCCCCTCTCATTACAAAGCACCCTTGGGCAGGAGAAAACTCAACCTCAAGTTGTTCCCTATAGTAGGCCAGGATGCACACTCATACTCACAGCCACTCTGGTGTGTGAGTGTGTGTGACTGGGTAATGAGAAACACATTTTGACGCACTTTGTGAACCTAGTTAAAGGTGGTATATAACTCGGTGCACAGAGCGTTAGCGTATGCCGTCACAGTGCCGCATGTAATATTGTGGTTTCTCATCATACGTTGTTTTTTCTGCAAACTTTCCCCAGTAAACTTAATCGATTTGCCTTTGGACTTATTTATTTAATGCACTTACTCGCACACACATACATGTGCAGCCCTGCCCTCCCCTTTATCCACAGAGGGATACAGATCAGAGCACTCGGCCAAGATTGTGTGTGATGTAAAGTTCTGGAGAATAAAAGACGTCTCTTCCAATAACATATTTCCGCCATGTATCGAAAGACGTGTCAATTTCAGTTACACCTGGCGCGGCAGCTGGAAAACAGCGAGTTCTTCACTTCTAAAAGACAATGCCATAACAGTCACTCCCCACCTGAATGACTGATACATTAAACATGCAGAAAGCAGCGGGAGGACACCAGGGAGGGAGCGTTCAAAGACGAAAACAACGCATCCAAAAACAGAAAAAGAGAAATATGTTGCTTGCTACAGTACAATGCAATGCACCTGTCTGGTGATGCTGACTAGCAGGAAGGATTAAGGATTAAGCCTTAGTCTTTCCAGGAAAAAAAAGAGTATTTTACTGTACAGACAGTAAAAAGTAAGTGCTAATATACGCATTTTCTTGCTGTATAAATCCCAGAAATTCTGTGTTACATTCCAGCTCACAGTGTATTTCTCTGTCACTGTATTATTCCAGCTATGCATATATATCTTGTCCCCAGTTCTGGTCTTATCCATGGTCTGAAAGCAATCCCAGAGAGTCAGCTGATCACACAGGGCTTTTGTAATAGCAGCAGAGGACCGTCTCTGTCCTCTAGTTTCATGACAGGACTGTCAGAGAACATGCAAGCTTATAGACCAGACGTACTAAAATCTGCAGCCCTTGCCTTGGTTATGAACTGCTGACACAGCTCCTCTGGCCTGTTGTAGAAAATTAATTCAGGCAAGTCAGAGGACGCCTCAGTCAGTGGGATAGACAGACAGAAGGGGTCCTGTAAGGCAACAGTGTGAAGAGGATAAGAGTCTGTGGTCCTCTCTGTTCACTGCTGGAAACATTAAGACTCCATTAAGGAAGCCTGACACAGACGGTGTAGGCTGCCTCTGTTCTAACTGAGCAAGCAACTTATTAGAGAAAGTGGAACTTCGGCTCTCTGTCTTTTTACTCTGGCTCACATAGAAGTCCACATGACAGTATTTAAAGTCAATGAAATGTTTGTTTTGACTTGAGTCATTATTTAGACAAAACAAAATTTTGACACTATTATTTGTGCTATCTAAATTAATGAAGTGTCATTTATTTTCATGAGCATTAACATGGTTTAATTTCTATTTTGTAAAATGGAGTCACCAAGTCGTCATTGTTCAGTCTAAATTTGAGTAGTAAAACAGTGTTACACAAGTATTAAATAAAACTTCATGTCTGTAGCACTGGCTGCAGCCAGAGCGAACAAAACTCTCTGCATGATGATAAATGAGAGATCCTGTGTGATCCAAGATGATTTCAAGTGGATTGGATAAACATATCTAAACGATGGTAGAACTAGCTAGGGAAACTTTGTCAATTGAGACATAGCTTACGATTTCATGCTTGTATATCATTTATACATTAATGATAACATCCTCTTCTTCTTTCGGCTGCTCTCTTTAGGAGTCACAACAGCACATCACCTGCCTCCATCTTATCTTATCCCCAGGATCCTCCTCTATCACTCCAGACCTCTGCGTGTCCTCCTTCCTGACATCCTGAATCTTCTCTGAGGTCTTTTCCTCATGCCATCCACTGGCCCATATATCCACTATTCCTCCTTTTCACATGTCCAAACCATCTCAGCCTTGCCTCTCTAACTTTGTCTCCAAAATGCTCCTCCTGAGCTGTCTCTTTGATATACTCATTCCCAATCCTGTCCATCCTGGTCAATCCCAGTGACAATCTTACCATTTTCAGCTCTGCCTCCTGTCCTGCTAGTACTACTGTCTCAAAACTGTAATATTGAAAAACATTTCTGTCCCCCATCAGTGGGCTGACTTTAGACACTAGTCTCGGCTATATAGACTAGTATAGTGCATCATACATGACCTCTGCAGCTATAAAAGTTTAGCTATAGTTGTGCCTATAGCAAAACTATAGTTGTGTGTAAATAAATGGTTCCTATTGTTATGACATAATTGACAGACATAATGGAGCCGAACTGCATACCTGCTTGTAGACATCCCCTTAAAATATAATGTGGGCTTAACACAGCACTAATTTTGTGGGAACAGTTAAAGTTAGTGGGAGTAAGAAAGCTATGAAGAGCAGCAGCTTCAACTTTCCACGTAAAATCATGGCAGCATAGCTCAGTAGCTTGCACTTTCTGACTGGTTAAATATTGTAGATGCCATCAATTGCTTGCAAGACATAATCGTCACTAAAGAGGAGGAAAAAAAGGACAGAAAAACATGTTTGTTTCATTGTCGTTAGGTTATACAAGGCTAGAGTCAGTCAGTACAACTGAGCAACGAGTCCCTCAGCAGCTGACACACAAAGTCTACCCAGTGGTTTGAATATTCAGTGTTGATACAAACAGGTGACAAGTGAAAGGAAAAAGCATCACAGTTTGGTGGTTGAGAGCACTATCTAACACATCTGTCCAAGCTCTCCCACAGGTGTTCATGTGAGGGTCTTCATGCTGACTCTGAACGCCATAGCATATGAGCCATGTTGCTTAATAGTATGCTGTAGCATTCAGTGACCCTCATATGGATGGGGACATCAATATAGATTTTTCTTCAAAGAATACAGTATAATTTAAGATGACAAATGGACACAAACCATGCCAGCAAAATGACCCCCAACGCTTAAAACACTGGATACTCCCACAGTGTGAGACAAACAGTTTTTACCTATAATTATTAAGACAAATGTTTTATCCCAGTTTGGACAAAAAAAGTGCATAGTTGTATTATTTTAGGTGGTAATTATTATACTAAAAAATGAGGAAAATTTCTAATTCCAGTCAGGCTTTCAGACATCTAAAATAAAAGATAAGAGCATCAGCGAGTGGACTGAGTAGCTTCTAACTGCTTGCCAAATCCTTCACATTTACCCTTGATTAATATTACTAATTGTGTCTTTCTGCAAGTATTTTATCTGAAGATGAAACTGTGATTTTATTTAATCAGCTTGCAACTTCTGTTTCTAGCCCTACATTCAGATTGCAGACTTAATCTTTAGTCTTTAGTTAGGCCTTGGGGAATCCTTGTTAATAGATCTTCTTGCTTAGGGCCTCTGGCTTAATCCTTGCCATTTACCACTTCCTGTGCTAGTTTTCTAAATACTCTCAATTAGGTGGCTGGCAGGGCATTTTGTATCACTCTATGTTCTGACCACTCCTCTTTTTTTTGTGCAAAAGGGTTTTGGGGGGGTGACCTTGGCGATTATAGATATAGCCATGATTGGACCTTGGTGATTCATCTTCAGCATCTCTCTGGATATACTGCTAACTTCATAGTGAAATGATAATTAACTCCCAGCATCAATTAGCATTCACCATGTAGAAGGGTAACGAGGAGCCAATTACAAGAAAATATACATAATCAATTATTTATTCATTCTTAATTACAGTGAGTTTTACCCTGTTACAGCAGCGGTAGTTCAATTAATGACCTTCAGCTATCTTCATTTGAAATTGCCACGGAGCAGAGGAATTTACCAAACCCCAGTGTGAAACAAAGCCGGGGAAGCACAAACACACACATGCACGCACACACGACAGACACGCACAAGCTGAAAATGAATAAGAGAAAGCAAGAGGGAGAGAGAGGAGAGAAAGAAAGAGATGTAGTGAGAGAGAAAAGAGAGAGCAGAGGAGGGAAGGGACTGGCACTGTCTGTCAGTCAGATGCCCAGAGTTGCGGTGTGCACGGTGTCACCCACACGACCGAGCCGTCTGTCGAGGCCACCTGCCTCATTATGGGAAATGTATGCATCTGGGGCAGGCTCTGGCTGGCTCATCCTCAGCATGGGCAGGGAAAATGGCACACTGGCAACTATTACTGCATTATGTTAGCAAGCGGTACACACTGCATGCATACATAGTGAACCGGGAGACAGGAAACTAGCAAGCCAAGAGTTTTGCCGAATGGACTGAAAAATTATGGAAATGACTCTGTATATGTGCGGATTTGTCACATGACTTCACACTGGGATAAGACTGATATTGTTCTAGGAGTGCTGGTTTATAGCATGTGGCAGTGTGCCACATAAATCTTTTTTTCATATTTGATGAGGAAGAGTTCACAGTAACTGCCGTTTTAAATTTGTATGCACAAACTTCTCAAAAGGAGCGCAATGTTAGAGTTAAGTTTGACAGATGACAAAGAAGCTGTTTGTTTTAGATAAGCACAGAAGACAGCATGTCAGTGAGTAGACAGCTGCATGCAGACCCTGTGTAGATGTCCTCATCTCTGGCCACAGGGTCCTGCAGAAACCAATAAGCACAAACAGAGCAAGCTGATCACAACAGAAAACTTTCTCCCTGTCCATCCCTGCTCCCCCCTGCGCCCGCCTTCTGCCCATACCTGGCCTGAATACCATTAGACTTAATAGAGCGTGGTGTGAGGGACAGCCAATCATGATGGCGTCCCGTCAGTGACACCGACATGTATCTTGGTGCTCATTATCATCCTTGAACAGCTCCAATTTACATCTGATGCTCTGACTAATTCTGCTCCAGTGTTGTCAAGAGGCATAGGAAGTGGCCTGGCCGTGATGACAGCGCGGCTGTCAGGAGCCCGTGGATGGAGGATTCCTCGGGGCATGATTTAATGCCCATGTCAAGCCCCGCTGTCAGCCTCTCTCTCTCTCCCCGCTCTCTGTGCTCCTTCTCTCCATCCAGCCATTAGGATTCAGCCAGCGGAGAGATGGAGCAATAGAGATGGCGATTGGCCTGCTTAGGATTCACACTCTGGGCAAGAAAATAACACGCCCTGTTTCACAAGTGATTACCCTTTCCTTGTAAACTGCAATTAAGGCTAAAAAAGAAAGGCAGCAAAGAGGTGATGGAGAAACAAAACGCACATGACCGCCAAGCGAAGAGGAAAACCTTGAGCATTTTCCCTTGCTGGTTTTGTAGCTGCTTGTTTGTCTAATTTCCATAGACAACTTTTCACTGGTATTTTGCAGAGTTGTTTTGGTTTCTGTTTGGTTGTATAACACCCACAGATTTTGTGCCCCTCGCTCTCCCTTTTGTAGAGTGATTAGCATATTGCATGATGTCTCTGCGGATAGTTCCAGTTGCACTATGCAATCCTCTCTCGCTCTCTATATATTTATTTTGGTCAGGATAGAGAAGAACTGTTGTGAAGTCCAGCCCAGCCATCTGAAAAGTTTATTTTGTATGAATTTCTAGAACTTGAGATTTGTTAAGGGGTTGAAAATAACACTGTGCATGCTTTTGCATATGCATGCGTCTGTGTGTTCGAGAATAAGACAGACGCTCTGTGCTTATCTGAAACAATGGTCAAACCTGAGACACCTGACCTTTTTGACCTTTGCTAAAGGTCAGAGGTGAGCAGGCTACAGATGGCTGGAACGGCTAATCAGGACAGAGAGGACCAGGGTGCAGAGATTTTACAGTCCCATGATAGCAACTATGCGTCATACGAGTCTGAAACATCGATCTGCAAAATATTCTTTTTTCTCCCCCTCTCAGTCTGTGTGAAGGTATTCTTGCAATATGTGGCTGCAATATGTTGCCCTCCCTCAGTCTGTTGCCTCTGTAACAAGGCAATGATGGATGACCAGAGATTTTGCTGCCTAATGTGCAGAGAGTGAGGACATATGGCTCAGTTTGCTCTGTCCTTGTGAACGCTCTTTAAACATGAGAACAGCACTGAATGAAAGGAAGAACACCGCAACTGCCTCAAAATAGAGGCCGGCACAGTAGCAGAAATTAACCTGGCCGTTTCCCCTGCTTTAACATTTAATGAACATTAATTAGATTCGGTCTGCCTTGTGCATGCTTTGGCACAGCTTCATATCCTCTTTGGCCACATTAGGCTTCGGTTGGAGCACTGATTACAGCACTAACAACGCTTTAGCTGTATGGGAAAAAACACATTCGGTTCACAGCATTAGCACTGGAAATCAGTCAAAAACAAGGAATGTTTATGTGTGATTTGGGTGATAGATGACAGGCATTTTTATGAAGTGTTTCTTTGGTATCCTTTAGCTATGGCTCAGCAGTTGGCACACTAAAGGAGGCACAGTGGGGAAGTGGGCTGGATTGGGCCAGTTAGCATTGGCTCTGACTGGTAAGTGTCTGGTCTAAACCTGCATGACTATGTTTTTTAGCATGTTTCCACCACAAAACTGTGAGGAACCTTTGCAGATGGTTTTAACAGTCTTTCAAAAAGATGTTTAAAATATCTGATAATGGCACAAACTAGAAGTTATATGTAAGTCTATAAAATCTGATTTTAGTTAAATAACAATTACACCTAAATAAATACATGGAACTACTACTACTACGCAGTCATCCCCCTCAATTAAATAAATATGATCTATTTCTACGACAGTTAGCGGTTTGATTGAAGAAAAAGGCAAGTATATAAAATGAGGCTTAAATATAATAAAAAATAAGATGCTGAAATGCTGGGAGTGTGTCCACTAAAGTCACTAATTGACAGCTCTTGCATCAGCCCTAAGCAGGACAGCAGCAGGAAAATATACCTGAATCTATTTTAACCGAGCCACACAGTATAAAGAGGGGGAATCACAATGTGCATTGAGACAGGGAATATTTTTTCCTTTGCAGATGCTTCTGTGGTGTGGACAGTTTGCAACTCTTTATAAATATGAACTTTGCTAACATAAGATCCCAAAGTTTACAGCAACTCCTTATCAGATTTATGATCCATACTGCCTGGCCTGTGGCGCTGGTTTGCCACTATTTATTTTGAGATCAGGCAATATGAATAATATATATAAGTTGTAAAAATGTTAGTGTTATAAAAATAATTCACAAAAGCTAAATAGATGTTAATAGTCCTGCTAGTTTAAGAGTAAGTTTTATTGATTATTACGTCTAGGAGCAGTTAGCTAACAGAGATACATACATACACAACATATTAAAGCTTATTATAGTAAGGTTTTTGCAAGCTAAATTAGCAACTATGCATAAGAACAATTGGTAGCTTGCACATGCATGTAGGCATTGGGGTATGTACTCCAAAGATAACAGTTTGTGATTGGAGGAAAAAGCCCAGTGACATCTTGACCTGTTCACCACTAACAGTGGATTATATGTGAATAAAATTAATAAACGTTTCCTGTTGTAAAAAAAAAAAGCATTTTATAAATGTGTTTGTTGAAAAAAATCAATCCAGCTCTTTTTCAGTTTATCATTTTTAGGAAATTTAGATGTGGAGCTGTTCTGCAAATTATCCATCGCAGGATTGATGGTGTGTAAAGCCCTTATGGACTTTAAGATGTTTCTAGTGCAGTAAACAGGGGGTAGCATGAGAAATGTGTATTTTAGTTACACACACATATAGCTTACCTGATAGTAGCAGGGTGTTTTCCGAGATAGTGGGTGGCCCCGCCCCCTTGTTGTATGGCGACCCCTACATTCCAAAATTGTTTGGAGTGTCGTTTCCATGGCATTAGAGGATGGGCATGATCAGTGTGTGTTATGCCTTGGCTCTCAACATGCTTTGTGAGCCAGGGAAAGGAGTAGGTAATCAGTAATAAGTACTGATTTTTAAGTAACTGGACATGAATAACTTGAACTTATTTTCTAATATTATACTACAGCATATTTCTCACTAACTCATTCTCTTTCTCTTGACAATATGTTAAAGATGTAGCAAATTTTAGGGTCAACTTGAAAGAAAGGGAGATGTGAAATCAGAGGTCAGAGGTCATATGTGACATGATCTTTGGATGCAAACTGTAATGTCACATTTAAATCCCCAAATACCAAACAATATACACATATAACTTGTAAGAATCATAATTTCTAAGGCTTTTTTTCAACTTGACTTTGGGGTTGACTTTTGAAGAGTGAATGTGAGCCAAATCTGAACGAATTGTTAGTATGACCTCACTCTATACTAGGGGTGCAACAATACTCGTATCGATATTGAACCGTTCGATACAGTGCTTTCGGTTCGGTACGCATATGTATCGAACAATACAATTTTTTAAAATTTATTTTATCAACTTTTCTTCTGACGATGCTGTCTGTGTTGAACGCTCAGTGGATCTGCGTTCGACTACTCCGCCTAGGCTGCACTGTCGAGTGCAGATCCACTGAGCGCAGCGCAAGCTAACAAGACAGAAGCTAAGCTCGTTGCAACATGGCAACTGCCTTAACGCTACCTGAAATTGAACCTCCCCCACCCTCATTCAGATCTGGCCTTTGGACCTATTTTGGTTTTCATGTGACCCTGATGGGGGGATGATGAAGCGCATCGTGGACAAAAGTAAAACAGTATGTTGGATGTGCCACGCAATGCATCAATTGGTGGGAACTAGTGCGTTAGCGCAGTTAGCTTGTTAACGTGTTGACGCTGTCCAGCCCCACGCACGGGGCGATCCGCGGTAACTCGTTAACGGAGATTTGCCGTGTTGTGGCGTTAACGTCATTTCAGATTAACGCTGACAGCACTAGTGGGAACACAACGAATATGACTGCACATTTGCGCTGACATCATCCTAGTGCAAAGACAAGTGGAAGCAGACAAAAACAACAAGCACGCATGCTACAAACTTTACCTGAGTCATTTAGACAGCCGTTAGCACATGATTCTCCTTATGGAGACCTGATATGTTTAATATGCTGCTGAGAATATAGCCCAGAAGAAGCGTATAGTATAGCTTTTATTTTGGAAAGAGCCATTTCTCTGTAATAAACTCTCTTTTCCAAAGATGAGTGATTTCTCGATCAGATAGTTTTTTTTTCTTTGTTATTATTTTTTTGTTTCAGCAACATTAAATTTAATAACTGTACTTTTGAGTTAAAATATATATTTATAATTTTAAAAAATGACAAATTAAAAAGGCATGAACATTATTTTGTATCGAAAAAATATCGAACCGTGACACCAAAGTATCGAACCGAACCGTGAATTTCGTGTATCGTTGCACCCCTACTCTATACCCCTACAAAGTTTAACCAGAATTCATTCAAAACTTTTCAAACTATTGTTTTTAGAGACAGAAAGGCACAAATTCAGGTAAACTGTACCAAAAACACAAGTTCCTTGGGGAAGGTAAATATAGAGTGTACATAGTTCAACATGCTGTGGTGGAGGAAAAAATGTTCACAAATATTCCCGAACAGATACGCATAGTAAAACAAATAGATAAAATGATAAACAATGAAGATTCCTCTACTAGAATAAATGATGAAACAATGCTTTAGTCTCGCTGAAGGTGCTTGAATGCGCTCCGCATCATTTTCAGCGTTTTGTGGGAGTAATGCAGGTAGACTGACCTTAATTGTCGCATTGACGTTTAAACACACATTCTCCGGTAAAATAAATAAGCACTTGGTGCCGATAGCGTATGAGCGAAGAGTTGTTGTGGCAACAAAGAGCCGACTAAACCATGCAGTTATTATTTTCAGTTTGTGGTTAACTTCCTGTCTGAAGATGGAGATTGATGGATACCCAGAGTGCTCCTGTGTGTCTTGAAGGGAACTATTGATCGCTGTTGCCATTGGTTTCAGCCTCCATTTGTTGATCTGCCCATGAAAGCCCAACTGCATGGATCATAGAAATGACCTCAGCTTTTTTTAATGATGTTTGAGCCTCAGAGAGAAAAAAACCCCTGCTGCACCCACTACACTAACAGTCAGGCCAACCGCTCTGCTGTTTCTCTCCAGATGGGCATGTTATGTTTGTTTTTCTGCGAGCTTTGGTCGACGGTTATTAGCATTGATGCTAAGGAATTGGGAGATGCTTATGCAGATGTATGAGTGCACAACAATTGAAGCAATTTTGCTAATGATGCTCTCTGAATTATGACAGTTCGGCTCTCCGTTCATTTGCTAAATTGTGTTTAGTGTCGTTTTTATTGCAATTTTTATCAGTGCTTTTTTTTCACCCCTTTAAGAAGAGAAGGGATCATTAGCTCAGGACTATTCAACCATGCACAGAGGAAAAATGCCATCAAAGTTGTCACAGAAAATGTCCTTGTTCTCTAATTTATAAACAAAAAACACAGATTTTCCCTTTCATGTGGCTTCTTGGAGATAATTATGACAAGATGAAAGCAGTTAAATTCCTCCCTCTGTTCTCTGCTCTTCAGATGGTTCCCCCATTGTCAAAAATGGAGATGAGATTTCATGTGGCTGTCATTGCCTGTGTCCCTGTCTCTCTCTGTCTCCCTCTCCTACTCTCTTGTCTCTTTTCCTCCTACTTCCTGTCTCTCTCTCTCCTTTTCTGACAGTCTAGCTGTTTCACTCCTCTTTGTCAGTTTTTATTGAACTCTGATATTTGAATCTGTAACGCTTTCAGAACTGTCAATCAATCAGTCACTATCTGTCTTAGAGGTCGCTGTCCCCTAATGGAAGAGAATGATTAGCTTTTATCAGCTCACTGATTTATATGGTTTAAAGCGCCTGCGCACAATCAAAGGAACAAATAAGTCCTCTTCTTGCACGCATATGTTTCTGGGCATGTGTGCGCAGAAAAACACACACACACACACACACGCATGCAATGTTGATGGGATGTCTACCGACCCCTCCTTCCTTGCCTGCCTCCCTCGCACACTCTGAGGCGACGAGCTGGTGCACTGCAAGTGTGCCATGCCACGCTGTGGTGTCTACAAGTGTGTACGTGTGTGCCCTCCTGGGAGGTAATTACCAGAATAAATACAGTAGAGGCCGTGGCTGCTAATTTATGCCTGATTGTTAACAGTCAGAGTATTGTTTAACATGCGCACAGAGGGCCCTTGGTGTTTTATTTCATGAACGTGAGCATGTGAGAGGAAAAGGGGACAATTTTGCATCTTTGTTTTATGTTCATCCTCATACTCCTGTCTGAGTCTGTGACCCTGCTAGTTGGAGTGAGCAACCATTCAAGCAGCGCGGTTCATGTTGTCTTAAAATATAAGTCTGTGCATCTTACATGAGCCCACTGCTTTTTCTTACAGATAACCTTTGGCCATTCGCAAACTAACAAAGCCACGTCTTGCTCTGAGAGATTTCTGTGCATTGATCGTGTTTGCGCTCTTTAGTCTATTTTTGTTATGGCCAATTTGAGTTTCAGGCCTTGTTAAAAGAAAAGTGAGGACACTGACCAGCCTTTACTTCTTCAAAGACTTGTTTGAGGGTACAGACGTGGTTTTGGTTTTAAGGTTGGATTTAACTTAAGCACGTAGTTCTGATGGTTAAAACCTTGTTTAGACAGACAACAGCACTGCCTGAAACAAACCCAACTAATGAGGCCACTGTGTTGACGCAGCAAGAGTGCTGAAGAAGAGGGCTTCAAGGGTTTAAATTGGATATGACTCAACTATGCAGTGTAGTGTCATCTAGTAAGGTATGATAGCCAATCATGATAAACAAAAGTCCACATTCCTTTATACGTTATGATCAACCCTGGAGAAAAATAGTGATGAAGTGTCAGTGCATTGCAAAATCCTCTTAATCCTCTCTATTTCCTCATTTTAGTCCCGCCTTCTTAACAACCATGATATCTCACATTGATTTGTGAAGCCCCAATTTTAGCATTCTGGCCATTAGAATCTTGTTTTTGGAGCTAGAAGAGGCCACATTCGCATGAATGCATTGATCAGTGATATCAGCTAAAGCCCTCCATAAACTGCAGGGGTGCATCAGACAACCAGATACTTGCTACTTAGTAACATATCAATAAAATGGTAGAATTTAATTCACCAAAAATGGAGCACAGACTTTTTGGATGACCTATTAGGAACTGTGCAATAATTGCATTAAAATGTTACCAAATGTCCTCTCAGAGTTTCAGTTCAGAGTCTTGAAAGCAGTGGTGAAGTCCAGCAGAGTAGCAGACATCTACAGTACCGTCTATCAATGCATGCACTTTATCACCTGGGTTAGCACCTACCTGTGACTCAGATTGGGTGCTTTCATAATAATAAAAACTTTTTGTAAGCTAGTAAGTTAGGTAAACATTTACCCACAATACAGTCAGTATGAATTAACTATATTTTTTTTGTGCAGGTTATAAACTTGCCTTTTAATCTGTAGTATTGAGGATTTTAACACAAGAATCTGTGGGCTCTGCATCTCGCTTTTGGACCCAGTCCCCAGTGGCAGTTTGAGGAACTGCAGTTTTTCGCACTTGTGTTAGTTTCACTATACAGCTTCAGAGATCACTGCTCAGTCTGAATGCAGTGGATGTGGTACAGTATGTTTGTATACATGTTGTACAGTGTTTACTAGACATCCATCCGTTCTTTTCTGCATAACCTTGTCAGGGCCACGGGGTGGGGCTGGGGCTTGAGCCTAACCCAGCTACCACAGGGGAAGAGACATACGATTCGCAAAAGACAGTAATGCTATTCTATGTTTTTTCTCTTTTGTCTGACAGTCTCATGAGATGACCTAAACTAACAATGCATTAGTTCTTTACTCAAAATTTCTCCTTATGCAAGTTCTTTTGTTTATACTGATGATTGTAAACTCAAATAAGGTTAAATACCGTAAACAAATATGGTTCATGGCTATTTCGAGCCAGCAACTTGTGCACATTTGCAGTTTACATATTGTATTAGTATTTATAGCAGGAGGCCCTAATTAATTCCAATAATCACCAGTTTTGGACAATAGAAACGCACTTTGTTTGGCCTGTACTCAACGCTCTTAAATAATCCTTTAAGGTTTTCACTTCTTATTTGAACTGCGTAAAAATGTTTAACGTACATAACTGGTAATGACTGCATGTGAAATATTTTTGTGATTACAAATAAATCCTCATCCACTCACTGTTCTTCCAGAACGGCCCACAGCCACTCTTTATTGACTTTCTTTCTATCCCTGAACTGCACAGTTGTTATCAGACCGGCCAGCTGTAGTTGTGCAGTTCAGGAGCTTTTAACGCCTCACAGACACCTCATGAACTTTATGAGCATGACAGGATAAAGAGTTCACAGTGCTGCAGCTGAGAGTGCTGCTAAGACTCAGTGTTGCTCAAATTATCTGTGAAAAGTCACTCGAATGGAAGTTCAGACGCAACCACCCAAATGAGGTTCCAATGAAGTTAACTCTCAGTCCAGAACTTTTAACGATAGCCTGGGTCTATCAAAGATATTGGATATTAATTCATTAATAATAGATACTAATGAGCTTTGAAGTGGTGTACTGTTGGACTTTAGAAGTCCCCAGTGAGTAATGAAGCCTGTGGAAACACCTTTGAGGTGCCGGGGGCCTGGGGGTTTGGCTCAAGGAAACACTACAAGTCTTTGTATTAGAGCTGATTGAGCTGGTCTGTGCCCCAGCTTCGTTACAGCCGACCACTTACGCGCCTCGAATTCTACTTAGGAGACCGCTGATGAATTTGTATAATTGAACGTAAATAATGAATTCCCAAGGAAGAGATTTGGCCCTGTTGTAATTGCCAGAGATCAGAGTCCACAATACCAAACTTCAAAACGCCCGAGCCAGGCGGTCGTAAGAGCCATAACGATGGCTTCGAAGAAAAAAAGAAAGGAGTGATATGAGAAGGGGAGGGGAAGGGGGGGCAACAGAGGAGGAGTAACAGAGACACAGACGGAGAAAAGAAGATGAACTAATGAGGAACAAAGACCTAACGAGTTTCGCGAGGAAAATGAAGTGTTTCCAAAGTCGTCTTTAAACTTGGTGAGATGAAACGTGGGAGCGGCAGTTGTTTTTGACAGCTCGGGACGAGACAGGCCACAGCTCAGAGAGAGAGGGGTAATTCCCTATTCCTTTATATTACCCGCTCTCTCTCTCTCCCTCTCCCCCCCCCTCTCTCAGCCTCTCTGCTGGGAGCCTGCTCATCCCTCTCTCCACTTCCCTACATTGATTCTTGAATTAGACTGTTTTATTGAATAATTAATAGGCCTTTTCCCATGATTGATGATTTGCATGGCTTGAATATTAGCTTTTCAATCAAACGCAGCTTGTTCTAATGTAACCATATTGAAAACATGTCAGACACTGTTTACCCACTTTGTGCGCGATGTTGTCTTAAGTTCTGGCTGCTGAGGCCCCACAATGCTCAGCGGTGGGGAATAGCCTTGTCAAGCACTCGCTCGGTGCTGATTACAAGGCCCTAGAGTTATGACACTCACGCTGAACATGCATATATATACATACATGCATATACACGCGGCTAAGCATGCTGACATTCAAATTCACTCACACACACACACACACACACGAGTAAAACCCATATAGGCATGCATGTAAATACAGTCATATACACAAATGCACACCTACAAAAACATACACAAAAGCGCATCTTATTGTTTTCTGTCCACTGAAAAGACATCAGTTCCCCAAAACAGCACGCCTAATAGTTACAGTAGCACTGTGCTTAGTTTGACTGGCAGCACGGCCAGTCTGGGAATAGATTGTCAGGCATATTGCGTCACATCACAGAGAGAGAACACATCAATGCAGGGAGAGACACATGCATTAAGATTCCCTTTTAATTTGACTGGGATTGAAGTCGAGCGCTAAATTACGCCGTCATCCCCCTGCCCAGGCTCGCCCTCCCCAGCACACCCCACCCAGGCTTGTTTTTTGTTTGTTTCGTTTATTTATTTATTTCCCGCCTTACTTATTCATTCATTCCAAGGGTCCGATTTTCTGAGAGCGTGTCAGCGCGTCACGCGTCGCATGAAAGCGCTTTGCGTGGCGTTGTGTCTGGTGTGTTTAGACGGTTCCAAACATGTGCATGGTTAAATAATTTAGAGGAAAACTGACTAATGACAGGCAGTGATCATGTCGAGACGAAGAGGCCTGGGTGACTGCTGATCAGGGACAGAGCCTGTCTCTTCTCCTTACACTCCCTGCTACTGTGTGTTTGTGTGTGTGTGTGAGAGTTTTATGTTGTGGATGTGGGAAGGAGATTTGTTTGTGTTGGTGTCTTAGTATTGCAGGGAGCTGAAGAGATTGGAGTTCATTCTGCTATATGTGGAGTGGATGGATGTTTCCCAAGACATTTGTTGAAAATTGATTTTGAGTTCCATTCGTCACTTGTGTTTTGTGTGTGACAGTTCATTCACTGTGCACACAAGGAAGCTCTGAATACGCTAAGTTCCCAAGACATTTCACTGAGAAATGCATATGAACCTGAGATTGAATGCTCTGCATAATTTTGTGTCTGATGAAACAATATTCTCTAGTTGTTTATGACAGAGGTTTATCCTACTCAGTTAGACAACCAAATAAATAATTCTTACCACTTTTAATAACAGGGCACATTATCTTTTAACAAAGAAATACTTTACCTGCATTTTTGTCAACAGCAAACAATAGAAAGGAAAGTTAGTGGTCAAAATCATATCTAAAGCTAAATGTAAAAGATGGAGTTAGCCCCTGGAGTTAGTTTGTGGACTCCTTTTAAACCTCTTGACCTTTGGCCATCACTGGAGGGTGACATGTCTGCAGTACTTCTGCAGACTGTAAAAGACAGATGTAGCCACTACGACATCATCTCATTTTTAGCATCTTGTTTTGTTTTTTTCCAAGCCTAGAGGAACGAGTGATAAGTTATTAGCTAATGCTTGCAATCCTTGTAAACACTGTACAGACAGAAACCTGCTAATTAAGTGATGAAGTGCTAACATCACATTCAGAAAACCTGGAGCACTGACTTTTTGGATGGGTTGTGATTGGGCTCCAATTAAAAGAACAGGAAGGTATATTTTAACAATCAAGAGAGGTACAGGCTAGAAGTAGTGAGAGGAGGTCTAGCAGACAGCTCATCATCCACCTGTCATGTGTAACTTTAAGACAATTTAAATATTTGTGTTAAACAATTTTCATGCCCTGTGTACAATTATCACAAGGTGGGGTTGGGGATTGATGCTGGAGACCAAACTTTCGTTTTAGATGCTTGTAAACATATTTATTTCTGTTGTAAAGTCTGACAGTAAGTGTTAGTGAGCTTCCCCCTTGGTAATGTTAACTTTTGTTCTTGTGTTAAGCAAAAGTAAGATGAATAATGCTGCCAATGTTATTAATATCAGGATGTTATATATGCCAACAGCTTTATTTGTCTGCATTTGTAAGGCTAAACACGATAAAGCAATTGCAAGCAAAGAAAAATATATATTAAAAAAGCATTCCTTAAATATGCTATATGCATGTTTTTTCTCGCAAAGCAATCAGTGATTCGTTTTCAGCTAGCAATAATTGCCATATTTTCACAGAATAATTCAATCTGGCTAAAGAGAAATATGAGTTAGGAGGGAACTGCATTGACATTTATATTTAGTAAGAAGCCAACCATCTAAAGAAAGACAGCCAGCATTAAATGAAAACACGTATAGAACAATAACAACCTCCCCAACCTCAGCTCCTCTCACTATAAAGGCACCTTGAAGAAGAGGGCTGCTCCCTGGGGCTTACCAAGTATCTGATCTATTATGCAAAAAATCATTAGGCTAAATTAAAAAGCTGTTTGAGGGTAACCAGATCCTTTAATGAGGTCAGCGAGCAGAGGAGCGACATTAAAACACAACCCCAGAACAGAAACACAAGACAAGAAGAGAGGGAGGCCATCGATTATCAATCACGTAGGTCATTATCTCACTGATTCTCTCTCTCTTTCAGTCACACACACACACACACACACACACACACACACACACACACACACACACACACACACACACACGTGCACAAACAGAAACACGCACTCGATTACACACATTTCATTCCTCTCACATTCTCCTCCTGTCTTTATTTATCAGACAGATAAACTTTGCACTGTTTCAGTAATCATCCCTTTAAGCTTCCTTACGACTTCACTGGTCAGTCTGTGACAATAGCAGTAATCAGGACGCGTTCTGCATCTCCTTGTTTTCAGGAGTGTGTATTTGTGCTTGTGTGAGTGTTTAGGTTCATCTGACAGTCTTTGCAGAGTTCCCGGGAAAAGACATCAGTTTATTTGGCATGGTGAATCTCTGTCTATTTAATTAGCAGTGTTGAATCTCAAGCAGGCTGCAGATCTAAAAATACAACCAAAATGATGTTAAAGAGACAAGATACAGTAAAAAGCTGACAATTATGGTAATACGACTCAGTTTTGATAAAGATATACACCAAGATGTGTCCAACCTGCCTCCTGGAGCTACACAGTAGTGGGTGAAATGTGTGTGCATGCGTGCGTATGTGTGAAAAGCTGCAAAACAAAAATCCTGCATCTACATTAACTGCATTGATTTAGAAATAACAGATGTGCTCCTGATTATATTTACATCTCATAACCATGAAACAAACACATAATCTGAATCTTAATTGGATGACAGTTCAACACTTTAAAGCTTAAATCTTTTAGCCTGTATCAAATGGGACAGCGGGCCCCATCTATTGATGCAGAGTAAAGGTTAACATGCTGACCTCGTGTAAGTCAAACACTTTAGTATTCCTTCTCGTGCTGCTCCTGGGATTAGTTGCATTGCAAACAAGTCGCTGTATACTATTGTTGTACTTAATGGTAATTAGAGTGATAAACAGTGCTTTTTGAGGAGGCTCTCTAATAAATGCAATGTAAAATATTTGATCTGAATCTAAAAAAAACCCAGACAGAATGAAGCTACACTGATTTATTCTTTCCAGTGTGTCTACTACTGTATCTCGATAAATAGTGAATGTGCAAACTTTCATGTTCCCCAGATGATGAACTTTATTAATTTATCTGGTAGCACTAGAATGAGATAAACCCTTTTGCTCTTTAAGTAGATGCTTTCACATCCATTGGATGGTTTGGCATCAGGTTTGGTTCAGATATTTTGATTAAACTAATGGATTCAGCTGCTTGTAACTGAAGTAAAACGTGATAACTGGAGAACGAGGTGACGTAGAAGCTTCAAATTGATACCATCGGTGTACTGACCTTAAAATCTAGGATGAGTTCGAAACTCAGTGACCTCGACCTAAAGGTCTAAGGTCAGGGGTTACGTTTTTCTGAAAATCTTTAGAATAAGGCAACGCAGGATTTTGAAATTGATGCTATAGGTGTGTCTACCACGAGCCTCGGGGATAGCACTGGCAGTTGGCAGTGTTTTTGAAATTTCAGGGTCTGACCTTTGGTGAATTTGCTGGAAGACTGTGGGATTGTGTTAGCACACAGATGAGAGCTTCAGACTAAACTACCCAAACGTCTGCTTTTATAGTGGTGGCCACACTTTATGATCAACTAATCAAGTGCATTTGATTAGCAGCATCTGGCAGTTACTTACCCTTTGAATTCCTACAGAAGCAGTAATGGTTGTATTTAAGTGTACTTAGTTTTTCTCAGGACAGCATAGAGACTTGTGTGTCCATATATCTAGTTGCATGTGTGTGTAGACTTGTGGTATTTGGAGGGTTAATTAAAACCCAAAATAGCTACCTGCTGATGTATCCGAACAATCACTTTCGCCCTCCCCACCCTTGTGACCCATCCTGTCTGTCCCTTCTCCCCTCTGTCTGACCAGCTGCATACATTCATTTTCTCATCTGGTATCATCTCTCCGTCACCTGGCCGTGCTCTGGGGACGGTCTGTATGTGCCACTCTGCGTCAGTCGACCTCTTGACCTCTGGTGAGCTGAGTGAGGAGTCTCAGTCAGGGCCAGTATCAAATGGGACAGTTGGCACGGCTCAGTCAGATGCAATTACACTGTCTATGTTCAGCGCTGTCATTGCACAAAGAGGGGCCATGGGTGGAGGCGAGTAGTGTGAATAATGGAGAAGCTGGCACTCACCAGAGAGCTTCAGCCTTCAGACATGTAGCAGCTTTGGCCCCGACCGCTCTTCACCTGTGAAAGGGGTTGTGTGTTTTTAGGTAGCTGTTATTATGTTACTCACAGTTTTCTGTCATTGACAACTGTCAGCTGTAGAGGACAGAGACAGAGGAAGCCTCGATGACTGAAATACTTAAAAGGACACACAGCATTCATTTCACAGGCTGCAGTGCTTTGAGAGCAACAGTTGTCAGCTGATCTGAGGACAATTATTAGAACACCTGCTCTGTGCTTTTGGTAACATGTGGCCCCCTCCCAGGCTCCAGATCACAGACTTGTCTGACCTATATGCTTGAAACACACACACACACACACACACACACACACACACACACACACACACACACACACACACACACACACACACCTACCTCCTTCCATCTATACATGTATATATAATGAATGTATGTATACGTGTGTTTTTGTCGTTTTGTCTTTTAACTATATTGACTACGCTCTACTTAAACAAATCCTGTCATAGTTTTCCCAGTGACAGGGGGCCATAGGCCAATCAGCCTTTGATTTTGTCCTCACAGTAAAGCTCAACTGACAAATGTGTGATAAGAGAAAGGTATGTGTGTGTCTGTGTGTGTGCGCACAGCTTGCAAAGGTATGATTACTCTGTGTTCTTCCCGTTTGAATGTGATTGAGCACTTCTCTGTGACTGTTAGGTGGTAGGCCTGCAGACTCGTGATTAGAAGGTCACCGACTCAAACCCTGCTCCAGCTGTTACCCTTCAATCCCTGCACAGTCCCAGTCACAAATGGGAACATTTTGATGACATCACCAGTCACAGAGAGGTCAGTGGGAAGCCTACGCTGCCCCTTCCCCTTACTTCTCGGATGGTGCTAATGAGGCGTGCCCCAGCTAGCTCTCGCTCTCTTCCTTCTTGCCGTCTGCCGTTCTTCAGCGGTCCTGCACTGTTTCAGAGTTGTCAGTCGATCACTCTGTAGACCAGAGACACCCTGCAGCTCCTGCTGGTGCCGCTTTCTAATGATTCGCATGCAGGAGACTGAAAACTGAGCCTGCAGCTCAGCCAGTGAGCAGGCCGCCAGTCAGACATCTCCATGCTTTCTTGTCCCTTAGATCTCCTCAACCCTGTGCAGTGGGAGTTAACCTTAACGCAGTGTGAGTTGGATAACTGGCTTGTATGCTTAAGGATTTATCAGTCAGATCACTCCCACAGCAATGTTATTTGATACAGGTGAAATTTATTGGCTTATTGTAAGGAAGCTCCATGACCCTCTTTATTGTCTTGGGGTGAAACATCTCTTAAGATACGATAATATAGCTTTTATTAGTCCCCGAGTTGGGAAATTCACAGTTGTACAGTAATTAGTCACAAGGGACAGGATACAGTAAAAATAAATTCACTTGTTTGGTATTGAATTAACTTGAGCAATGTTTTGTGAAGGCAGAAGCTTCAGCAGGAATGAACAAAAGCAAAAAGGAAGAAAAAATGTTACCAATATGCAAAATTGGCTGAATTGTTTGTTCCCGACCTGTTTTGTTTTGCTTTAAGTAGAACTTAATGCGTTTATTTATTTATTTTTGGTTAGCCACAATGAGGCTGTTGGGATAGTCATTAGGAATTCATAAACAAAATAATGATTGTACCATTTTTATCAGATGTTGCTATTTATTGCGAGCAAGCTGCATTTTTTTCATCCCTCTACGGCAGTTCCACGGAGAGTCGGCCGAGCTGCTCTCCCCTCACATCTGCTTGTGTACAGCCTGTATAGTGAATTCACTTTGCCATGATTGAAGGCAAGGTTTTGAACTCCAGACACAGTTAAAAGACAATACATTCGTGGTTGCATGTGACTTTGAAAACTCAAATCTTTTGCTGTTTCTGAAGGGAACACTGACAAGACATGGAGCGAGGCTCGTTTTCATGCAGTTTTGTTTTTCTTTTAAACAATCAAAAAAAAATGTTGCTCACTTTATTTGCCCCTAATCAGCATGCTGCTGCTTTGGTGGTGGATTGCAGAGGTGTAAACTCTGCTCTTTTCCTCTATGGCTATGACTTTTGTACTGTGCAGCTTTCAAAACAAGACAAAAAAAGAGAGCACGCTTTGAAAAAAGACCAATGATTATTTTCTCAAACCTGTTTTATTTTATCCGATGCCAAATATTTGTTAAGCATTTTGTTATGCTCTGATGTTGGTAAGACATGTGCTTGCTACACCTGCAAACTGTATGATATGTCGTCTAAATCCCTCGCCGCCTAAAAAAATAAAAACAACTCTTAGAGCAGAAGGCGTGGCTGTGGGTGGTGATTGATTTGTAATAGCTGTTAGTCTGTTAATAAAGTGATGGCCTGCTGAAGTACAGTTTTTATCATTGCATTGACTTCACATGATGTAACTGATGTAATCAGGATATCAGGATGAGCTCAAAGCAGATGTTGCTTTGGACCTCTCCAAACCTTCACTTTAATGTGACTCATTTGGCAAATCGTATTTTTAATAACCAGCTTCTCCTCCTCCTCTTCCTCTTTCCCAACTCTATGTCAGTGAAAAGCATTAGAGCAGCTTGTCTTGATAAACAGAGAACTGCACAACGTCTTCAGCAATGCAGCTGGACAGAGGAGTGAAGTCAGAAATTGGAGGTGACCCAGTTGATGTTCAAACCAGGAAAAGTCACGATGAATGAATGAAATCATTAATCATAATGTTTGGATGCTCTTATATTAGCAGTAACTGTGATCTGTGGTTAGCATCAACACTAAATTAGTGTGACATTCGGCTGGTTTTTAACCGTTTACAGTCACAAGTCGGGGTTAATTTTGAGCAGGCTGTGCCCACTCTCCAGCAGACACACTCGCACTGAGCAGAGCATGAAGAACATGTGTGAGAGATGATTGGAGAGGGAGAGAATGAAAGAGTGAATGGAGTGAAGGCTTTTTCGCTCCAGAGCTCCAACTACGCTGCACATTTTTCATTTCCCACCAAGTTGAAAAGATCAGGTAATTGAAAAGGAGACAATCCAGCAGCCAAGGCTCCACAGATGCCAATGAAAAGCTTCAGAGATATTAGAGTATTACACTTTGGGCCCTGTCTTTGTATTTCTTTCACATGGGGCCAGTGGAAAAAAATGGCTTTATAATGACAACACCTGAAAAGTGCTTTCCATCAGGCTCATGCATCATTGTCAGCGCGCGAGATGAAACTGTATTGTTTCTTTTTGGATGGGTGATATCAATGGAGAGACAGCAGGCTGGAGCGAGAGAGAGAGAGAGAGAGAGAGAGAGAGAGACAGCAACAGAGATGTAGTGTGGTATCTAAATGCAAAGTACATTGAAATGTAATGCGACTCAGATGTTGAACTTCTCACACACATGCTTTACCAAATCATATAAAACTGGGCAGTTCTAGACTTTTATTACTTTTTGTGCATTTTCTCTGGCCACTGTCTGTTGATTTATGCTGCTGACTTGTTCTTGTGATCCCGTGAAAAGTTGTGTCCTGCAGTGCAGTCCCCCCCACCCTGCAGAAATCTACGCTTAATATTTATTATCAAATAATGAATAACTCATACAACATAAATAAGTCAGCGGTCAGATCTGAATACATGAAAGACTCAACAAAAAGCAATGAGAATAACTCGAAATTTATATGTGAGCTGAATAATAAGACGACCAGACAATCCTTTAATCAGTACATTGTGGGATTTCTCGTGCATCTTGTATTCTGATGTGGTGCAAGGTTAAATGTAAATGTAAACAAATTAAAATGTATTCAGCTGCACGAGGACGTCGGAATACTTAACATGGACGTCGAATAGGAAGTCTTCATATTTTGGATGGATCTCATTTTTCCAAACGTACTGCCCTCCGTCAAGCCTTCCGAGTGGGATTTGTCTAAGATTAATAGTTTTATGATTTATAGGCTGGCAGTGTGTGAGCAGCGCTGCACCTCCAAACAGCCAGATATACAATTATCCGCTGCTCTTGCCCTATATGAATGCCATTTCCCCGGCATCCCTCCTTAAAAGAGACACGGGCCATTTGTCTCCCTAGCTGCCTCCTAACCCAGGCCAATAATAAGCCATCTGCTGGATCTGAACATGAAAGATTAAAATGATATACAGTATGAAAGCTCTCTATTCAGTTGCTAATGTCCAAGAACCAGGGATGCAGAGGCCAAAGCTGTCATCTCTCTCAGGAAGAGGTAATTATCACTCTTCCTCCGAGGGGCGGCCGCTGCCTCCGCTTCAGTTTCACGCAGGACCCGGCCCCTGTACCGGCTGCCACCGGCCAAACCTCATTTAGTGGGCCAGAACAATGCCCGACCAAATGTCTGGCTAATCCCCACAATCCTTTGTATTCATTGAGGACTGGTCGAATGGGCCCGAGGAGTGGGCCCCGCTGCTCGTGTGTACTTGTGGACGTGTATGTGTGTGTGTGCGTGTGTGTATGTGTTTTGGGGCAGGGGGTCAACTTCAAGCCCAGAGTGCTACAGGCGAGGCGGGCGATTATCTCACTCACTGTCATTAAGTCTTCGTTTGTATGTGTGTGTGCGGGGACGTGGACATGCTGGTGTGTGTGTGTGCGTGTGCTTGCATGGGTTAGAGGCTGTCGCTTGTAAAATATGGGAGATTAGAGTGAGACACATTTGTTGCGCGAGCTTGATCTACATCTGAGAGACGGTCCAAAGCAGAGCAAGTTAAATTGGCTGCGTAGAGGCTGGGCAAAATGTCCAAGTCTGAACCAAAATGTATTGTATTATATCAGGATTTGATATAAATTTATGTCAAACTGCACATCATGTTAATCCTAAATATACTGAGAACTAAAACTGAGAATGGGGAATGCAAATGTTTTAAAATTGTTCTATCGATTTTGTGATTAAGGTACACGACAGATTTTTTTTTTTTTAGATCAGGGGGATTTTAGAAGAAAAACACTATTTGTTAAAACTGTGTAGAGATGTCCCAAAAATTGATTCTGCTCATCTGGACGTGACGTTTTCAGTGGGAGAAACGTTTCATCCAAGTGACTTCTTCAGTCTCAGCTGACTGGAGCTTTCCTCAAACTTATAAACAGTACATTTTCATAATGACTGAAACCAGTGACTAACAAGTGAATCCAGTTTCACGATCATTAATATTCTTCATGAGTACCATTCACTTAGAGTTGGGGAATGCCTGTAATCACAGCATTGATGGTAAAATATGTACCCTTAGGCCCCCTCCTCGATTCAGAAGTGGTCTTTTCCTCTTCAAGTAAATGGCCCCCTGACTCCCCGGTCAAATCAGCATTCCACCCTGTCCAGGAAGTGTACATCCTTAGCATTGAACGAGTGTCCACTGGCCTGTAGGTGTAAATATACTGCAGAGTCCTGGCGTGTTGTGCCATCCGCTTCGCCAGAGGTTGTTTGGCAATCCTCCTGGCACTTAACAGCGTACACTAGTTTACTCTGTTTGTGTGGGGGGACCCGATCCTTGGAGTGCACCAGTTTTTTTGCCTTAGTGTATTTTGGGGTTTGAAAGCCATGGAGACGTGGTGTTTGGAGAAAATGTGTCTCAACTGTTCTGATACTCCTGACACATAAGGGATCACTAAGGGTTGTACAAAGATGTGTAGAGCAGGTCACCTACTGATTAGAAGGTTAGTGGTTCGATCCCTGACTCCTTCATTCTGCATGTCAAGTATCCTTGGGCACAATACTAACCCCAAGTTGCTCTCCGATGCATCCATCAGAGTATGAATGTAGTTGGGGAACACTAAGTTTAGAAGAAAGCGATTGGGTGAGTGTTGTATAGAGCGCTTTGAGTACGCTGGGAGAGTAGAAAAACGCTATATAAGAATCAGTCCATTTACTCATGTACTTACTTATTACTTGTTTTTTAAGTCAGTTCCTTTAATTGCTTTCTCAGGAGCATGGTATTAGACTCATGACTTTAACTCTATTTCACAGCTCAGTTAAATGCTGTTGGTAGATGGTAAGTGGTGCAGTACTTACACAGTACAGTGATTTTCTATTGTAATTGAGCACTCAAAGCACATTTTTCCACAAACCGCACTCAGCTAGTGCTTTATTCTATGTGCTTAAGTAGTTTCTAATTATCACACACACTCAAACTCGAAATGCATTTGGGGTTCAGTATTGTGTCCAAGGAAACGTTGACCTTTGGACTGGAGGAGCTGGATAACCAACCAACCACAGCAACTGGGTTGGGTTTTATAGGCTACTTTATTTATCCACATCAATGGGACACATTGTCCAAAAAAGACATTTTACTGCTAACAACTTAGTAAAAAAGTTCTAGTAAGTAAAATATTTCCATTGTCTTATATATATGAATATCTAACCCCATATGGAACAAGGTGATTTTTATTGCATGAGGTAGTAGAAATCTCAAAAACAATATGTCACAACATAACGTTGGAGGTAAGTAGCTGATATTTTGGAGAACTTTATCCAGCACAGTAACCATCTTAAAAGACATGAATCCCGTATAGTGTGGTCCAAACGTTGCAGCTACCTTTTAAACACCATGTTAGAGAATTTGCTGTCTTTCATTGTCATGTTTTTATATTTTCTCTTCTCATCCTCATCTCGCCAGTTATAGTGTGCAGTGCTGTGGAGACTCAGTCTGAGCTATGAGCTCTAACAGCAGAATAAATTAATTTCCCCGTAGACCAGGCGTCTGAATTCACAGTCCCGAGAGCTTATCGAGGACCAGTATAAGTGAAAGAGCTCAGCGTGCAGGTGGGCTGGGTGAGGAAATCCTGCAGTTCTCCCTGTTAGCTGAGCCCAGCTATCCTTTCTTCCCACCAATGTGCAACTCATCTTCTTCTTTCTCCCCCATTAGATCTTCTGACACCACCCCATCCCCCCGCTCATCCTCCTTTTACTTTCAGAGGAAAAAAACCGCTCCCCTCATTCTCCTTATCGTAATACAAGCCTCAATTATGCATAAACATGTCAATTTGGCCGTTCAAAGAGGAGTGACATGGAATCCAGTGGAGAGAGCTGTCTGGAGATATATCTGAGACAGTGACAATGGGAAGCTTAATGCATGTTTTAGTGACTGTCCTGTCTCTCACACCTTCTTCCCACATGACCTATCCTCACAATCAGATTATTAAAAGCATCTGAGAGAACTTAAACCTAGCCAAGTGAAATGCCACGATACACTCCCTAATATATTTTTACATTTCCCTGCTGCTGTGGTTGCTGCTGGGCTTCATCGTTAGTCGAACTTGAATGAAGCCGCCTTCAGGTCTTTTCTTGACCTCACATTTCCACCAGACTGTTGAAATCAAAATTATCTGAAGCTGTGGTGAACCTCTCACTGCACAGCATTCAAAGTCGAATTGTTCTGTTGTTGTTTGTGCTACAAAATGTTCGAATCAATATGTTTGTCTCCAGGCTCAATACATTTACGTCTTTCCCTGCCTAACGCTTCACTTCTTGCATGTTTAAACTGGATTGTGAAAGAGAAAGAGAGAGAGAGAGAGACCACCCCAGCCTCTGCTGTCTTGTTCTCTTTACCTTCTCCTCTGTATTTTTTTTCTCTTTCATCTGAGTCCAACTGTACCTTCTCAGTGAGACGACATGAGTAAATGGTTCTGTCAGGCCTCCTGAGTGGATTAAAGTGGCCTTCAATTACCTTCATCATTGACCTTATGAAGCTGGTTAACTGCAAAATCCTTAACCCTAAACTCATTCATTGTGCACTCTAATTCAGTCTAACACACGCAGGGTGACAAACACACATTTGTGTTCACAACATTATAAAGGGGATGAAAATGAGTAGGAAAGAACTGTATTGAAAAAATAGGTTAGGGCTAAAATAATTCATTCTGGAAGTTTCCCTTTTTTCCGATTTTGGTCGAGATCAAAGCTTGGTTTCAGGTCTAATTAACCAAACGAATGCAGATCCCAGACCTTCTGGCTGCGGGTAAGGCCTTGGAGGGATCCCTTGCTGAAAATCCACATTAGATTTAAATAATTAATATGACACCTTGAGCTCCGCAGAGAAAGAGGGGCTCCGTGTTGGAGTTTAGAACAATGTCACTGCCAAGTGTAATGCTGTTTGTCTCCATGAAAATGAGCAGCGGAGAAAGCAGCCACTCTATTGTACTGCCCCCTTGGCGGATCAGGGGACTGCTCTCCCCTTTGTCATGCTAACAGGGAGCTTTAAGGGGCCGTTGGTAAAGCAGGCCTGCGGCCTGGGCTCCATTCCTTACTGGGCCCGGCTGAGACAAGCTGGGCCTGGCTCTGGGGACTTGGCGCTGGGGTCATTTTATGGTTTTTAATCCTCTTAATCCCCGTTAGAAGGGGCTTGGTGGAGACAAATCTGCTCCCAGAGGTCCTTAGGATTCAAACGCTGCGCTTGAGCAACTGTATCATTTGATAACAACAATGGTGGAGGAGAGAGAAAGAAAGGGAGAAGGACAGACGGGCAGAGAAAAAGGAAAAAAGATAGAAATCTACATCATGATTGAGAGATATAGATTTTTATCTTTGCCCTCTGGTTATTAGTTCACCCTGTCAATTGTTACTTTTTGCGCTTTAGTCTTTCGAAGTTTGCGGCAGAGTGAATAAAACGGTAAAGAAGCCATAAACATACACACATAAACACCGGGTCTGAATCTCATGCTAATGACCCTTATGTTGCCCTGTGGTCCATTAAGAAATGCAGCGTAGTCTTGTTCTCTGCGTGGCCAGCACAGCAGCCCATTTTCAGAGCTCAGAGCCGGGGATAATCCAAAGGGTCCTATTCAAATTAATACACTCCTGTTAACCTCATCTCAGACAAGCTCTCGTCATTATCACTCAATTAAAACTGCATATATGAACAGAGCTGGGCTGGAGAGGCCTCAGTCTGTCTGAGCTTAGTGACCAAATAGTCAGGCAAGGGGGGGGGGCAGCGAGCCACAGTGGGAGCTGAAAACAGTGAGTGATCAGAACAAATGGAGGCTTATTGTACACTAGCTAATCAGAAGGTCAGACACAACACACCAGCTGGAGATCTGACAAATAATAAGTACAAATTATAAGGATATTTAGGAAATATTTGACCTAATTTTTAAATGTTGATGTTCTTAAAAGGCAGCTTTCAGATTATAAGTAGAGGCTGTGGTGAGAACTAGTGGGCCACTACTATAAATACTTAATTTCAAACAACACTCAGTCTTCTCTGTCACTTTGAGTTGAAAGAGTATGAGAGAGGATGGTTAGGTTGAGTCACAAATGCCCTTGGCTCACCAAGAAACCCAAACATAGCCTAGAACGTTCCTTTTGTGGAGAATGACATGAGAAAATTTGAGTTTGTGGTCAGCCATTTCTTGACAGCAGAAACCAAAGCATGGAGTGAAGCACAGGAAAAAGAAAAGTACAGAGGGAGAGAAAGTGATTTAAGAATAATTCTGACACTGAGTTTGAGTCTTTAATGTGACAGATTCCTCTCGTATTCCTGCTCCGCTTCATACATATGAATAAGCACGCACTTACAGTATTTGCACCAAACCTCTCTTTTCCTCAACTCCTCCTTTTTGTTTCTCATCTTCAAATTGCTCCCCAGATCCATTCTCTGCTAATGTACCCAGAGTTGGGGTATTGGGATGAGCACCTTCAGTGCTGAACCGTGGTGTGGGAACAGGCTGGCTGTCTGTGTTCTGCATATTGCCTGCAGCCAAAGACTGAGAAGGAGCGAGCAAAACAACAACCACAAGTCTGGCCTGTCTGCAGAATGCCAGGACTGCTTAGTGGTTGGCAGCCTCCAACACACCAGGGGTACACTGCTGTCATTCGCTGGGAAGAAATGCTTGAGATCCCAAATTCCACAGGCAGGGCACATGTTACTTGGAATGAGGAGGGTAAATCACTCTCTTTGCATACGTAATGTTGGGTTCTGGATTGTCTGCAGGTTCTTACTAGTTGAAAATAGTTGAAACCTCTGTGGCCTAACTTGGAACAGCTTGAAGTATTTACTTGAGAAAATCTGTATATTGTTCTTTTTCGTCTCGACTGCACCTGCTGCTCTACGCCCCGGATATCAGGTAGTTTGTTAGAACTAGCATCTGCAGAGGGCTTTACGTGAACTGTTGCCTCCTGCAGAAGGCTTTTTTCCCCTACATTTTGAGAACACACTTGGCATGTATCCTTTACCGCTCTTAGTTTCCCACAACCCTCATCCATCATCAGCATATTAAAGTAGGTGTTGTAAGTCAGTAAAGACCTCTAAACCTGACTCCTTGACAGTCTGCAGTATTTTCTTTTTACTGGACTTGTGGTTAAGGATACTTGGAGTTGTTTTCCATGTGTTGAGTAACAAAAGTAATGCGATTATTTTTGGCTCATTAATGTAAAATTAACGTAATCTGAAAAACATCCCCGCCTGTTCCCCTCAGACTCAACTGATTTAAATGGAAGACATTTAAGATTTTAATTTAATGCTGAAAATTTTTATTAAAATGTCTTTTGTCCTGTTTCCCTCCCCTCACATCCAGCCAGTCGTGGCAGATGGCTGCCCTTCATTGAGCCTGGCTTTGCTGGAGGTTTCTCCCTGTTAAAAGGGAGTTTTTTCTTCCCACTGTTGCCAAGTGCTTGCTCACAGGGGAGGCTGTCTAATTGTTAGAGTTTTCTCTGTACTATTGTGGGGTCTTTACCTTACAATACAAGCTGTATATTTGGCACTATATAAATTATAAATATTTTACAGGCTGTTGAGGGGTTGGTCAAAATTGTACTTTTTAATTTGCGATGATCTCAGAATCGGTGGATTATCTGAATATGATGAGGAGATGTGGAACTGCATTGAGCACAAGTGTCACAGTGCAGATGTTCCCATTTAAAGTTTTATTAAAGTGAGTACAAGACACATGCCATCTTGTTCAAAACAAAATTGCTGGCTGAACAAGCAATAAAGCGGCACATTATGAAGAGTGAGTCCAGTGTTCCTGGGACCATCTGTGATCCAGGCCCGTCTGCGTCCTCAGGCTGGGAGGATTTTGGAAAAGTCTGCAGAACCTAAAGTTATTTGATCCGTGTGATTTGTCTAAATAATTTACAGCTTTGTGAATTCAAATGAAAAATCAAAAATATTTACATCATCTCAAGGTACACTTTTCAGTGCCTAATAATTATAATGAAGTTATTGTGCAAAAAGAAGCTAAAACATTTGCTTTTATTCACAGCATGAATTGGTCATGACGTTTCAATATATGGTAAATAAATGTGATCATATATTTTAAATGCATTTAGAGTTTACAGCTCACTACATCTCCATTTGGAAAATGAACTTTAAAGTAGTAGACTAGAGTTTTCAGGCCAATTTAAAGAAACTCTGTTTGCTGTGTAGACAGAGCATTTTATGTTGTATAGAAATACAGCAATGTGTTTATATTTTCTGCCATCAAGACGAAACTGCAATATGTCATTGTGTGGTGTGTGTGAATGTGGGGGAGTCCATATGTCTCATTTTTACAGGGAAAAACAATAATATGATTTATTCAAATATAATTAATTACTAGCATTTTTAGGCATCAATAAATATTTTTTTAAATCACTCTTGTTAAAGATAAACCAGTGCAACAAGACGGTGCTTGAAATGGCTCAACTCCGATTGCTATTTGCTATAAACTTTGAATTGTTCTGTATATGTTAACATGTTACTGACAAAGACTGCCTAAAAATAGCAAAAGAAGACAAAAACACTCAGCCAATCACCAATATAGCTGTATTACTATATTTTATTTGTTTATTTATTGTTGCGGCTGGATCAGACTGACCCTGAACCCCCCAGAGTTATGCTGCTGGAGGCTTCCCATGATGCACTGAGGCTTTCTTCTTCGCTCACCTCTTTCCAGTCTGACTGACTTTCGTTCGAGTCAGTTTATACAGCACTCTGCATTTAATCATCAATTATTATTAATCTCTAGCTCTCTTCCACAGTGTGTCTTTTGTCCTGTCTCCTTCCTGTCACCCCCAATTGAAATGAATTGAATTAAATATGTGTCCATTTGCCCTATTGCAGCCCCTGAACTATGACACACAGTAGCAGGTGTTGCTTTTAGATGGCTCTGTTGAAGTCCCAGTAGGTCTGCAATGCTTGCTGGATCTTCTCCAGTGTGATAAAACACTGTTTTTCTTTTTTGGGAAATTGATAAATTAACTAATCTGGAGTTTAAGAGTTGTGTCGATGTGGTCAAACACTTCTCTGTTCCATTGTGTGCATTAGTTTCTGCTGAATGTACCACAGAACAATAGTCTCACACAGGGAGACAGATTCATGGTGCATGACCCCATGAATTTGGAATAAAATAATGAGCATGCTCCTAATTGCATTCCCGACCTGATACACAACCTTCAGGAAAACTGCTGAAAACTGCACTGTCATAAACTCATCTCTCCAGTAATGGTTCTCCACACGAAACTCAGAGCTGTTTGACACAGAAGTCGAGCTTTGCGATGAGACCGCAGACATTCAAGAGCAAAATGTCATAACGGGACTTCCAGGGAATCATTTGAAAAAAACAACAGCAGTGCTGAAGGCAGCCTGTAAATGCAAGAATGGTTTTTAATTTAATGACTTTTGGATGGCACGCCATAAATTACTAAGTTTTTATGTCTCTTTTTTTCATGTTTCATGTCTTGAATAACAATAGTAGTAACAATAAACCATTATTATGAGAGGTATGAGGTTGCAATCTTAAAAGAAGCCCACTAATGAAAGAAATTCCCTGTGTCTACTGAGTTCACAGTGCAAGTTTGACCCTGTTGTCCTTCTCCGCAGTACCAGCCAAAACTAAAAATGCCATTCGGAGCACCAGATTGCATTTTCCATCTGGTGGACTTTCAATGCGACACAGGAAGACATGCGAACAGCTTTTCGTAATTGTGGTTTTATAAAGAACGCCGGTGTCATTTGTTACACTGCTCTCGCCGCAGACACATTGTTTCACACTGTGGGTTGTTTTCCTTTGTCAGGTCCTAAGTCCTAACTCTAGATCCTTTGATCAGGGCTGCGTTCACCTCCCTCATGTTTCTATAGCCTTTGAGAAAGACAAACACAGGCAAGATACCTATGTAATGAGCATAGCACGCATGCTTGTGTGTATGTGCACTTTATGAATCAGAGTTCATTTCAAACACTTATTTCTTACTGGGAGTGCAGCTGAGAGCGAAAACACTGCTTGTTGCTGTGAGTGTGTGTATGTGCGTGTATTGATGTGTGTTTGCATGTGCACTGACAGCCTTTGAGCCAGTTCTCGCCTTCACTAAAAACGCTTAGGGCACAAAGCAGCCTTCCCCCCTCTGCTCCTGAGCACAGGCCCTGCTCTCGCTCTCTGACAGGAGCTGAAGGTAAGCACCAAAGACATCCTGACACACACGCGTAAAAGCACTTTTGATGCAGGGAAAATGGACCGCTTTGCAGTGTACAAATAACAGCAAAATGTCAACAGAATGAGGCGAGTCCGACGGGAGGCAACAACACAAGCCAGGTTCAAATGATATTAGAGCGAGCAAAACATGAGCGTCAACCACCAAAGGCCCTTTGCTTGTCTGCCTCGATCTTCACATTGTTTTGACTTTGTCTGTTTATCAAACCATCCTTTTCTCTTGCGTTAAATCAAAAACGTGATAACTTACAAGAAGACGACAAAGAAGAGACGCGAGGGAAACAAACAAATGGAAGAAAGCAAACGCTTTAGAATCCACAATAGTAAAAAATGCTAATTAATTTATAAAAATGATTATTTATAAGTTTGACCCTCACAAAGTCCAACTCCCCCATGCTGCTCTTCTGTCACTGCTAAGTAACTTTAGGCTTACTTTCACATAACTTATATTGTCAATTATGCTGTCAGGCAATAATTGGAAGAGATGAGGATGAATTTCCAGGCCATGCTTTGTAAATAATCATACTTGAATTCTTAATAAAATAGTAATATGGCAAAGACAGTGTTTAGGTTGCCAGATTGCTTAAACTGCCTTAGACAGGCTGGATATTACGACTTCTTCTTACAGGAAAAGCAGTGGAGTGGCTTATTATTACAGTTCTTTAACTTATGATGTTTAGATGACTAAAACCCCTAATGATTGATCAACATTTATTACTGCCTTTATGATTTATTAGAAACATAAAAAGAATTGTAAAGGAGTTTATTACAAAACAGAAACACCTGCCAAATGTCATTTTTCATAACCTGACAGCCAGAAACTTTTTTTTTCTGCTTTATGTGCTGTAACTGAGACATAAAGCATTAATACATTAATTAATCAGCTCTTATTTATTGCTTTTTTTTACAGTAGATACTACATTAACAAGAACAAACGCAGAATTTAATGGAAACAGTAACAGTAACATCAGAGCTGGAAGACAGAAAAGGCACACTTGGCCGAAGCGTTTCATCCGTCGTAACAATGTTAGGAAAAAAACAAAAAAGAGCGCCGGGCTGTATTTGTGGATCGGGTTAAAAAAAGAGAGAGAATGTGGAAAAAATAGAATTACAGACTAGAAGAAAAAAGAAGTAAGCAGGTGGAGGACAACTACCACCTGATCTGTCAGCTCGAGATTAGACACTTGCTGCAACAAACATCATCAAGTAGGACTGTGTATCGCAAAGAAATGAGGGTGAAAGTGATGAAATCCTGCAAGGATAAAAGGCCGTCGATTTAAATGTTTTTTTTAAACACATCTGACCAATGTTTTAGTGCTTAAATTATTTCAAATATTGTTTTCTTTTTAAAGTTTTGTAATGGATTTGGTTTGAACACACTAAGGATTTGAGAGCCTTCAGCACACTTCTTCATCTCTCCATATCAGGGTCTCGGTTTGGTAGTAGTAGTTTTAAATTACTGACAATTTCAGGTTAGAAAATATAGATGAATACTGTATTTATGAGTAAAACCATTCATACATGTCTGCACAGTTGTCCCTCTGATTTGAACGTGTGCACGGTTCTCTCACAAGCCCTATAACTCTCCCATACACTGCGACGCCTCCCCCATCTGTCTGCCTGCGCTGTTTCTTCTGTGAGGTGTTTTTGGCGAAGGCCCAGGGGTCAGGGCCCAGCGATGCTCTGGAAGATAAGTGTCTGCTCTAACCCAGGGCTACACCTGTAGGTCACTGCAGGGGGATGCTAATCCCTCAACCACCCGCTAATACTGATGATCTGCATCTGAGACCCTCTCCCCAGGGAGTGTGTGTGAGTGCATCATGTTGGTGTGTGTGTGTGTTTGGTTGTAGGGGCTGACAGATGAGGCAACAGGGGGCCCAGCAACCCGTGTCTATATGTGTATCTGTGTGTGTGTGTGTGTGTGTGTGGTATGGGGGATGGGAGATGGGAGAAAGTATTTCTTTCTGCACGTTTATGTATATATATGTGTGTGTGCGTGTGTGTGTGTGTGTGTGCGTGCGTGTGCGTGTGTGTGCAGGCAAAGGTGGAGCCATCTTTAAGGGATGCTGGGAGGATAACCGGTCCATTTTTCTTGGCCTCCACCTTCAGAAGGGGCTTGGATGCTCAGATCCTAGACTGAATAATTTGTCACCTATTTACATGGAGCCAAGAACTGGGGAAATGGAACGAGCAGGTGGTATCTCACTCTCCCTCCTCCCTGTGCCACAGACAGATGTGTCTAACTGCAAACATCCCCCCATCTTCTCTCCTTCTCCTGGGGCTCTCTTTCAATGTGTTGCACTCTTGATGTCTAAAATAAGAAAGGCAAATCAGTGCTGCTCAGAACTGGCCTAATAATGTTTTTGTTATCTGACAAAGAGTTATTTTCTTAATTGCGCAACAAATTGATGGATAACAGACAAAATTAGACACCACAGTATCACACAGAGCACACAGTTCTATGCACAACCAAGAAAGCTTCAGATTATCTCATTTGATAACCTGGAGCCATCACATTTTTGGAGTTTGATTCAGGTCTGTAAACACGCAGTACCGTGAGTTTGACTCTTTGTTAATGTGTTTCTGCTCTGATCTCACACTGCACTATGACTGTTAAAAGTGACATAGAAAATCAACATTAAAAAAGAGAAAAGAAAATAGGATAGTAATGTGTAATCCTGGTAATAGTTTTACCTTATGTCCTGGCATATTGCACATTGTGACAGGGTGAAAAAAACTGTCTAAAAGGCAGATACAAAACTGAAAACAGAGACTTTAAGATTGTTTTTTTTGCATCTTTGTTATTATTTATCATAGATGCCTCACACCAACCTTTTCATTCAGTTGAACTTCCTCTCATTATACTCAAAGTTTTTAAAGAAGCATATGACCAAAAGCAATTCTGACTTTTCCACTATTCAAGTATGGATTTATATTTTACTCAGACTATTAGTACTTTTGCAGCTACAGCTATTTTTTCCTTTGAAGATAAAGTTTACATGCAAATCATGCCTTTATTATTCAATTTTATTAAGCTCCTTAGTAAAAAAAAATTAGATTGAATATTTTGTGTAGACTTTCTCCTATTAGAGCTATAAATGCTAATGGAAAACTCCTCACGACATAAACAGATACAGATGGTGTTACCATAACGCAGCATTAAAGAAGATAAAAAAATGCACAATACAAGTAATGTGATATTACCTCGAGCTTTATTCTCTCTCAAGGCTTTGCATACGAACTAATTCCTGCAGTTTTTAAGAGGCCAAATAATAAGATGCATGGCTGCAAACAGTCGCAAAAGTCACAGGTAACGAGCTAACGTCACTCAACATAATAGCCAATCATAAGAGCCGCTCTTCATGCCTGTTACAACATATTAGAGGGAAATGTTTAAATTGTAGCACTTTTTTTAACTGCTGGAAGACGGGAAAGAAAGTTAACATGTGGTGGTGACGACACTGACGCTTGATTAGGTGCAGGGTTGAAAAAAACAGTGATTGGGTCTCTCCTCAGGCTACCTTACTCCACACAAACGCACACGCACGCCCACACATACATACGTAAATGCTGCTCGCTAATCACATTTCACCCCAATCACTAAACACACATTCATATTTGAAGGTTTATCCCAGGCGGCCATTTCAAATGATTATGTATGTGATTCCAACCACACAGAGCACAGAAAGTGTTTACTCTTTTCATTGAGGCGCTGGATAAGTTGAGAGCAGAAGCTAAGTGTACTACAGTCTATGGCAGAAGAATAAACATTTTCCTTTATAGCCCGAGGACCCACTTTTCATCTGTCAAGCATCTTTTAATAATTAATCTGTTTAATACACACACAGCATCTGCTGGGTACAACTCCCATCCTCCCATTCAAACTGACTAGCACAGCTGCCACTGTTTGGGTGTACTGTACAGGTCTGGAATATGATAAGATGTGTTTTTTCCCCCCTCCTTTCAATACACAGACAAAATACTGCTATGCATGCTGACATACAGAATACAGACACTTGCAAATACGCAGGAACTTCTATATGCACACACTACTGCAAACTAGTTTATGCAGAAGGGGTGAAGCCCCGACTATGAGCCTACTTTTCCCTATGTGTTTTTCCTTGGTGAGCGGGCCAAATGGGGATTGTGTAAATTAAATACATTTCTTTTTCCGGCAGCAGAGAGAAATGATGCCAGATTAAGCCCATGAATATATACATGGGCCAGGGCTGACCTGTCTCCAGACGCCTGATTTCCCTGGAGGGGTGCTGACATGGTGAGGGGCTTCAGGGGTGTGTAGGTGTGTGTATGTGTGCTTTGGTGCGCGTGTGTGCTGCACGGTGCACCTCAGACAGAGGTGAGGAGATCTCTTGAACAGGTCCAAATTGAGCTTAATCTCATTCCTCATTGTGCTGGAACAGGAATGAAATTGCACAATTGCACTTTAATCGACGATCGAACGCCCCTCCTCTCCCTCCTCCTCCTCCTCCTCCTGTCGTCTTTCTTTCAGTCTTCTCCTTTTCATTTCTGTAGCTCTCTCTCTCTTTTTTTATGTCATTGGTCTTAAATTCTTTACGTGGTCCGGTGGTCGTGATTGCCTGTTAGCCTCTATTTGTTCCTCCTCCTGTTTTCCTTTTGTTCCAATGGAAGCATCTAATAATGTCGGTTCAAGCAATCAGGAGGTTAATGTAGTTAGGATAAGGGCAATCATAAACCAATAAAAGCCGTCCGGATGCTCCATTTCTCTTTCGGTGCACATCTAATCCAGGAAAATTGCGATTTCGGGAATCCTGCTTTGCATCCGTTGCACTGGAGCGCGTCTCCGTCATGGGCAGGAAGGATTCAGTCAGTCCCCTAGGGTTGATTGCACACACACACACACACACACACACACACACACACACACACACACACACACACACACACACACACACACACACACACACACACACACACACACATAGCCATTTGTGCCACACAGGTGCGTCTGATTATCTAAGGTAGGAAACCTTGGGTCAGCTTTATATTAGTCATATGAAGACTATTTGCTTTTCCAAGATTACAGAGTTGCAAAAAAAAAAATTTTCATTACCTGATTTAAAAACAGTTGGGCGATTATATTCAGCAGTCTGCCTTACTAGCTCTCTCCTCAAGACGCTGGCGACAAAATCAAATAAACAAACCACCGTTTCCTGGAGAATTTAGTTTTGTTTTGAGTGAAACAACTTGAGGAAAACATTCACCACGCTAACAATGACTGTGCAGATTAGAGAAACCCATGGAAGTAACCACAAAGAAAGCAGCCACTATGGTTGGATGCATCCCATACCTCAAGTATTCCATTTACACACTCAAGATGATAACTGAAGATGGAAATAAAACACCTGTGTTTAAGTGACGCTGCTACAAGATGTTTAAAAGTTATAAATTGGCGCCTAATTAGCTGTCGAGCTTTGGGTAAATGCACATCTAAAATAATGTAACTGTAACCACAGTTATTTGGAATCTATGTGTAATTGTACAATTATTAAAAACACATTTCCTCCAGTAATTTGGTGTTTTTACAGCGCTACGCTCTGCTGATAATGATTCTTCACGACAAAATGTCTATGCAAACATAATGAAAGGAATGCATGTAGGGAAAAAAAAACAAAACATACACCAAGGCGAGATCTGCCCCTGCTACATATTTAGATAAAAAAATGAATGCAGGTACTTGAGCCATGTAAAATGTGTTGATTTGTTGCTCAATGTGTTGGAACAAAACAATGCAACAAAGGTTCCCAGGATGTTGTATCTGGGGTGGATGTACTCATTATGGCCCATAATGAAGGGCCCTGCTTACCGCTGTGCATCTACTCAGCAACACTGATGGACTACACACACACACACACACACACACATTTAGACACATACATACACAGGCCAGGCCGCTGCCAGGCTGTCAAGTCCAAAAATAATTAGGCATCAAAATGAGTTTCCCTGTTTTTTTTTCCTCCTCTTGTTCGTTTTATTCATGTGCTGGAACTTGGGAGACTGGCTAATGCAGTTAACATGCTCTCATCATGAATTTTCATTACACCATTACATGGGTACATTACAAGAGCAGGGGAGCTGCGACTACAGGGATGCCATCAACATGCATACACTGACAGACGCACACACAGAAACAGACAGAAATCACAGACACACGTGCAGTAAACCCATACATTTATTCAGATGCACAACTGCATACTAAGTGATGCTGTATTGTTCTGGCAAATTTCAGTAATATACTGCATATAGCTTCTTGAAACATACCTACATCTTGCATCTGTGGCACTCTTATAGACTGAAGGAGGAGGTATGGTCAGAAGTTTTGGAAAATTCACAATGCTCTCTTGCTAAGAATGACCGCTGATCAAAAATATGAAACTGTAGAGGAATAACACTGGCAAACAGGTAGCCCTGCTCATTTCAACAGCAAATAAATCTCACAAAACAGAAAAACAGAAAACACTTCACTGGTTTATACATTTCTGCAAAACCATATTTGATAACACTTTAAAAAAAATAACTTAGTTACTAAACATCAAGTGAGAAACAAATCTGGACAAGCTGATGGTGATTTCCCTAATATTCTTCTCACTCAGGACTACGTAATATAGCAGTAATACAGTTGGATGGTGCCGTATAAGTAAAATGCTGGATTATAATTAGTTTTCTTGGTGAACTCTAATCAATGTAATAACAGTAAGTACACATTTATTACAGGAAATGTCAACTTTATAGACTCAAGTGTATTTATTTATTTATTGCCTCAGGTAGTGAAGCATCATAGTAAGTAGTTACTCAGTAGATTGATCTGAAGGTCAAAGTGATAATAATGCTATATATAGCTATTTGAAACTGTGTTTCTTACTGCCATTGCTTGTATTGACAGCATATAGGAAATGAAATGATCTATGGGGATTCTAAATATCACATTATTTCATTATGACTTTACTATGTACATTACATTAGAGTATTATTTGCCTTTGGAAAACAAAATAAACTCGTGATGAAAAACGTTTTTTCACTTTAAGCAAAATTAAACAAATGATCCATATATCCTATGTCAACATGAATAAAAAATAATTATACTCAAAATTACGTCACGTATAATGATATAACAACAGCCCGCATTTTGCACTTGTTTTTACTGCGCTACAAGCTTCTTAAAGTACCTTTAAGACAACAAAACAAAACCAATATATACAAAATGCAATACTATACCCTTAAAAGTAAATACTACCCAGAGAGGGTAGTGCATGTTGTTGTTTTTGTTTTTTTAAATAAATCTATTAATGATTTTATGAGCTTTAGGCGTCCTTTAAACTGTCTTTGATAACCTGAAATGTTTTTTTTTAATTGTGTTTTTAGACACGCTAAGGGACTGCTCATGCTATAATACATTCAATCTTTGTCTGCCCACTCATTCCTCCTACACAGGAAGGAGTACACAGTATACTTCTACACAGAAGTTGTGCAGCCAAATTTGCTGCACAGGTATGCAGGCCTCTAAAGGTTCTCATCTATAGCACATATATCATGTTGCCTAGCAACCATCTACCAAATGACCCATGGCACCTTATTGAAACATTGCATTATTTTAACTTCACAACAGTAAAATCAAATTCTGCAAAATTAAATTATGCACGATAATTTTGTGACGTCATCGTGTTACATAGCAAACGCTTAACATTGAGGTAAAGTCACAGACCAAACAATACTGTAACATGTACTAGTCAAATTTAATAGACAGCCAGGTATCAAATGTGGTTTTAACTTTGGAAGTAAGCAAACACACAGTGCATATCTTTAAATTGTCAGTGTTGATGTAATTTTTAGCTTTTCCTGCCTTTTTAAATAACATCACATAGATTGCATTAAGTGGACATACATTCACTTATTTGCCAAACCATGTGTGCTGAAATTGTACCAACAGCGTTAACCTAGGCTGCTATGCATTTTAATGCACTTCTAGCTCCAAAGGGCTCTGCATGTGTCAATGAGCAACAAGAGCATGAGCATATGTAGGTGTGTGTACGTGGCTCTGCTTCTTAGCACAAAATGGGTTTTCTATTGCTGATCTGCTCATGCTCAATTACCCAAAGTCTCCTGGGGCTTAGAGAAGGTAAACACACATCAGCTGGATCTGATTTATTTTTCTGTCCCACAGCAGCTTAGAATTAAGACGTGCATGCTCTGTTTTTCTCAGCGCACTGGGCCTACACAGAAATATGCTTAATATTGTAACAATCACTTACTCACACGTGTGATTATGATTGTAATAGTTGCTTTGTCAGTTGCAGAATTTCACAGAGATAAAACATCTTAAGTAGCCATCCAAACCAGGCACTGAATTCCCAAGATCAAATATTCATAATCATCAGACAGTAATGCTACCGGTGCTTATGCTGCTAAGTTTAGAAAAGTCCTAGTTCTATGACAGATTAGACAGTGCTTGTGCCTTTGTAACCATGCCAAGGCCCTACATTCCCTGAAGCCTAAATTCTTCTGCCATCCCTGCCAACCTTCCTTCCTTCCTCTCAGTGCCTTCCTTCGCACTTTCCTTTGTTACCCGGCAGGTATCAGGGCAATGTGTGCACTTCACCTCCTCTGGTTCTTATGCATGGGTTATTGGTGTACTTGATTCTTATGAGCAGACTGCAGATTTAGAGCTTGGACCCCTGTTAGATCCTCTCTGAAATCAGACATGGGGATAGTGTAATATCCTTAGTGACACATGTGACAACTGTGTGGCCTTGACTGAAATAAAAGGCCAATGAGGAGAGAACAGAGGAGGATTAGGTTATTAAAATGACAAATTCCCCCATAATCTTTATTTTTTATGACTTTCTAATATTTATCTGCTTTATTTATTCATTCATGTTTTAAAATCTACTTACATGTACTTTTATAACAGCTCACTGCCTTAGCAAACATCAGTGCTAATAAAAGTTTCAATAAAAAAACATTTGGATTTATACGCTCTAAGTTTGCTGAATTCTCATTATGAGTTCCTGGCATATTTCCTCTTTCTGTCATCTCCTCATGTGGGAATTATATTTGTTTTAAACTTTATAGCATATAACCACATCTGGTGCTGAGCTTTACCATATACTTAACTAAAAGGAGTTTCTTGTGCATATCAATGCACATTTTCCAGAGTAAAACAGTAGCAATGCACCAAGTTTTCTGAGTGGCTACTTGAGGCTGACTACAAATCCCCATAGACGTTCATGCTAAAATGCAGAAATAAACATGTTTATATTGCAAAAAATGGTTTGGGCCTGCAAAACTAATTTGCCTGTTTGTGACAACCATACAAGAGTTAATAACACTCACTTAAATTGCACTAATGTTTTAAACTGTGCATTATTTGAGGGTTTACAGGTTAAGTGTTTTTCAAGCCTCCTGTTTTCGTGTTTAACAAATCACTGTGTATAGCAGATGCTGCATGCATGCCAAGCTAGCTGTGGAGCTGAAATAGCTAGCTCCCAGCATATAGCTATTTCATATATGAAATAGCCTCCTGGAAACACCAAAAATGGAATTTTTGCCATTTAAAGTCTCTCTCATCATCAAAGGATGCAATTTTGTCACGTGACAAATGTGAAATTTTGAGAACCGCAGTCCACGATGTTCTTGAGGAAAAATCTCTGCACCATTGTGTGGAATTTATCAGCCCTTTCTACAACTTCTTCAAGTTGTGCCTCCTCCCAGGGGATCTGTCTTTGAACACATCATGGGTGATGTTTGCTAGTTTTGGGGAGGAAAACTAAAGGTGTGCCTGCTGTTCAGTAGCTCCAGTTGTAGTCTTTGATGATAAAACTTGCTGCAATACAAAAATCCTGAGTAAATCAATGCAGTAAAGGTTCAAAGCGTTCGATGGAGGCCCGTCTTTTACAAAACGTTGCTTGTGGTGAAGAGCTGGATTCACAGATGGGCTCTTTCCCATTTCTCTTTGTGAAGTGTGTAAAACGAGTATTTATCAAAACCATCTTATGCAGTATACCACTCCTGCAGACACTCTGTTGATATAGTTTAAAAAAAAAGGCTCATATATTCACAGTCAGTGAGGAGCTGCTGCATATACTGGTCATGTGGCCTTCTGACTAAGCGGTGGGAATCGTCCAATCTTCCATAAGCCACAACCATTTGCTTTGAGTTAAGGCATGTGGGTTCAAGGGTTAGTCCCCTGGCATAATGACTCATGCACATTTAATAGGTGGGTTACAGCAAAGGGGATCGCCCCAAAATGCTTCACAGAAACAGCAATGGCAAAAAAAGTGAAACCTCAGTAGAATAGGAGGAGCTTCAAGTATCCAACCTCCTCTCTTCTCCTCTCTCTTGCCCATCTGTCCTCTTCCTCTTCTTTCCAAGCTGTCCTGTGTGATTGTTTGCCTTCTGAGCGTCGCTGTCTGCCAGACAGGACCGTAACATCAATGTTAGGAAACGTTCTTTCTCTGGTGTAAGGCTGCAATGACAACGTCTGCCATGTTTCACTCTGATCTCTCCATCAGTGTGAATAAGCGTATTGCGGCGCTTCTTCAGATTGTCACTCACTCCTCTGGGGAGACGCTCACACACTGCTCCTTATTATCTTGGCAGGGATGGACGCCTTCAAATGGAAATGTCGCAGATGTAGATGCACAGGCCTTCACGCGCCAGCACTTATACATACTGTATGTCTTGCGTTGGCGCATGTCATATACACACAAACAGCAGCCTGCAGAGATATAGACATCAGTGTGTGGAGATATATAAATGTGTAGGTATGCATGCATTTACTCTCTCTCTCCTCACATATATCCCATCACTTCAGAGCGCAGTACACTGGCTTAGATCTTTTTCCAGGGGAATGACATAACTCTGTCTGTAACCACCGTGTGGCCAACCCTAAACCCTACCCTAAACCTAAGGCCAGCCTTATTACAATGTTTGTCAAAAAAGATAATTATTTAAATTATGGGGACGTAAAGCAATCGTGCAAAATCATTGCGTTACATTTGCTGACATGCCTTGTGGCCAAACATATAATATGTTTTGCTTTTGTTTATACATGTCTCTATGTGTGTATGTCTTAAGGAAGAGATGACAGCTGAGGGCAGAGTCTGATACTTTGTGTCTGTTCAGTTGAATTTCATTGAGCGTGTGCAACTAGTTTGTAGAGGCTGTGTTTGTGCATTCCTGTGCGCGCGAGCTGACCTGTAGTGCAGCCGTGTGGCTCTAGCTGACTACCTCTGTTAGATCCCTCTGTCTTTAGTGTCACATCAAAACATCTCATTATCTCCTCCTCTGTCATTGCTATTCAAACTGTTCTTTTTTCTTTCTTTCTTTCTTTCTTTCTTTTTTTGCTATTAACCACCTCTGTCTTCACCACTATTTATGCGCTCAATCTCAGTGTCACGCTACGGTTCTCACTCTGCTGGCTCTGTCGTCAGCTGCTGAGACAGTGTTGGGTAACAATTTCTCCAGTTCTCATTTTGAAATCTTTATTTAAATAACAGATGTCTCATCAGGCTTTGGATGGGGGATCTAAGCGGCACGCTTGGCCAATGAATCCTTTCATAAGTTGACAAACCTCAGAATTATGTGGCTTTAATACTCTTCATTGCCCCTTCAGCTGCCTCTCAGGCATGGCGAGGTGCATGGTGTTGTGCAGCGTCCTGATCAAGATAGGTCTGCACACTGCTCCAAGGATGGAGGCACAGATTTAATTGTTGAATTAAGGTTAAATCGCAAATGGCAGTTTGGGAGGTGACGTAACTTTAAAAACATCAAAGCACAAAAACCAGAATGTAAAACTCTGTGTTGGAATATTTGGCTGTTCATATCAACGTACTTTTGATGGGTAAGAATTATTTGGTTATTAATAGAAAATAGAAGCATTTCTAATGAGTCAGCTGTGCTGTACAAGTACCCGGATGTGCCGCATTCGTCTGTTGCTGGAGGCAGTCTCTCTAATCATTTGTTTTTGATTTACAGATGGTGATATGTAAAGTCTGGACAGTGCGTTTTTGAAACCGAGTTCGCACACAAGTAATGCAGGGTGCGCTAACTGTAGTCCAGGCCATGGCCTCTTAATTACAGTACAAGTCAAACAGGAAATAAGAATTACTTGAAACAGGAAATTCATATTACTGTGTGTGCCTGGTTGTGTCAGCAGTGATCAGTCTCTCCTCATTAGTGTGCTATTTCACCTCATTGAAACACATACACACACACACCGCACCTGTGGGCTGTGGTCCCCAGGTGTCCGGAGAATGGATCACTTTCTTTATGCCTCATTTAAGCTAACAGCTGTATTTAAGAGGAAGTCCATATAGCAGGGACTTCCTGTTGAAGGATGTGTGGGGGTTGGAGTACAAATTCACATACCTGAATGTCGTACTTTACAACATACATGAAAATATCTATCTGTATCTATCTTTCTGACTGTAAGCATGCATTATTTATGCAGTCAACATCCAGGTTTTATAATTGCCTGCTTTTTTCTTTCCACTTACACCTTTTTTGATGACGGTTGAAGGGTGACACGCTCTCCTCCTCCACTTCTCTCTGCGCGTAGGACGGATGCCTTCTCCTCCCTTCTCCCCACATATGAAAGAGTAGTGTGGTTGAGCACGGGGAAGGTGATAACCCTTTTGTTTAGTCTGAGCTCCATCACAGACTCTGTCAAGCCCAACAGACAAGCAGACAGAGCCGTGACAGGCCCACTAATCTGACAGCTCCTCCACATCACAAAGCCATCACATCAAAGTGGCGGGAGAGAGGTACTGGCGGTGAGAGATTGACGCCACTTCTTTGCTCTGCCATTTTCCCTGGTATCTTCATAGCGCCTCTGACATGCCGCGCACCAGGAACCTTCAGAGGAAGTATCCACTTGGCAAAGGGGGGAACCTGAGTTGAGGGACTCCCCTCTGGCTGAGTGGTGAGTGTGGGTAACCTTTCTGAGAGATGTGTGTGGGATACACTGAGAGTACATGACAGGCTGTTTAAAGGGATTTGTGTTTGTGTGTTTGTGTTGTCGATGGGGTAGGGCGGTTTTAAAGAAGTGTGGGCGCGGGGCGTGTGGCAGCATGGCGTTTCTCTGTATGCAGCTTCCAGGATGAAAGGAAGCATATTATAATTTTTTTTATGACTGGTTTAATAATGGTCATCATATCCAGTATTGCTGTGCAACAATTTATGCTTAACCAATACTCGGAAAACTTTTCTTAAACCAGTTTCAGTGTGCAGTATGTAGAATTTCTCACTCTAGAACTCAGTTTGATCTTAAGTGGGCTGGACTAGTGACACTCCCCTTTCTGTCACTGTAAGGAAGTTTTAATGACACATTTAATCCCTGAGATAGTTTTATGTAAGGTAAAACAGCACAAATTCAACAGGACGTCTCAGATTTTGTACCTGCATTGTGTAGGGTGTTGTGATTTGGCACTATATAAATAAAACTGAATCAAACTGAACTGATCAGACCAACTGTTTGGGCTTAAATTGTACGAAATAAATATATACGATTACAGAATCCTGTCACTCAAATTCCCAGAATTTCCTGTAATAATAGAACTGAACATTTTTGTTAATTCACTGAAAATGTTGTTGTTGTTGTTGTTGTTGTTACTATAGAAAATTAATTTCTATAGTAGATGGTTAAAAAAGGGATTAAAAGTCCAAAATTTAAGCCCTTCTTTTTCAAAGCGCTCCAGTGGACCAGATTGGAGTCTTTGTCAGGCCAATTCTGGCCCTCAGGCCTTGTGTTTGACACCCCTGCTCTAGAATAAGTCACTGTTGGCTGCTCCAGATCCTTTGCAGTGCTGGTTTTGTGCTCACCTGCTCTCTAGTTGTCACTCTCTCATTGGTGGCAGTGATATGTGGCAAGCATGAGTTCACTATCCCCACGTGCTGTTTTGTTGGCCCATGGACTGAACCAGGAAACTGTTCAGAAGCAGTAACGTCAATCAGGTAATGTGCTCATTACAGTTTTTTTTCAGTTGCTTTGACACATTTCTCGCAACACTTTTGAAGTCCTTTGCTCTAAAGATGTAAAAAAAAAGTTATATAGCAAAACACTATAGTTAACCTGAAAAAGGGCGTAACTCACCCAAAACCTTTAATTCATTTTTCAAAATGAAGTTTTTGTGTCAATGAATAAGTCGCCGTCACCAAAATGACAAGTTCCTTTCACAGCGTGTAAACCAGGGCAGCCAAAATGTTTAGATATTTTGCCTGAATGATAGTGGACTCTAAAATTGTGTTTCTCTTCTGGTGACAACAGAATGCTGCTTGGTTACAAAGTGAATACACTCGTGCGCTGATTTTAAGAGCAAAACGTTTTTACCTTGTGCTTTTGCAAAACATCAGAAAAGCACGAATGTTTGCAAATTATGAGAAGGAGATTTTTTTTCGTCATATAGGAACTTAAATAGGAACAATACTAAAAATATACACAGCACTGCACAGCAAAATTATGTTCAATGTCACTATCAAAAAACTAATACTGTAGAAACAAAGCGGAGGTCTACTATGTGCAGCCCTGGGGGCTTGGTAGATTTTGACTGCCAATTAGATTGACTGTTCTGTATGTAATGACTGACACAGTGAAATATTAACAATGTGGGAAAGTAAAACTATTGAATTATTCTATTATGACCAGAAAGTCATAGATTGTAGACAGTTGTACATCATTTGCCTCATCGGCCTAACAAATTTGCAAATGCTAACAAAGAATGAAGAATGCTCTTTCCTATGTAAAGAATGAACAAACAGTTTTAGTGGGCTTTCAACAGTTATTTGTGGATTTTTAGAACTCAAAACTGTTTGTGATTCGTTTTACTCTGATACACAGTAGAAGACTTTATACAAGTATACTTACACTATATGAACAAAAGTATTGGGCCGCTGATGCATTACACCCACAGGAAGCTCCATGAAGCTCGTGGTGCACAGTATGTGTTCTGCTTTTGCACTCCATCACTTGGTGGCCTCGCTGTTTGCGCGGTCTGCCACTTTGTGGCTGAGTCGCTGTAGTTCCTAAATGCTGAGGTCGTTGAGCTATTTAGAGTGACCCATTCTTTCACTTATGCTTGCAAAGACAGCGCTGACTGCATGGCTATGTGTATGATTTTTTTTACACTTGTGTCAGTGGGACCGAACACCTGAATTCAAAGATTAAGAGGTGTTGCCCAATACTACATAGTGCACTCGAGTACAGTTGTGTTGTTTTAGATCAGCTTGTGACTTTTGCACTTGTTATGAATAATTATTACATTTTACGATGCTGCCTTGCTAACTGTTACATTTTGCTGTTGCGTCTCACCTGACATTTTATTTGTTGGTCAGACGTTTTTACAATGAAGACATAACTTTAACATATAGAAATACCAAAAATGCCACAACATCAATGTGTGACTAAAAGTTGAGATGGCAAGTAATGAAGTATAAATACTAAGCTAAATTTTGAGGTATCTATACTTTACTGACATATTTTACTAATGTTCCATACATTTTAATACAGATATCTGTACATTAAACTACTTACATTTTCAAAAAAAGTTATTATTTCCCATTACTGCACACCTTCAGACATCAAACTGATTGGAAGAGGCAAAAATAAATAATTTATGCATCATTTATAGTGCTGTTCTCAGGGGTTAAAGTGGGCCAGAATGATCTGGACTGTATGTTTGGTGCAGACATCTGTACATTGCGGTTGTGTTACTTCTGCATCTTGCACAGTTTTTGTGCTAGTAACGATGCGGCTGCTGAATTTCCCAGGGAGAGAAAAGGTAAATGACTGCTTCAGCTGGATGAAACTGGAATTTTAAAGCTTACGTATAATGTAATCAGATATTGGATCTATACATGATGTGCTGAAGTCAATTTTTTTAATATTGTGAAATTAAAGTATACTAACTTTTCAAGGTTCAAAAATTCAAAGGTTGCATTAATGGGCAGTTTAGATTACACTGGCTGGTTTGCAGCTCTGTGGTAAAGTTTATAGTAATGCACTTTATTGGATTGGTGCAGAGTGGCTGCGGTGTATGTGTGTCTGCGCTAACACATATGCACTTAAAACTGCAAAAGTCTGGGAACAAAAGTACCCACATTAGGGACATAAACATGTTTTAAGAGTTCAGTTTTTGGGGGGGTTGTGTCAAATTAAATGTTCTCATTGCCAGAATATGGAAATGTCTTCATCTAAACAGTCCCAAAAATGATATGCCAGTTCTTCCAACTATTGTTAGACTTGTTATTTGACTCTGTGTCAAAGAGTGGGGTCACACACCACTTATGTGGGTCACATGTGATCTTCCTCATCCAGATGGTTTGCCAGATGCAGCGCTGCCAATGGTCTGACAGAGCACACACCCTACCTGCATACAAAAACAATTGGTTTTAAAATAGAGCAGCATTCATAAAAAACACGAATGAAGCTGTGCTCAAAGCATTCTTATATATTCAGGAGTCAGAACACCTCACGGAGTGTTTGTCAAAGGTTTCCTACTTAATGTTAAGTAATAGAGTTAATGTATATGTGAGTTCTGGGACTGCAATGAGGTAATGGTCTTGCAGCGCTCTGAAGTGCCCCGAGTCCATCTAATAATGTAAAACAACATTAATTTGAGAGAGCTGCTTCATCTGTGCATGTTAATCAATAAACTCATTACCTCCTGTGCTTAGTGAAGGATTCCCTCATGTCTGCTCACTGATGTAGACAGAAAAAAAGAAAGGGAGAGGAAGCGAGATGGAGATGAGGGGAGAGGGAGAGGTGGAGAGAGAGGTTGATTATAATTACAGATTTTAGCAGCCTGTGCCGAAGCATAACCTGCTCATTACAGTGAGTGAGTGAAAGTAAGTCTGTGTGTGTGTGTGTGTGTGTGTGTGTCGGCCTCACACTTTCAACGCAGCCCTATAGCCACAGAGCTTCCCCAGTTTCTCCTTCTGCAGAAAGCCAAGAACAACCGACACAAGTGGCCCATTTAGAATATAAACACACAAAAAACCTGTTATTTCAATTGACCTTCGTCACATCAAGCTGTCAATGATCTCAGCTCTGTACTCTTCGTCGTTTTCTCCTGCTCTTTCTCCGAGGCGGACTGCATGGTAATGAACATTCGGTTCAGAATAGGTGAGAGCAAGAAAGGAGGAAATGATATGCCAGGGCATTTAGCCCAGCAGTGTTTCTGGTGTAGGTGAGACAGCCAGCAGCGTTTATGGAAATGGACAGAGCTGAGGGAGGCTCAATGGCTGCTGCTATGTTTTCCCCCCAAACTCCCAACTGCGGGGATTTAGAGAATATTCTGACAGCTTTGGTATTACTTTGTTAAAGGTGTAAGCAAACTTTCATTTTGCGCCTGATTTGGGCTTTCTTTTCTCATTAAATGCAGGCAATTGCTTGCGTTTGCTTAGTTCTAAAATACGATGCGGGCACAGCTGCAGAGTCTGAATCTTCTGTCACGCTTGTGGATCTGAGCGCCTGAGCTCGCACGTGCGCGCTTGTCTCTGTTGCAGATTCTCAGCGATTGTTGATTATTATATTTGTCAATGCTGTGGTGTGTCTTACAGGAATCCCTGGCCTGCTGCTGGCTTGTGATTATGAGATGAGAGGTGTTTATGATTGACTGAGCCCATCCGCTGTCACTGTACACATCCAGTAGCATTACTCCCGAAGCACTCATTTATCCACGCATGTTATATAAGAGATTGAAACCAGTAATTATGATTAAACAATCTCATCCTCCTGCATTCTATCACAACTGACTCGAGCTCCGGTGTCCGGCTTTATTTCACAATGACATGCGTAACACTGAGTCATTTGGACATGTGCCTTCACTCTAAATGTTCTCCTCGGGACAGGTAGAGCCATTGAAGTGTTGTCGGCAGAGGCAGCCTTCTGCGAGATTAGGTGATTAGAAAATGTAACGTCACAATCAGTTTTTACGGTAAGAAACAACGTTGTGTAAAGCCTGCACGGAGAAAGAGTCATTCATTTTAAACTCTTTGCTTTTTGTTTACCACTGTCAGCAAGTGAATAAAAGCCAAGGTAAATGGAGGTAATTGAATTTATATGTGCATATCAACTCACTTTGAGGTTTAAATGGCGCTCGGTAGTCTCATTCCAAATCCATTAATATTCTGTTTAATACAGCTAAATGCTGCTAACTGTTTTTAACACTAGGAGACAGTCTCTGGGCTGTCTCTGTTTGTGCTGCCAGCACATCCACAACATCAAGTCGATGGATAGGGAGGCCATAAATGACTGTGACAGCCAGTTTACAGTCAGTTTAGAAGCTTCTACTTTTCCATAAAGCCGCATTACGTCTGCAAACAGCAGCATCCCCGTTCACTCAACAGTCCTGTTCAGTTTAGCTCAGCTCTGGAAAACAAATTAGGGTTATACAAACAAAAAAAAAGTTTGATTAAATATGATTAGCTCATAGATTGTGATGCGTTGCTCTAGATGTAGCAACCTAAAACTACATAAATACTTTCAGCAAAACCTGTAATGGCTAATGAATCCATAAATAAGCATTCTGACTGTTCAGAGGGAGTTATTTTGATAAATACTGATTTAAACAATGCTATTACTGATGGAATTGTATTTAAACCTAATTAACATTTTCATGTGAACATTGGTTGGACTGTGTAATGTAACAGGGATGCTTATTGTAACAAACCCACAGAGAACCATCACACACAGTGGTGTTTCTAGCATCTTTCAGGACACTGTTTTGGTTCATAGTTGCTGCTTTTATCAGAGAGCAAAACAGCAGCACAAGTGTAGTGAAACACACTAACTATAAATGCTCTGTATCTTGTGGATTTCTAAACAACTGTTTGGTGAAATTGTTGCAACATCAGTCAAATTTAAAGGCCCAAACATGTTCTGGACTGCCTTTTCTCTCAGTCATTTCCCCCGCACTGGATCTGTGGCTCAGCCTAGGAATCCGCCCCACGGTTTGAGAACCGCTGCTTGTAGGTGATGTTGACCTTGAAGTTCAGCCTCAAAGTCTGACTACTATAATGCTTACTTAAAGTAGACTTTAAAATGCCAGACTTTGACCTGTATGCATGGCATATTTATTACGCCGTGCATTTCTTTACTGAATGTTAAGTATGTAAATGTCCAGATCCTTTTTGTGGAGTCTGGCTGATAGTGACCGGGCAATAATTATCAGTGACTAAGGATGAAAGCTGTTGTGACTAGTTAGGATCTGAATGTTCTCCTTATTACTGAGCAAACTATTTAGTGCCTGCTTAGTATTTAGCGTTTTATAAGTCCATGCCCTTCATTTTACAGTAATTCCCATCATCTTCAGTGTAATGCATCGATGTCTGATATATATGACTAATATATTATAGCAGACCATGCCAACATGTCAAGCCTTCACCTCTGCACTCTATTGGAAGACGCTCACCTAGAAGACTTTATAAGAATAAGGAATAAGAACATTTTGAAAAATAAAATACATAAATAAGCAAATAGATTGCTTATTGTCAAGCTCTCTAAAGCATCAGGCACATACAAAAAAAATATAAAATACACGCATACTAAAAGCAGGAGCATGAGACAGGAAAATATTTAATATAGTGTGGCTATTGTTCTATAGAAATAAAAACAGACTGAACAACACAGTCTGATTAACAGTCTAGTTTCAGTTTTTAGTCCATTCAGTCCAGGCAACATTATAAATAATCTACAAAAGTGCTGTGTCAACATTTTCTATTTGTATAAACATATAATTATCGTCCGTTCATACTGGCATTCACTGCTAATGTTTTACCAGTTCCCATCATCCACTGTCTGAGCATTGCTATGGTGAAGGCTAGGGACACGTTTTTCTGATCAACGATAAAAACGTTGTCATTCACTTCCTGCCTGAATGACGGGACAAGATAAAGAACAAAAAGCTTACAGTAAATGTTCATGTTTATGTTGTATGTGGAAGACTTTCACTCCTTTTGCTTTTGTCGTTTTAATACTATTTTTAACAACTGAATGAAGGTAAAATGGAAAATGGCCCGATAAAACAGATGAAACAAACAATAGCTATTAGAGAGGAGAAAAAATGTCGATATGAGTGCCTATGTATATCGGATACATTGGGTAGCCATTTCACATTGTGACAGGGTATAAAATGGAATTAATTCGAGCATATTGCCTAATGTGCTTCAGTTACTACAGTTCATACATTCCAGTATAATCTGTCCAATTCCCAACTTACTGTAAATCCATTGCGATTTTGCCTGTTTTGCTCAACTTCATCCAGAATTGTCCCATTTCAGTTCTGCTCATACAGTGTAAGCAATGCTTTTATGAACCTCTCCATTCAGCCCAGCTTCCAGCGGTGAGGTCATTATCACCAACACGAGTACAACGTGTCATTAGTTTTTCACAAACACACACACATGTTCACACAAGGCTTCGGTTAAACCTCAACGAGTGAGGCGTTTATTAGCGCGATGTTTCGCTGCGCTGAAATTAGACTACGCAGAAAACTTTTGCCGAAGTAGCGAGGAAAATGCTCCATCCTTGCCGGTGTTTTATATTTACTCCGGGGCCGGTTCAGTGGTTTCTGGGCAGAGGGAGCTGGCACTGTGGGGACATCTGGACACAAGAGGGGAGCGTCCATACAGGCAAACTACAGGGACAGCCGTGCCAGAGAAACAGGCCTCCAGATCTGACGCCAGTGTTATGTTAATTTGATTTGTTAATTCAGTGGCCCTGTTTGAGGGAAATCTGCCACCAACACCTGCCACCGCTTCCAAAGGCAAGGACGCAGATCCGCTGTGACACTGGCTTCATTAAATAAACAAACCAGGTCCCCCATAACAGCATTTGGTGGAAGGCACCATCAATTCTTATACATTTAGATCACAGGAATTAGAGATGACACTGAGAAGCTACATCCCACTGTTTCACAGATGCACGGGGTGAAGCGGCATGTGACTAAATGTATCTCTGTGTGCTGCGTCTATGTCTTTCTCTGGCTTTTCCCCCTTTGTGTGTGCCATGTTGTTTGCGAACGAGAACGTGAAAGGGTTCGCCAAGTGTATTTTCATTCTGTCTCCCAGCCTCTCCGCCAGAAAAGATGGCGACTGATGTATTTTTCAGACGTAGTTCCACAATCAAAGAGGCTCTTGTGGCCTTTCTGATGCGTCATGTAAATTTTATAAAGTGTGCAGCGGAGGAGAGTCAGAGAGCAACTGCAGCTCTGGAAAGCCTAATGTCTGTTTGCCTTTAACTCTGACGAGCTGTCTTTGCTCCTGTCTATCTTACTTCCCCTCCACTTACTCTCTCCTCTGTGGATCAAGGCCGGTCAAGGAGCATCTCACCACAGGGCCCGATGTCAGACAGAATGTGTGGACGTGTGTGGATGTCAAAGCTCAACTGGCTCTCAGAAATAGAGGGAGCGAGGTGAGGGGAGACATCAAGGCACAGAGCTTTCTACAAGCACACAACCTAATGTTGGATTTGCATAATGGAAGAATGTCATACTGCATGTGAAATATGTGTTTTAGCCCGTGTCACCATGTTTGCATGTTTCATCTCAGTAACGGTCTTGGACAGGAAATCCAGGCCCTCACATATTTTCCTCAGCTGCATTTCTGGCAGGTCTTCGGCCTACTGTGTGCTTTTCTAATGATTCAATTGGCTGAATGAGCATATGCTCTCCGCTGCATCATAAACCTCAATTAGATGTCTTGTAATGTGATTTGAGTGTGTGTGCTCGAGTGTGTATGGTTTAAGAGAGAGACAAGAAAAGATGCTGTTTAGTCATTTAAAATGTGCTCATGTATATTTCAAAACAAAAAAGTTGCCATCTGAAATAATCTGGTTAAAATCATTATCCGTGTATGTATATATGCTTGAAGTCTACCCTGCTACTGAGAAATGTTGATCTGGTTTGTCAGACTGCGATCGTTTGGGTTGCCAAGGTGCCGTTGTATTTCATTTTCTACCATTCACGCCAAGTGGGAACTTCAAGGGCTAAAAATAAAGCCAGTGCTAAAGTGCAAATAACTGACGCTCCCCTAATGACCACTCGAGGCTGGCACAGACTGTATATGAAAGGTGGAAAAAGCCACCATGATGTCACAATGTTGTGATTGCTTTGCAAAGTCCACTTGAAAAGCTTCATGCTTAGTGTTCTCGTTGTCAGTCTTCTGATTGAAAGACATTCATTGGCAAATGGTTTGCTCATCTCTAGTCAATAGTCAGTGTGGTTTATCTTCATTTCTGACTCTATTCAGGACTGTAAATTACAAACTGAGCTTCAAATTTTGTTTCCCATGACTTTGAACTAGAGACAGCACCCCGAGGACTGCTCAGGAAAGCTGTCCTCAACTGAGGATTGCTTTTCTGTAGACTTTTATGGAGCTCATAGACAGTTTAATAGATTGCCGTAGATACTGAGATGTCACCCACTGGTTTCTGACGACCCATTTTAAAGGCTCGAGATGAGTTTTTCCACTGTTGCCATCTTGGTCACAAAAGGAATGTATCTGAAGAGGAGAGGTGGGTCTGACTGTAAAAACATATACTCATTGGCTAATTATTTGTGATTGACAGCTCATTAGCCAATGAGCATATGGTTTCATACCGCAGATATTACACCATTGTAAAACATGGTATAAACAAGATTTATAGAACCATAAACTCAACAGGAAAGTGTTTGCAGATGTTAGGTCAAAAAGCCATTCTTCCATAGCTCTCTTCATAGGGCTGGAAGTCTTTTTCACAACCACAGCTATCACCATCTGGTGGCCTTCACATGAAGGTTTATGGCACTTTCACATTGGTTTTCGTGATTCATCCCCTGCTGGTCATGAAAAGTAGGGTTATGACACTGCATTTCTTTCTCTTTTCAGACGCCGAAGTTATGCCCATCTTTTATATACAGTATATGCAGAAGAAGCTAATCAGATCCCATAGACTCCAAAATTTTTATTGTAGAAAAAAATCTTAATGTGGGCTGGAATTTAAAAAAAAACTGTTGTGCTCCTGCTTTCCCCCTACTTAACAATTGGGAGTGTTGCCTTTTTAAACTGTTTTAGGAGTGGAAGTTAGCCATGTTGCTGCATTGACTGATAGGTCCATGAGACGTGGACACAGGCTGCTGTAGTGCAGTGAGAGCTAGGTGCCACCTTGGCAGGTCTGAGTCACTGAGCTGGACCAGTACACTGTGTTTGTGGTGTTGGTACCTTGGTGAAAGTTGCTACACATTTATTTGCTTAACAGACAGTCTGAGAAGTCTGTGCTTCAGTTTATTTATTTTTTTGTTACCGCGCACTAATTAGCAGGTACCTTTGCAATGCTATCATACGTATGTATCACCTAGCTAACAAACCATGCTAGCAATAGCCTGGCACTCAGCATATGCACCACCATTAGCTCAGCTGTGGTTTAAATAAGAAGAAAAATACATATTTTAGCGTAAATGAGGGATCATAACCTCTCAGCATATAAATGAGGGCATTGTGCAAAGCAGAAAGTATTGTTTGAACGTGGTCATGCTTGTGCCCACAGTATCACAAGAGGGCGTAATCATCCATTTGTTTCTCCAGTCTTGAACAGTCTAAACAGGAACTTAAGCATGTTGGGAAACAAGGCTTTTTGCATGTGTGTGGTTAAAAATAGAGGTGAAATTTTTAGATGACCTAAACTTATTCTTCATACCAGTATCAGGTAACTTTCAGTAGAATTTTCTTGGGAAAAATCCCCCCCAATACTCCGTTCTGCCAGCAAATCTATCACAGCTGTGGTTGGCACTGTCAGCTTCAAGGAGGCTTTACCTTCCAGTTTACCCGGTTAAAGTGAAAATCAACAGTTCATAGCTGCACCACCTCATGCTCTCAGCTGCCACGTCTCCCTGCCTGCCTGGGATGTTTACTGCTAAATATTGATAGACATCTGGAGCACCATTCATCCACCATCAATCTTTGGCGTTCCAGTGAAGTAGGCCCAGCCCTCTCCTCAGCGTGTCGCACACGTGCAGACGTGCATACAGACAGACGCACATGTACATGAACGCACCTGGTGTTTGGCATCGGCGCAATGCAGGGCCTTGGCAAGAAAATCGAGCCCCTTGAAGATTGGCTGCTGTCTCAAAGGCACAGTGTTTTGGCAAATAAGTTTTATTGTGATTGGATGAATATGCCTTTGCCTGACAGCTGTATTAATACAGATTCTACAAAATATTCATAAGCACAGGTGGTTATAAGACCGTGTAGCTCCCTGCCTAACTAAACTCGGCCCGTGCTTCGCAAACATTGTTATGAGAGCAAGGCGATTGATTTGGATACGGCTCTTGTTTCTTTGCTAGTCCTTACAAAACAAACCGGTGTTTCAGGCCTGTGCCATTGAAGTGGCATTGTTTGTGTTTGCTTTCTAGAGCGCTGGTAGGGGGAAAGACCTGATGTTGGAGGGAAAGGCAAATTTCAGGATAAACTGTCGAAATGCATCAGCGGGATTGACAGAGTTTGAGCAGCTCTGTTTTCGCCACAAGCCTCTTCACGTTAGAGAGAGATACTTGTACAGGGTCAGATTGGAAACATGTGTTGTGTGAGCACCATGGAGAGAATGATCCTCCATCTTATTAGTGGGGAACTTGCAGTACACTACACTGGGGTTTACTAGACACACAAAAGAAAGAGATACAGGAGGAAAAAAAACAAGGCTCTTTTGTCTTTTCTTAATTATTCATGCCCGGGAGGGATGCTCTCTCTCCTTTGTTTCTGTCAGCTGACACATGTACAGGTACGATGGTGCAGGCTGTGTGCATATTTGTGTTACTCTCTGTGTTTTTTGTAACTGTCGAGATGTGCCAGTTAAATGCATGAACATCTCTTTGTCTGTGTGTTTGTGCGTGTCTTATGTGCACATGGGCGACACGGAGCCGGTCCAGCCACATTGGAAGCAGCAGCTTTTCTCCACAGTCCAAATCAAAGTGAGGAAGGAAGCACAATGATGAGCCCAGCAGTTTGAGCTGATGGGCTCTTTAAATCCACCACAGACGACGGCAGCTCTGTGACGACCCTGCCCCACGCTCTAATCGCTTCAAATGAAGTCATGAAGGAAATGCAGCACAGCCAGCCTGAGCTCTCCTGTTTCGCAAGGTGCAGCAGCACTTGTTTGTGCAGAATGTCTGGCAATTAAAAATAATTGGGAAGCAGGTTTGCCCGCGAATCTTCCAAGAGTGCCAGTTATGATCTAATGAAGCTTCATTAGGCATGCTGAAAGCTGAGAGCGCCGTATGACAACGGCAATTAGCCAGGATCATAGGCAAAAAATAATCATTAAAAAATACCTCGGCCAAGATTAGCTTTTCACTTAATGACCAATTCATTAGCTAATTGATTTCTTATTAGTTACAGGCAGAGACGACTGTTTGGGGTACTGGTGCTGGTAATTAACAGCATTTACGCCATTAGTCAATTGCCTAATTTTCCAGGAAAACAACTTTAGAGGGGAGCATAGCTGGAGGCTTAGGGCCATTTGCTTTTTGCTCCTCTGCTGTGTTATCTCTTTAATATGGAGAGGGGAATTGTCTTTCAGCTCAGGGGTTGTTAACAGGCACTAATACCTACTGATTACCCAGTCATATCATGTGACCAAGTGTTTGGTGTCTGAATCCATCTGAGATTGGATAGATAGATGAGAGGATCTGAGGTAGGGAGCGAGAAATCAGAGAGGTGATGTAATTAAAAGGAAAACGATCAGGAAATGCGCTACAAGTTTGTCACATTTTAGATTTCACTTGACACTTTTTAGCGTATCACATCTGCGCTGCTTGCACCTGCAGATTACAGGTATTCCAAAGGAAATTAGGGGGGAATTAGATTAATTATTGCTCTCAGCTGGTGAGGTCTTCTGAGGGGTCTTCTTCCTTCCATCAGCCCTGAGTTAAAGCAGATGAAGATGGATGGATGAGTAGTGACAGGTGCTCCCTGCCTACAGCAGCTCACCGAGCTTTCAACTGGCAGCTTATAATGACTGTCTGGAGAGGATATAAACCATTTTACTAACATATGGAACAATATTGAAAATAAAATCTAAAATGGAGCTGCATACCAATGTTTTCACAGATTAGCCAATTACTCCTGCTCTGCCGTCTTAGATTTCCCTGAGTCGGAGTGCATCATGTTGTGACCTTATTGACCGTTTGCAAAGTTGCGCTGTGCCCGTGATCCTCACAGTACCATACATATGACATTTTGCCTGCTTCTGCTAAAAGGAAATTGCGCTTTTTTAAAATTGCTGTCTGTCTCATTCCTCCTTGTCCACCTGCACCTGACTGCATTTAGTTTAGACAGCTCACCTTGCAGGGCTAAAAATTCCTTTTTCCTCACCAGCGGCACCACTTGTCTGCGTGTCCAGCAGATGCCCAAAATGTCAACGCTGAGGCTCGCCAGGATAAGTCAAAAATACTACACGCCAGTCTTAGCTGCTGCAAGTGTCTATATGTCATCTAAAGATGTCAAACAATATTTGAGATGTACAAAAAAGCAGATTCCGGTTTGATTGTAGTTGCTGCGAGTTCTGGCCTCTGTCTCTTTGGAGCGGAGATGATGGATTTAAAAGGATGAGGATGATGGACATGTCTGATAGAAGCGAGGCAGTGATTTGGCCCATCAAAGCCTGCCTTCAGCCAACATACAGCCTGCGGCATGCCGGATCAGTCTAACACTGAACACGCTTGTGCCCTTCTTCTAAACGGGCCATTTGGCATTGTGCAGCTAGTTTTAGTGTTCAACTGTAGGTGGTTAACCGGGGATTTATGTCTTTATGTGTACATGCATACCCCTGTCAGAAAGGAAGCTCAGAGTATATGTACGTGAAACTGAACAACCTCTACTTACAGTCCTTATAAGTAGAGGGCACTCGTGTTTGATCACATGCTACCCTTTAGAGAGAAAAACAGGCTACTTCCTCTTCATGTGTCACATCCTAATCTCTGGCATCTGTTCTTCATTCGTGTCTTCTCCCCCGCTCTACCTCTCTGTTTTCCCGGGTAGACCTCTTCTCTGTGTTTTCCTCACCTTGTTTTCTTATCTCTAAATCTCCCCTCAAATCCACCAGCGACCCTTCTGTCTCTCCGCCGTCTCCTCTGTCTGTGTCAGGTCTTTGGCTCTGTTAATTAATTCTAATGAAGTCATCTATCAAGGACTCTTCTTTCCTCAGCACCACAACATAAATCACCCCGTGTAAAAGATGCTATCCCTCTTTCTCCTTCTCTTTTGCTCCCTGCACTACAAGCAGAAAAGAACTCTCTCTCTCTGCAGACCAAGCTTTAATTGTGTGATTGAGAAAGTGTAGCATCACTCCATTAAAGCCAGTCTGCCTCAAATGGCTTCTCTCCGGCTGACACCAGAGGGACCTCTTATAGCCTGCTGTGGTGAGACACGCACATACACACACAAAGCAAGCGACTTAAAACAGACACTTATTGTAAATGGGCCTCATTGGTCTCTGAAGACGTTGTTAACATGTCTGTGGGATGGTCCCCCTGCCAAGAGGGAACTTGATCCATCTCCACATTTACAAAATTAATTTTTATTACAAGCTGTGACTGACTAACACTGCCCAAATTGGGATTTATTTGCTCCCACCACACACAATAGTAATTTCAAATGGACAGCACTGAAAGAACTGACTGCTGCGTTGGTAGTTGTTACATATTTTCTTTCTTCTTCTTCTTTTCTACTGAACGAACAATAAAAATTACAACATTTTCTTCTTATCGTCTCAGGTCACTGCACTGTGTCCCCTCCAAAGACGCTGATGCAAACCCGATGTAAGAAAATGCACACGGAAAGCCCAGACATGTCTAAATAATGTATAAATGATACATCTTGTTAGCCTTGACTCACAGGTTCAGTTGTGTTCTTGTGCACCAAATGATCAATGTCCTCCTATTATCCTCATGCACTCTTTCCAGTTCCATTCCCAATTCTCCCCGCCTCTCCCCGGGTCTTTCATGTTGCCCTCTGGGAGCAAAACAAAACATGGTTTTCTACTGCAAATAAGGAGCTAAAACACCATGTGATCAGTCATGAATTATTTGAACGCTATTGATTTGTATAAATTGTTGCATTTCCCCAGAGCCTTTGACCATAAGGATAACCGCATCTCTATAGGTACTGCATAGAGGAAAAATGGTCTTTTTATACCTATAAAGAAAGAAGTCAGTTTTAAGAAGCTGGCAGTAATTAAAGAGTAGATTCAAGAGTAAACAAGCTTGTAAGCGAGCAAGAAATATGTGTTTGATTTTCAAGCATTGTCAGTGGATTACTGTGTTTTCCCTGCAAATCTGTGCTGTATTTAAGGGTATAATATCAATTTCATGCCTTTTTTTCCCTTCCCCACTAAACTAGAGGCCTCAGTGCCCTTTGGGTAGATAGCTGTTAGAGAATACACAAGGAAAAATAACAATCCGAAAAGGAGAACCAACATATTCCCAAAACATCCCACTTGAGTATGAGCTAATCTTTAGCACATTGTGGTATTTTCATGTTGAATTTTTTTTTCTTTTTCTATTTTTTTTTTTTTTTTTGCCCCGAAAGCCTCATTTAGATGGCAGACAAGGCTTTTGAACACAGAACAGCCTGTAGTCTCTGTGGACTGCTGCAGCACTGCAAAAGGACCTAAATGAAGGCACCAGACAATGTAACAACCGTGAGATCCCGGCACTCGCAGACAGGCCAGAGAAGTCTAATAAACACACACACACAATCACTGTCATTAACACGACTGTGAGTTCAAATCTTCTTTGTCCTCACAGGACACGTTTAAATTTCTCGTATTGGGGAAGAATCCAATTTTCTGTTTCTGTGCAGGATCGCATCTATACAGCAGCTCTGCATTGTTGAATCAGATTGAAGTAAACCACCTTATTGAATTTTTTCCTTTTTTGCTGTTACTCTGTCCCTGTAGAACCAGATGATGATATTTGGAGTTAAGTGCATTTCTACAAAAAAAGGCTTTATGTTCATGGAAATTATATTAGAAGCCAGAGGTGTAGTAGTTGCTTTTTAAGTTAAAATTTTTAAAAGTCACTGTATCGTCTTGGGACAATCACAGCTGTCACATATCGTGGCTTTACTGGAGCGGTGTGCGAAGAAAAGAGGATGGACGCATGTTAACACACAGCTTTTATCGTCTTTCTTTCTGTTTTTCAATCTCACTGTTACGCACAAATATACAAGTAAGCAACAAAATAATATAAGTCCTTTTGTTCAGTTTAGGCAGTTGAAATATTTCATAAATGACTCTTCTCATGAGTGAAAACATTTTTGGCAAACTTACAGGACGTGAGATTTGCATTTAGGCTCTACCCCCCCTTCACACACGAGGGATTAGTTTGGCAGAGGCAGCAGGTTGAAGCAGTGCTGTGGCATTTTGCTGGAGGTGAGACTTGTGTCCAGGCAGACACTGCTCTGACCCTCTCAGTATTCCCTACTCCTCCTCTGTCAAAAGTGAGTATTGACAGCCCAGAGGGATTAGACTCCTCACACATGCTTCACAGAGCTCCAAAGCGGTTCACTTCTAATATTTAAACGATGACCAGATGTGTAAATTTGAACTGTGATCAATGGGGGCAACACAATCCTGTTTTGCTCATTGCTTCGCATTGCTACGGTATTTCCCCACCTTATCACCCTCTCTTCCAGCCCCTTTCTCTTCCTCTCTGTCTCTCTGTCTCTGCTCTGCACCAGCCAGCACAGACTCATTTAAGTCTGCTGATGTCTTGATAATGTTCCAAAGCCTTCACATGCAGGTAGAGAAGGAATTCCTCAGCTCCCTGATCAGGACATTATTAGATTTATAGACAGTGTTAATTTATAATAGCAACACTGACGTGTATACAAATGTCATTAAAATGAAAATAGTAATAAAATGTGATCATATTATTGTTGTGGGATAAATAGCTAATGATCAAATGTAAATGCAAATGTATATACAAAGTGGCATTAATAACATCAAATAAAATAAAACGTTATTCTTATACATGTATGCTTTAGAAAAAAGAAATACAAAAAAGTACAAATTTTAAATTAATTAAATAAAATAAATAATTAAATTACTGTGTAATAATAATAATAATAATAATAATAATAATAATAATAATAATAATAATTTTTTATCTTATACTCTGCCACATAGTAGCTTAGTAGCTGTTATTTGTCTCCGCTAAAATAACGATTCCTGAACCGATAATAATTAAGTTATTGGATAGTTAAAAAATAAAATAAAATACGTGTTTTCCTCCGTGAAGCAGGAAAGGAGGGGGTGTTTGAATCGTGGGGAATGAACGGCAAGTGTAGTTATGATTGAGGCCCCTTTAAGAGGTTTTTTTTTGGCCACTAAACTGTAGCGACACCAGCGTTGGTGCGTAAAGAGCATCCCTCCTGGATTTCTTCTGATATTCCTCCAGGCTGCTGCTGATTGGCCGACACATGGCTCATGTCTGTCAGATTACATGCAGAAACATTTCTGTGCAATAAATATTTAGAGAAAGTGGAGCTGAGAAATGTGCCTTTGCTTCGGTTATTGTTTATTCAGCAGAAACAATGAAGTGGCATAAAAACGTGGTAAAACATTAAGCAGATACACGAGAACACGCTGCTATAAGTTGTCTTATTTTAATTGGGCGCCGTGCTCGTCATTCATATTAAACAGGCGCTGCCTATAGGCCCTCTGGCAATATGTTTTCCTTTATCATTCTGGGAAAATGTTTTGGCGTTTTTTTTTGTCTCACTGAGAGAATGTTGCATAGGTTTAGGTGTGACTACACCATCCAACAATACTTTTTCAAAAATCATCTGTGGTAGCAAAATACTATATTTCTAAAAACTGGTTTATTGTGTCTGACTTTTTTTTAGTTTTTGCATGTACATCCAATCTCAAATCCAACATAAATATACTTTAAAGGACAAAATAAAGAAATAAAAATAAAAAGTGTATTTAAAAAAAACCTCAAAGTTAGATGGAGCGCAGGAGTTGTGCGTAGAAGTTCAATATCGCCTTTAATTCCGTTTTATAAAACCCCATTGGTGTTTTATTTCGTTACAGACACGTGCGTCTTTTGTAAACCCCGCTTTATTGTGGGATGATATCGAGGCACACGACTGGGAGCGCAGATTTGCGTCTTAAAGAGGATTTAGGTCTATTAACAACAAAAGGCGCAGTTCATGGAACATGGGAGAGACCGCGACTTGTGCGTCAGCCGCAGTGATGTGAAGCGGGCTTACTGATAAATGGAGAGACATCAAACCGAGTCATTAGAGGGCTGAGATATGAGACTTTCACAGTGGCGGGCCGCTCAGGGCGGCAGACCCAGGGGATCGCACTCTTCTCTCGGCCTTTTTGTGTTTGTGTGCTGGACTGATGAACGACTTAGATAACGTTAAGCCATTATGGGCTCACTTATTCCCATGAAAAAGAGGGCACATTTTTTCACTGCTGATATCTGTTGATTTCTATTCCCTATTTGTAAACGGAAACCGCGAAGGATTCCAGTTGAATACTCAAAAGAGACCCGAATTTAGAGCACCAAAATATTAATTACACCATTATCCGATAATTATGCATCTGTTGCTTTTATATGCGGCTACTTTCCGCTGTTTTGCTGTATGCATTTATATGACATGCACTTATCTGCAGTAGGCAGTGGAAAATAACTTCAGAACTCCAATCAAATAAATTTTGGCTGCACTTGTTTTTGAGGAAAATAAATGTTTGGAGGAGGGGGTCACTTATTTTTTTCAGACATTACTTAGGCATTATTAATATCTATTGTAATTTTCACTGGCTCAGCGTTAGTACCCGTTCATTGTGAAGCAAGTCCTCATATTTTCAGTTCACTCGCAACTTTATAATGCTGATCGTTGCCTCCGTGCCTTTTGCTCTCAGGAATCTTGTGTGCTAATTCCAGTTCAGACAAGTCCAGAAAGCATATAAACCAGAAGCTATTGGTGACTCATGCGCACATAAAGGTTCAAACACATTTGTCAACAAATGACAAAGGAAATCAAAGCGAAATTCCACAAACCCCGCATTTCTATCTCCTAATCGCGTTAATTAAATTTTCGCCGAATTAATTAGACACAACAGCCATATACAGCCTCCTCACAGGAGTGAGCCACCATAGGCATTTTAATGACCCCGTAATTCAATTAACCGCCTCCATCAGTTCCATCATTGATTTGTGGAAGAAGAAGAAGAAGAAGAAGAAGGAAAAAAAAGCTGCTGAAAGTTGAATTCTGCAAAGTCGAGCCGGCCTGTAATTGCTCGAGACACAGAGATCCGAGGGAAGAAGGGGTGGGGGCGCTGGGCTGAGGTGGCCGTGTATAAATAGTGTGCTCTCAAATACACAGTCACAACAGCAGGAGTGATCTCACCTCCTCTCCACCCCTTCTATCTATCGCTGCTGCCAGCCTCCTAAAAGAGCGTATCCGTGAGCTGTACACTGGTATATAGAGACGGTATATGCTGAGAATTCACGGTGGATTTCCCTGAGCAGGAGCACTACTGAGCGACAGAGCTGACCATGGAAGAACTTACGGCATTCGTGTCGAAATCGTTCGATCAGAAAACCAAGGAGAGCAGCAAAGAGAGTATCACGTACAGGGAAGTTTTGGAGAGCGGCTTGACAAGGGCGAGGGAGCTGGGCAGCCCGGAGACAAACCTGCAGGACATTACGGAGAGCAACCACTGCCCGGTGCATCTGTTCAAGGACCACGTCGAGCTGGAGAAGGAGAAACTGAAGGACTTTAATGTTACGAGGGCGACAGAGGGTAAGGTTTTCACTTTAATTGTGAGAAATGCTCCCGCGTGATGTAGGGGAAAATGTCTCAAGTTCGGCTGTCTGGTGTGTCCGGAGCGATGCATTTTTCTTGTTGTTGTTTTAATTATTATAATTTTACAAAATCTACGCGCATAAAAAAGAGTTGAATTTACGTAACCGCGTTTAGTCAATGTAGTTCCCCAAAGTTAACGCATTAATCTGTTATTGCAATGATAATTTTACAAAGCAGGAGGCGGGCCCTTCGCCAGACCATCGCTTTAACTGTTTAATGATAGTTTGCAAACGAAAGGAAAGAAAAAATACAGCAAGATTTGTTCTGTAGAATATAATCGTATTAAATGTCTAATGTTTAATAATGATTTTAGCCTTATTTGGACTATATGTCATCATTTTATGCCGGTATTAAACTATCCGGCAACAACCTACTTTAAGTCAGCACTGCAGTGTATTTTCTTTTGCCTTTATTAGTAAATTATGTATTCTTGTACATTCTAGCAGGCGTTGTTTAAAAGCTTAAATATAATGTAATTATGATGCAGTGTATAAACCCATAGCCTGCAGGACTGCCGATTGCCACGCTCCCTTAGACTGCACACTCTAGAGTAGCACTAAATCTTTTTATTTTTTCAGTTGCAAAATCGTGTGTAAGCTGAAAACATAAATAGATCTACCTTTTAAAAATCACTTTATTCATTTCCAGTCTGTGAAGTAGCATACAGCAGGAGCACAGGCCTCCTTTCACTCAGCAGTCACAAATGTGCAGTGGGCAGAAAACTATGATTTAGTGGATTTGTTTCTATATTTATCCTGTAAGAAGAGTTTTAAAAAAAATGGAGTCAGCACTATGGCGCAATAATCAGCCCTATAACTTACATTAAATCAGTCTTTTTTAACATAAACTGATCGGATTTTATTTAAGTTAAAATGACTTTCATTTGAGAGAAAAAAAGCAGTTCGGCGTCAGCAAAGTACAAACAGTAAAATGAGACAGAAAAGGCCATTAATTGCAGCAGTTGTCAGCTGTGTTGCTAAAATTAACGCTGATAACACTTAATAGCTGCTTATATAGGCTGTTCTATTTTTATTAGGCTATAGTGTACTGTCAGCCACGCAGCGTAATGGTGTGATTAAATAAAAAAATCTGTTGGCTGATGATTTTTATGGATATCCTAAAATAACCAAGGTCTGTTTTATGGAGGTGAGTAATTAGGCCTAAATCTTCTCCGTTTAGCCGGGACTTATTTCTCTGCTCTTTAAATCGCTTATACCCTTATTAGGCTTCCATATTGACTGATTTACTTCCATTACGGCACTGACATTACACGCTGACTTATGGAGGCTGGAAATGCAGCCATGGGCCTCTCTATTGAAGAACTAAGCTGTGTAATGTGTGTGTGTGTGTGTGTGTGTGTGTGTGTGTGTGTGTGTGTGTGTGTGTGTGTGTGTGTGTGTTGCTGTCAAAGTGCCAGGCCTAAGGCCCCCTGTCAGGGCCCAGTGTTGACTATATGGGGGGGGGAACCCTTAATGCGCACTTGTGATATGTGTGTTTTGAGCTTGGAATATGTGCATGTGTGAATTTTAAACGCATCTTCTCCTTTAAAAAACAATAATAATAATTGTTTCCTTTCCCCACCACCCGTGGGCCGTTTAACAGGGATATATGAGTGTAAGGAGAAAAAGGAGGACGTGAAGTCCGAGGATGAAGATGCACAGGGCAAACTGAAGCAGCGGAGGAGTCGCACTAACTTCACCCTGGAGCAGCTCAACGAGCTGGAGCGGCTCTTCGACGAGACGCATTACCCGGACGCCTTCATGAGAGAGGAGCTGAGCCAGAGGCTGGGACTGTCCGAGGCCAGAGTGCAGGTGAGGATTTCCCACATAGGTTACTCACTTTCTTCACTCTCGTGTCTGTGATGCAGAGCGGAAATCGTGCTGTTGCTGCTGCTGTGTGAGGAGCGGCCAAGAAGCTTTGCTGTCTGTCTGTCTGACGGCTGTAGTGTGAAAATATTTCTGCTGTTGTTAAGCAACACTTGTAAGCTCGCGTGTGTGTGTGGGTGATTTGTTAAGTGGCATCACTGCTTTGTGGGAAATATGTTAGTGATCTAGCCAGCCCTTAATTTGTTCTATAAGGAAACCCCACTGTAATTAACCGAAAATATAAGAAAATATATTTTTAGCTTTTTAGAAGGGAAACCGGACCATGTGGATCCATCGTGAAATAATTTTGCTATAAAACACGCATATTGCTATAAAAACGTGAAAATATATTATAAAACTGTGCAGTCATTTTGGAGCCTAAATAAACCTTTTCTGTTGTGTTTGCTCGCACACTGAGCACGTTTAAAATCCTTTGAAATGACTCGAAATACGAAAGACTGCGTGTGAGCCACGTGAAAAAACGACTTTTTAAAAAAAATTCTGGTTTCTTTTGGAACATAAACAGGTCGCATCGTGTGTCCTGAAACATACAAGTAAATAAATAAATAAAAAAACAGAAGAATAAAAAGCTAGGAGCTCATTAGTTTAGTGACAAGTTGACCACTTGACAAATAAATGATCCAGCTTGTTAGTGAAAAAGCTCCACGTCTGAAATATTGCTGTAATATTCCTATGGGGAGGTTTGTAAAGCCCCGTCTAGCTTTCTCTGTGGTGTCCTAATATTCCTACAGGGAGACGGTTTCACTGCGACATTTATAAATGTTAGAAACATGACTGCACAATTGCCGCAGATTTGACTATTTAAAAAAAATATTTATTTAGGAAAATATCAAATGTAGAGGGTTCACCGGGCCCTCTTAACAAGTATGACAAATAACTATTTTTTAAAAGTGTGTGTTTAATGAAAGATTCACGTACAGTAGCAGTAAATCAGTTGTAAACCGTCCAGGATGGATAGCCTCAGAGCCAGCTGAACTTGCAGCGGTAGGCCTGTGGAGCCTTGTGCCTCCGATCCGAGCATCCTTGCGGGTAGAAAAAAAGAAGAAAGAAATCCAGCCAGTGATTAAAATGAATGAAGAGCCTGAATGGCTGCTTCAGGGGACGCGCTCTTATGTCAACTCGTATCGCTCCTCATTTTCTTTGTAATATCTGCCATTGGCTTGATGTAGTGTCCCCATAAAAACAGATTAGAAATAATTCAATTCTGGGCCAACTCTGCTGCTGTTCAGCTATATCTAATCGGATGAATAAGCCGCATCATAGAGCTTTATAAGCCACCGACTACCTTTTTTTCCTGAGCGGACTTAGTTGACAGCAGTACACTGCGATTATCGCTAATAAAGTGCGTGCATTAAAATTATTTATGGAGGAAATATGACTGATAAAGACCGAGTCTGCGTGTGTGTGTGTTTTGTGTTATCAAATAGACACTCGGAACCTACCGATGTTCTCTTTTGGGGGAAAAAAAGATGAAGGGAAAAAAAAATAAAGCATTTTCAGGCTCTCTTTTGGGGGGGTGCGCACTGGCACATGTTTTCTCCAGATTTAGTGAGAGCGAATTGCAGCAGGGCTGTTACAGGCTGTGAACCTGCGCTCCGAGCAGCTGTCAATGAATCTAATTGAAAGTTATGAGAGCTTGGTGAGGAGCAGGCAGTAATTCGGTTAGGACTAATATCTTTGGGTTTCTGGCGCGCTGCTAAATTAAATGTCATTATTCACTGTCTCTAATAAAAAATCAAAAAGGAAATGAGATTAGGGTATTTGTGAAGCGCATCATTGAGTGGCCCTTAATGAAGAAATAACTGTCTGAACCAGTGTAGTTCACTTTGCTTAACATACTGGCACGTAATTGGAATTGATCTCGGGCCCGTCTAATATTAGCCTTGATTTATCTGAGGGATTACTGTGCGTCTATGCAAAATCACCTGGGATTTTCATAAACACCTTTCCTACCATCATTTACCGCTGTAGAGCTAATAACTCACGGCGTAAACAATCGCAAACAATAACGACAATGTGCAGTGTTTAGCTTCAGGCCTACACCACGATGATGATGATAATAATAATAATAATGATAATAATAATAACAATAATAATAATAATAATTATGTACTCTACGTGGACAGGATTTATAGACATTGATAATGCATTGACAGGAAAATCTCACTGCTGTGGTTTTATTGTAAAAACTATATTTGGATGATATTTTGTGAAGCTGAGAGCGATCATTTGTTTTCCTCGTAATTTTCGCCTCGTTGTTATCTCCTGCTCTCTCGCCTCGGTCCCTAATGGACGCTTTATCGACTTCCCCTGTTATTGCAGTCCCATCGACACGATGTTGCACGTCGCTCCCCCGCAGCTTAAAAACGGCGTCACGGCACCCCGAGTCGTCAGCAACATCATCAGTCGGCGCCCTTTGTGGTCCGCCACCGGTCGCTAATTTTCGCATCTGTAAACGATAATCATCGCGGGGGTCGAAGGGGAGGGGAGATAATGTTATTCAACGAGGCAAATTAAGTTGATGGTGATTAACAATAGGCCCGCAGCCTGCAGCTTCAAAGGCAGTCAGCAAATTGGAAGGTAGTTAATGACATTTATTTATTTATTTGAAGGATCACAGTATCCTTGTAAAATTGCTACACTTTTTCTTACAACCCTACTATAACTTTGTTTAAGTTACAGTGACTTTAAGTGGCTGTAGCTTAGGAGATAGAGCAGGTCATCGGAAGATTGGTGGTTCGATCCCCATCTGCCAAATATCCTTGGGCAAGATATTAACCCCATGTTGCTCTGTGTGCATGTTAGATAGACAGAGCAAAGAAAAAAGTGCTTGTATGAATGAAGCAGTTGTGTAAAGCGCTTTGAGTAGAAAAGTGCTATATAAGAACCAGTCCATTTAGCTCAGTTTTAAAAGTATGTTTTTTAATCTATAAATTAGTTTAGTCTCATTTACAGTCTAATATTTTTTTCCTCTTTGAAAATTATTACAATTCGTTTTTATTTGTGAACACACGTGACTTAGGTTTTATTTGCTTGCCTGTGTTGGATTTCCCCTGTTTTTATTTGCCTGGTTCCAAAAAAATAAATAAATTTGTCCATTTATGACAATCTAATTTCACTATTTAAATATGACAACAAATAGGACAGAAACTGTTTGCATCTATTCTAATCAGTTCTTTTCTCTTTCGATTGCAGGTTTGGTTTCAGAACAGGAGAGCAAAGTGTCGAAAACAAGAAAACCAGATGCACAAAGGTGAATGCAATTTGCTCCCTTTATTTTGGCCTCTTAATATTATTATTAGTGAATTTATTACTGATTACATTTTGACACAGTTTCACCATTTTTATGACTGCATGTGAAAAAAAAAGTTGTGACCTCCTCATCTCACATAACAACAACTGTCTGGCTGTCTGACAGACATCTTTCCCTTCTCTCCAGGTGTTATTCTGGGCAGCGGCAGTCCCCTTGACGCATGCAGAGTAGCACCCTATGTCAATATGGGCGCCCTCCGGATGCCCTTCCAACAGGTAGGCCATGTTTTCATATTTGCGGTAATTGACAAAGCTTGAAAAATCTAAAAATAATCCAGAAACCAAAATAAGCTTAAATGTAAAAAAGGAAAATAAATAATCCAGTGGTGACAAGTAATGCGTCGTCTCTAAAAAAAAACCCGTCAAATAAATGTAAAAGTTGAGACTGGACTGTTTTGCGCTTGGATATGCGGTGGAATTGGTGTCAGAGTGGGCCTTCTATAATTGTGCTTCCACATGCATGTATATAAGCCATGTGCAGCTATTAGACTGAAGTGATGAAAGAGTGCAAACGTGGAGAGGGGAGTGAAAGGGTGGGGGTGTTCAGACCTCAGTGCACCTTTCACCTTCTGGCTGTGGGGAGAAGGTTGGACCGTACAGGGAGAGGAAAGGTGGGCAGACATTTGATCTGCTGCTGTCTGCTTCTACGTCCCGGTTGCTGTGTTGTCTGCTTGACCCTGGCTAAAAGCAACGGCCTAATTAAGCCAACAGTGCGGCGGGCGTGAGCACATAAAAGAGATGATGAAAGCGGGGAATGAAGTGGGCTCTGATGGATATTGGCGTTGAGCTGCACTGGCAGGGGTGGAGGATTGAGGCCTGCATACTGAGAGAGAGGCACGTTGCACGAGGTTGAAACAGGCACTAGGCATGCATGGACTCAGATATTACAACGCTGCATATGCATGGGAAACGAGGAGATGGCTAGCGGCTGGTGGATGGGTAAGGTCGTGACCTCTTGTCAACAAAAAAGTAAAGACTTGTGTCTTTTAAAGCAATGCAAAGTTTGTGTGTGTGCCGGGCCGAAAGCACACAATCACTCTGAACCCGCGTCACCTGTTCCATTTTCAGAGACAGATTAATTTCTGCCATAACCCACAAAATCAAGTTTCATAACTGTGATTTGTTTTTCCAGCGGTCCTTCTGCATTGTGTAACCAATCGCGTTTGCACTATACAATTGGAAATTATCAGTCACGGCTGCAGTTTGTTCCCCGATTCTTTCGGCGAACGCGATACGTGGAAAAATTTGTTGTTTTGCAGAAGGTTTTGTTCGGATGCCACTGCAGCGCTTAGAAACTACAAACTCGCGGGTCCAAATTAATTTTCCCTTTCGTTTAACAACTTTGATTTAAATCTCCCTTTTTGCATTTTTATACTAAAATACAACTAAAAATAATATTTAGTCAAGTTAAAACTTTGACTTTCTATCGTGCTATTTTGGTTGGAGAAGAAAGCTAGAAATACTTGAGTTTTCCCACTTCTTCCTGTGGTGTTTGAAACACATGAGACATGGCAACAGGCTCAGCTCTCTCCCTCTGAAGTAAGCGGATGCTTAATTTTCACCTACTTCTTATAAAATAATTGCCAAGAATGTGAAAACTGATATCCTATGCTCCTTATGGTTTCTTTTTCTTTTTTTTTCTCCCCTTGACTCAGGAATATGTCTGGATAAATATTTATAACTCCAAATATGTGAATATCTTTTCAGTGCAAAATAGTTTATTTATGCAATTGAATACATAATCAGGATAACAAGACTGCGTATTTCCAAGGGTATAACAGAGTCCTCAGTCTGAATTAAACAAATCTGTTCTGGGTCCTAGAAAGACTTTGATTCTAGGCGATTAAATTGGATGTGGTGTCTGAGAGCAATGTATGATTCATTAACATTTAGAATAGCTGACATGAAGAAAGGGCTAAAGCGCAGAGTGCAGCCCTTAACTATTTTCATAGAAAACACACTGTAAGCAACAGCTTTGAGGGGGTAACATTTGAGGGGGAATTTAATAGTGTCAGACTGTGAAACCTAAATCCTCTCTGCACACACACACACACACACACACACACACACACACACACACACACACACACACACACACACACACACACTTGTCCTGAGGGGCTCATTCTGACTTTACATTTTCACTGTTCTGCAGGTCCAAGCACAGCTCCAGTTGGAAGGGGTCACCCACTCCGCCCACTCCCACCCTCACCTGCACCCTCACCTGGCCGCTCACGCGCCCTACCTGATGTTCCCGCCCCCTCCTTTCGGACTACCAATCGCATCTCTGGCCGACTCGGCCTCGGCGGCGGCGGCGGTGGCAGCAGCCGCCAAAAGCAACAGCAAGAACTCGAGCATCGCCGACCTGCGACTCAAGGCAAGAAAACACACCGAGGCTCTGGGACTCTGACCCCACCGGGCTGCCCCTCCGCTCGCCTGATGCCCATAATCGCCTCTCACACAAGACTGAGCCTGTGAAAGGGCCGTGACACTCACAGCTAAAACTAAAATAAACAAAAACACTGAGTGAGAATGAAAGAGAGGAACACATAACAGAGAGGGGGAGAGAGAGAGTGGGTGTGAGAGAGAAAGGGGGAGAACAGTGGAGGAAGAAAATAAAAAAAGAAAAGAAAAGGAGGAGGGGAGCGAGAAAATTGTCACAAAACCAGCTGCCAAAACAAACCACTTGTAGAGAACGGTAATTAAATACCAATGAAATCACCTTTTACTTTTCGCCCAACAGGCAGGACTTCTGCGGGGCCAGTGGCTCAGTCCACTCCAGGCACAGATCACATCCCAAGGACCGTACAAACACATGTGGATGTCTGTCTGAGGGCCAGGCCCGGGGCCCGTCAGACCAGAAGATGTTAGAACAAAGCAAACTGGCAGGCAGCAGCAGGGCCAAAAGCAGAGCCTCGCTGACGCTGGCTGACGCCATGTTGACAATGCAAAGGGTTAAACTTGTGTGTGTGTGTGGGGGGGGAAACAGACCCAAACATCACCCCACCGAGGTATTGGAATGGCTCTCACCTTCACCCGCCTCCCCAATCCCCCCTCCCTCCCCTCGTGCCCCGCTCCTCACTAGAGAAACGAAAGAAGAAAACATTTAAAGAACAAAAAAAGGCCATATTTGTCTCCAACCACTGTGTTCCCTGCTGCTGCCAAGTGCATGAGCTCTAATGGAGGACCGTTACTGGGACTGGTTTCCATCCGCACCTGACATTAACACTCGACAGCTGTTTTAAACACTGCCATCCAACATGCTCCCCCCGACACCTTCAAAGTCAAAGGCCTCCATTAGAGCCTGATACCCTTCTTCTGATGGACTTATGCTCTAACAAAAGCAACAAATCCGTTTGTTTTTTTTCTCCCTCTTTTTGTTGTTGTTAGTCGCAGACTGGAGAGACGTTGCTCTGTGTTGTCGGGCATGTGCTGGCGAGACTTTTGGTTTGCATTTCTCCCTCAAAGTGTGCTCTATCTCTCTCGCTCTGTCTTTATTATTTTCTTTCCTTTCTGTTTGTTGTGTTGTATTTTTGGGTAAAGAAGTGAAGATCGCCTTTGCACTTCAGGTCTCGCACGTGGGTGTTTACAAATGGCACTACAAGCAGATACTACTTTATTAATTAAAGCGGGGAGCTGGGTTTGATATCGTCACGCGATCAGCAAAAAGAACAATTATCTTAGATAAAGGGTATAAATGGGATTTTCTTTTTTCCTCTTTTCTTCTTTTGTAATTCTGAAAAAATATGAAGAAAGCATCAGTCAAACTGAAATGCAATGGTGTGCAGTTTAAGTGCAATACTGTAAATAGCAAAAAAAGAAAAAAAGAAGTAAAAACAGCTAGCAGTTAGTCCTCAATGATAAAGAGACCCAATGACTTTATTTTACTTTTATTTTTTTCATGCACTGTTGGAGTGTTCAGTTTATTTGCCAAACCCACCAGTTTTTCTACAGCAGTGTATATTTTGTTTAGTTCGAGAAAACCCCCTTAAAGACCAGGTGCCATATCCCTACATAACCTCCTATGTATTCAGACAATTTTCTATACATCAGGCACAGCTTTTATGAGGAAAGACATGAGCACATTTTTGGATTCAGCAGAAATTAAGGTACATGAAAATAAGCTCTCTTAAGTACTCCACCAACGGTCGAAGAAATCCTTTTTGCTCTTTGCATTTTTAGGAAAAAGTGTTTTATCAGCAAATCAGCACCCTAACCCAAACCGAGCAGTTGTTTATGATACGATTAGTTTAATTTTGCATGTTGTATGTGATTTTTTTTGTCTTTTTCATCCTTAATTTCCAAATAAATTCAACGTGTATGTTACAAATTGTTCCAGAAAAAACATTGGGATGAAATATCGTTTATTTTGACCACCTTTTAAACACTGCTGTCAGACCCGTGCTAAATATATGGATCCGCTTCAGGTCCGCGTGACCTCGATCAGTCTCCAAACAACATTTTCTGTCTTACCAGACCTCCATTTAGAAATGTTTATTAATGTCTCCATTTTAAATTAAGCATATGGGTGTTTTATTTATTATTTTGTCTGAAAGTTTATGAAAGATTAAATAGTTGAACTACAAGTGTACATTTTTACATGGCTTTGCATTTATTTTTGTATGTTTTTATTAAGTGTTTCATTTTGAATTGGGGGGTGGCGTGGGGGGTGTGGCTGTAGTAAGTTGTTTGCCTAAAAAAAAAAAAAAAAAAAAAAATGTAGCGTGTCCGAGTTTACAAACATTTCAGGGACGGTTGAATTTAACAATCCATGGAATTTGTTGTACCCATTAAAATGATTACCATTTCATATGCAAGCATGCCTAAACATGAATCATCGTACAGTTTGTTTTTTTACCCTTTTGAGTCACAAAATATGAATGTACATCTTGTACAAGTAAACTATCAATAAAGTTATAAATATTTGTACACGACTTTAAAAAGATACTGTTCAAACTTGTTAAACTGCACGAAAAGCCTGGGGTTTTGCACATGAACTAATCCTCCTGGGGAGTGTAAGTGTAATTTTCCTTATACCCTCGACAAACGAACAGCACTGCAGTCCTCGGAAATTACTTGGATACACAGTGGTAACCACGTTTCCAAGATAATAACAGCAGCCCACGACTAATCCCCTCTCCCAGTGTTCGGGGTATTTGCGTCATGCTCTCTTCGTGCCTCACATCATGTTGCGGCTGATCCTCAACAGCAGTCTCAATCTGCGGATCAATATTAATATCGGTCTACAGTTGACATTCACGCAGACTCCGTGTTAGCCGGTCCAGCTCTTCACATCCAATCTGTGCCACACACCAGCAGAGAAAATTGAGCTGCTATAAAATCCAGATGCAGCCCTTTTTTTTTTTCTGGAGCCTCTTGCGCGGCACATCTCTCTCGCAGTGTTTGTCGAAATGACACGGATAAGATTGGTATGGAAAGTGGGGGGCAGTACAGTCGTCAAATAGAAGCAAGATGGCTGTAACTGGAGTGGGAAGCCTGCAAGCGTGGAGGGAAAATAGCAGGCGAGCAAAGAGATGCGAGGGTTACTGTACATCTGACAAGTGATGTCCTCTGACCCGTGTGCTCAGAGAAGAGCTTTGGTTTGTGCTTTGAGCACATCACTTGAGAGGATCGAGAATTTCTGCACGTTCGTCAGCATTTCAAGTCAGTCCCTCCACTTGTCTTACCCACCCATACTACATTTTGCACTTTAAAATGGTCAGCGGCTTGTTTTTTCTCAGTGTATTAGCTTCCTCTGGGAGCCTAATTCCAGATGTGTGTATACAAAGTAATTATACCATGTGCTATAGTGGCTTATTGTTTGAACCCCATACAGGAATTATCCCAAATGGCGTCCTGTTGAATGCGGTACCCCCTAGAAGGTCGCCGGGCGTTTAATTTGTACCTCTTTGCTCATACATCAAGATTGAGTGATATGGTCGCAGACTGATGGCTCCATATTTACCCAGTGACCCCTCTGGCTGAGGCTAGGTCTGGAAATAACAGCATCCTTTTATGTGTACTAATAATTAGCAAGGCACACACAGCCATCCATCAACCACCAATGAGCCATGGCTGCTTTGTCAACATGTTCAAGCACATAAAGCTATTTATGTTGGCCACAAGTAACAAATACACAATAATATCTTAATAGAGGAGAGTGTGTGTGTGTGTGTGTGTGTGGGAGGGGGGTATTTAGTGGGCTCCTGTGCTTGATATTAAATGTACATCTGGTTTTATTGCTAATGAACGTTTCCTTGGTTCTTACAGGCTGCAGAATGAGGGCTCGCTCCTTATTGTCCCGACGTTTTAATCCTCTGTTGAAATGTACTTGGATTCCCTATAGTGATCTCAAATTCTGCTATAAACGAGTGCTTCTTCAAGTAACTGTTGTGATTTCCAAAAAGTACAGATCATCAAATTTTTTTTTCTCCCCCATACGCTCCTTTCGTCGTCCTCTTCTCGTCACGTCTGGTTCGGGAAGAATGAGCTTCGCAGCTTGTCCCAGAAGTCTGAGGCTCAGTGCTACGCCGCGCTAGCCCATCAGAGGTCAAGTGCTCAGGGGTCACGTGAAAATAGTTTTTTTTTTTTAATCACATTTCATTCTCATAATCCTCTTTGAAATGTCACACACAACTATGATCAGTCGTAGCCTCAACATAAAGCTGCGCGGGGCACCGGTAATGGTGTGAAATGACAGAGCTTATGGGCCTGAGAAGACAGTATATATTTAGCTCAAAGACATGAAGTTAGAGCTTTTGTCATGCTATATCACAATAACTTGAGGGGCTGCTTGCAACAACTCTGAAAATAAAAGGCTTGTATGGTTTAGTTTGGAGTTTTTTTTTCTTGTGTGTGTGAACCAACTTTGTGGTTCTTAAATCCCGAGTAAATCCTGTTCCTGCAGTTTCAGCTGTAGCTTGAAGTGAAGCCACCCAGAGAAACCTCAGCTGAAAACAATCGAGCTGAAGTGCTGAAGTCACTACGGTCGGCCAGGGATCAAAGGGCGCCTTTCATCCCAGTTTGTTTGGGCTAGACTTTGCTTTGCTTTGTTGGCTAATGCTCATAAATGTATCTGGAGTCATCAGCGGTGCGAAACTATATTAAAACCAACATTTTAAGTCTGGGTCAACACTTGGTCTTTCTTTTTTTTCTTTTTAAGTGAAAGTGGAAACTGTCAAGAATATAAATTCTGGGTGGAAAAAAAAGAGGCATTAAGTTCAAATTCCGTTCAGCTGTTTATGTTATGTTCATTAGCCGTTTACTTTCACTTCAAGCATTTGGCTTTTGTCGTTGCAATCCAAGCAAGTTATCTAATAAAAACACATTATTTTCTGTCCTATTGCAGCGTCAATTAGAGGTGATTACTAAACTTATCCGCGCCATCTACAAACACTTTTTCCTAAAACTTTGCATGAAAACAAAAAATAAGATAGAATTAGAATAATTAGAATTTGGGATTATTTGAAGATTAATCCCAAATTGTTCACATTCTTTAGCTGCCTTTTATTAATACCCGTCATACTCTATTACTGTCAGTGTAGCAACCATATTCGCTTACAAATACACGCAGACACCAGGATCTCTATAGAGTGGCTGCGTTTAGATGGTTTGGTTTGGGATTTAATCATCTGGTTGGTTGTAGCTAGATAAGAGTGACTTTCATGATGTTTAGCTCCATCCAGTGGGCTTCAAGTATTTTTGACCACATGTTCTCTCCTGGTTTCACTCTCTTGCTGCCAGGAGGATCCACTTACAAGTTTGAAACAATATTAAATTAAAGACAAAGTCCAGGGGCATCCAAAACAAAGTTTATTCTCAGTTTAATCACAATCAAACATGCACACATGGATAATATAATAGTTTGTTTAAGGATTGTTTAAGGATTTTTTTTTTCAGCCACAGTATTTTGTTACTGACCTTTGGGTCAGCAACATTAAGTATGAAAAAGACATAAGAAAATGGCCTTTTAACAACAGCCACATTAGAATCAATTCAATTTGACTGCTTCATTTTTAGAGTCTTGTTATTTTGCATGTCAGGTTGTGATGGTAAGCTGGGATGCATTAGTAACACTTTTTTCACGGTGACAAGTCAAAATATCTGAGCAATGTATCTGTTTTCTAACAAGCCTCATAATTTATTTGATAATTGATTCTTCTTGTGGCGATGTTAAATGAAAGACACGGATGTGGATGTTTAGGTAATGGGATCTGCTGCTTTATATTTGGACCAAACCACAAACTTTGGGACCAACAGGAAATGCCAAAAACTGTAGTTTCACTAATGGCCACTAGAGGCTTGAGCAACGCTGAGTCATCGATTGCAAGCTTAAAATCTCAAAATTTGCAACACAAATAAACGGGTTTACAGCCTGGTCTCTTTAACTAATTCTACTGTTCATGGCAGATGTTGAGGGGGTTAACTTTAAATCATGTTAATGCAAAAAATTATGCCTAATTAACAGCATGGCTGTTCTGAGTGACAGCAATAGATGTCTAGCGATCATAGCTAGCTGCCTGCTAGGTGTTATCACAATTAATCTTAGCCACTGAATTGGACTTCAATACTGTGTTTTTGAGTTTGTTGCAGCAATAAAATGTTGTAAATAGGATTCATGCTATGCTCAGAGTGATTTTATAGTACTAATTAGGAGATACCTATCTGTGTGTGATGCTCTCATACGACTTATGGATCTCGCTAAGTGAGCTAACTAGCATTAGCTAGCCACATGCCCTACGGTTCTGGCTTCAAAAGAGTAGTCCACAAACAATGGGTGACATCATGGTGGCTACATCCATCTCTTATGTACAGTCTATGATTATAACACTTCTGTTTCATTAGCAGGGAAATTATGAGGAAGAAGTAAAAGTGTTTTGTGATGATACTTCTCCCAGCCTTTGTGTTTAACATGCTAATCGAAATCTTTTTTGTACATTAACTTTTTATGTCTTTCTCTAAAGAGAAAATTGTACTTTGGGCTTCTCCCAGTTTAGTTATGTTTCCCGAAAGAAAGATTATGCCTATTTATGTTAATAATACAAAGCTAAGCTAATTTCATGTGCCTGGTTGCAGTTTAACATAACTGTACTGTGTGAGCATATTTTGAATGTGATGACATAAGACATTGTGGTCTTGGTTCTTGTTGTTGTTCACATTCTTCGCACTCTTTGAACTGCCCACAGCCACTGAGAACATATCAATTCTATTATCAAATGGCTTTTTTTCCCCTTCAAAATAAAATAGATTTTTTAAAGAAATAAAATCCCCAATGAATGATGCACCATTGTTTTCCTTTTCTTTTTTAAAAAAATGGTAGAAATAAGCATTCATCTGCAGTTTAAAAACCATAATTCAGTCTGAAATATCCTCCACTGAAGTGCTGAGAAACAAACACTTCAATAGCTGTTTTTCAAAAATATGTTTCTTAAAATGTCAAATCCCTTTGCTGGAGTCTCTTTCAAAGCTGTTTTTAATTACACAGCTTCAAACTACTATTTAGACAACAAATTCACTCTGAGAAAATAATCATTGCATATTAATGTGATCAATAATCTCAACCAAACGGCAGTTTTATTTCCAGCCGGGCTGCCTGTTTATCTGAGCTCCACTTCCTACCGCGCAGAGAATTTAGTCAATACCGTTCACTTTTTGTTGACAAACAGTTTAGGTTATGTTCATATTTGCAAAAAAGAATGAAATAAAATATTTTTTAACTGGAAAGCAAATAAGCTGAAAAATCAAAACAGATGTGGTAAACATAGCAAAACAGACCAACAGATCATCAGATTAAATTCCAAACGTGTTAGCTTTAGTGAGTTCTGATCTCCTGGAGGTCTCACATTCACATTTCTCTTCTCAGTGCAAGATGCAGGGTTAAGAAACAAGTTTGTCACAGTTTAAATCTTATACTAAACGTTAAAGTAAATATGTCCTGTGTAGGCTTTCTCATGAAAAGACGATTTCATTAATGTTGCCTTGAAACCTTGAAATCTATATTAATTATATTAATTAGCCTGGCAAAGACTCCAATTCAGCTCCAATTCAGAAAATGTGAAGAAAGTTTTTTTGTTTTGTTTTGTTTGTTTTTTAAAGAAAGTTTAAACTTTACACTCTATAAAGTATTTTATTATTACAGGACAGTCTGGACAATGAACTACCTGGACATTTCCTGTAATTTTACACATTTGTCCCTGGTCTGCCCCACTTAAGATCAAAGTGGGCCGTATGTGTAATAAAATGATCTTGACACTCCTGATCTATATGATAATGCAGACGTGCATGCTTTGCACTAATCTTAACTATCGCCGAGAAAAGGACACCTGAAACAGCTCTCTGTTTCAAGATCATTCAGAAACGTTTGGTTTTGACGTGGCCCAGAAAACATCAGCCTGACAGACAACTGGCTCCAGTCCTTTTTCTAATGACAGACAAAGAAATGAGTCCTGGTGATAAGATTACAAGTACAGAGATTTAAATACAATTTGATGGTTACCCAACTTAATTGTATTATGTTAACTGGTGACACATGATTAAATTAAGTGTATTTTAATTAAGTTAACAAATCAGATCAGCAGATTTAAGTTACACACAGAGCACATGAATAAAAATAGCAAGTTAAGGGAACAGGTTATAATTTCAAGTTGATATTAGCTCGACTACAGCTCCGATGCCATTTTTATAGTGAGGATAAAGTTTTCCTTTTTTTTCTTTGTCCTGTGCTTTTTTTTTTTTACAGTCACTAATTAATTTGTCCTGTTTGTGTCAATAGCTGGAATACCCACTATATGTACATTAATACTTGAAACATTTGCTGTGTTTGCTCACCCTTGTTAAACAAATCTTGTGCTTGCCTGGTGAGAGACAGACAAAACAGCTGTGCCCTTTGACCTTTTAGTAGTGGTCACGTACTAAGTAACAGAATCTGAATACAAGCAGTGAGCTGGACGCCTCAGAGACACATTAGACACAGGTGTCAACAGCAATACACAATTTTATAACCAGTATGAACTGAGTTGTTGGTTGTGATCTGTTTGTCAGGACACTGTCACATGTTCACATACAACAGTTCAAAACTTTATTTGCATTTGCAAAAAACTAATTTTAGGTTGATGCTACTTATTAAAGTATCATTTGGTGTGTTCTTTTAGACTTGTCTGATAATTTCAAATATATAAATGAAAGTTATATAAATTGATGTAAGTTTTGACTTAGGCATCTCTTCCATAATCAAAGTGTCAATGATATACAAAAACCTTCTGATCATTACAAGGTTGAAACAAAGACAAACAGACAACTACACACTCTCACTTCCACACCGACGGTCAATTTTGAATCACTGCCTAACCTAAGAAGCATGGTTTCCAACTGTGGGAGGGACGCCCATGCATTCAAAAAAACAAGAATCTGCACTGCAGCAGGTATGATGCATTAATGCATTATACTCTCTTAACTGATGTCAGTCAGATTAGATAAAAGCCAAACCTGTGCAGTTAGCTGTCCTCTGCAGGGTGGTGGGAAAGAGATTTTAGGAGCAGCCCTACAGATTTGTGGCCATCATGTAAACAGTGAATGTTAATGAAAAAGCAAACAGCCTACCTCTGCAAGTTACCCTGGAAAGCAAGTTTGAACAGTTGCGATCGCCCCTTTCCCCCTTCAAACAAGGAGCACTGCAGGGGAAAATAATTATCTGTTATTTCCAGTCTTTGGGTTACATGCATTTAGATGCCAATGAAAACAACTTCCAGTTTTGGAGTTTTGGTAATTAAATGGAAAGAAATGCAAACAGACAGTGCAAAAAGCTTATTTATTTCATTGTGATCAAAACTATCTGATGGGAAACTAGCAGGCAAATTTGTGCCAAATTTTGGCTTCTCAAACTAAAAATAAATAAATAAATAAAATGCTCATGGTGATTTTGTTTGTCAGCACTAACGTAGAAGTGCAAACAGAAGTGCTCTAAAATAGAAAATGAAATTTACCTCTTATTTCCATGATTAAAGAAACATTTGTCACTAATGTTTTAAAACTGGTGTAAATCCACAAAGTGTGGATGAACAGATTAGGCCCCCATCACTGGTCATAATCCACATTTTCCAAGGTAAAAAGATAAAGTAACCTAACACCTGGTCTCTGTGCGCAGTAAGAAAAACTCACTTTGATGACATTTAGATTTCATGTGTGCATATATCTATGTGTTTATGTATGTCCTAGACATATGCATGTACTTGAATCTGTTTGTCAATCGAATTTAATTTGCAGTGATGACTTTTTTTTAAAATTATTTTTTAAAGAGAAATAAAGTTTTTATATAAGGTGATATTCATTCAATTACACTTTTTTGTTTTGCAATTAATTATGTTACTAATTATTTGTAATTTGTATTAACTGACTGCATTTACAAGTAGACAATGTAAATTTACAAAAGCCAGTCCCACTTCTTACACTTTTCTAACATATTAATTTTTTTTAAACTATATGATGTGTTCACTGGAAATATAATAATCTAATGTTAAGTCTTATACAAACATTTTTCTAATACACACAGATATTGTAGTCTATCAGACTAAATCTTTAACATGCATTAATTAAACTGTTCACCACATCTTTCCCCAAATAAGAAAAGATTCTCCTCCACTTTTGAAGTTTTCATACTAAAATTTGATTCGCTGACTCGATAGCTTGTGCTTATTCCCCACATTTGTGCTTAAAAACTTCCCTGCTCAGTAGGAATTCATCATGACCAGCAACAAAATGAGGGCGAATCATGCAGCTGGTACAATAAGCCAACACAATGTGTAACAAATTAATCAGACTTGGCCCAGGGCATGCTTTGGAAAAATGATCTCATTTGACCAGACGGGTCGTGGCTCCTCTCTAATGATATCAGCGTACAGCACCGTGACTCCTCATCTTTGTTGTGGTCATTAAGAAAATAAAAACAGCAGCCTGACTGTCAGATTCTAAACAAGTGTGAACACGGCTGAATTCAGAGTGTAAGATCGCTTCAGTGACGCTTAGCAACCAATTCATATATTTAATGATTATGAATTATGCATATTTTCCCTCAATGGAAAACAGATGGACAGCAAAATGCACTTCAGTGAAATAAGACAGCCCCCAGTTTCCTACAGATCAACATGCACTGCAACGTTTGTTTGCAAAAACCGACGAGGTTATGATATATGATTTGTTTATATACAGTGCACGATGGAATAATAATAATTAAAAATCAATAAACACATTTTTGAATCCATCAGTTCAAGGTATAACACACTATGTGTATATCACACACTGATCCCATGGCATTTTGACCTCTTAGATAAATCAGAGCCTTAACCTTGGGCTTTGGTCGTATCCTCAGCACACTACTGAATGCACTGCATGTGGCAAAATGAGATAAATCTGAATTTAAATCACACAAAATACATTCAAGACAACTAAACAATTCCCATGACAATGATCTGGGGTTATCTACAAACATGTAAAGTAACAGTATGTCATACACACAAAACTGACCTCTCACCTTGCAAGGATTTGTACTGGTGAAGAGCAGTGCCCTTAGGGGGGCCTCGAGACTTCCAGCACATGCTCTCTGCACAATGTGGAACTTATAGCTTCCCCTTAAGGTGTAGAATTGGAAAATATTTCATACAATAAAGGCAAATGGGTCTATAAATTGCCTGAGGGGAAGCTAGCTTTCCTGATTGCTTCTCATCTCACAGTTTCCCAAATGTTTTATACTCTTCTGACTGGTAATCAATAGCTACACATGCAGCCTCTCAGCCAGCACTGGTCTTTTATAGTATGCCTAAGGAGTAGTTGTCAGTCATTGGCAACCTTATAAATAGATTGAGGCTGCATGTGGACAGATGGATGCTTTCCCTGTCAGCTGTGTAATGCCACAGTCCAAATATTTTTATTTGATTTTTTTTTTTACAAGAGAGGATTTAACCTAAAGACTGTTTTTAAAAATGATACCATCTAATTAATTTAAGTGACTGTAGTAAAAATAATATTAAGTTCAAATTCAGTTCAATGTGTGCTTTTTATCAATTTTCCACATGTTGATTGGTTAAATGATCTTTGAACAACATATTGTCCACGTGATAACCTTTGGGGCTCAAAGACCAAGAGCAAGTCAGTCCTGATAGCCTCCCATGTTATAATGTCTGACTTTACAGGAGAAATGACCATGTTTACAGCCTGCTACATCAAACAGTTTTGGTGTCCCTACCTCTTCTAACCCTTCTTGTCAACTCTACATGAATGATTTTTTAATTTCTCACCAGTTTAAATTATATTGATGCATTATTATTAGGGATTAGTTGAGTCAATAAGCTGGATGCCTCGATTATGTTGGCTGTTGTGTTTTTTCTTGCTGCCACTAGTTGAAATTAATTGCAAAGAGATTCATCATCCTGCACATGAAACTCTCTTTACAGTTGCTTCAGTTGCTACATGTATCTGATTGCATGGAAGTTGCTGACTTGTCTGCAAACACTAGGTAACGACTTTTTGCAACGACTGTTGCAAAACTCTGAAGAGGGCGAAGGAAACTGGAAAGTCACCAACACATTTTAAAAATTGCACCTTTTGAAACATGCTGACTTCAGATCATTGCAACTCAGCAGTTTGAAGGTGAATGGTCATTGTTTCCAGGTTTCACTATAGCTCAGAGGATTAATGGCAAGTGTTTGCAGATGAGTTGGCAGCTTCCATGGGCGACAGTGGATATCTGCTAAAAATCAGATCATTCTTAAAGAGGTTTTTTTTGTTGAGCACTGTCTTTGTGACCAATTTACCGCATTAACATCTGGCAACCTCCAGCAATAACTTGCCAACCAGTCTCTAGGCCCATGTATCAATACAATACAGACAATATCAAACTATCTGTTTAACCTTTACACATGCACTTTTAGCAAAAGGGGCAATTTTTTTTATTACAAAGATTTTGGTTTGGTTTGTTTGTCTCAGACTGCTGAAGCCTCGTATAACTTGATGCATGCTCAATGGTACCTTTTGGTTGTTTTTGCACCAAGCTTTTGGGACTACACATGTGCCCTCAGTAGAAACAGAAGGATGGGTGCACAAGCATTATTGTCTCTGTTCATAGCTAATCTACAAATAATTTATGAATTATTTATCAAATTTACAGAAATCTGCAAACTTTTACAATAAGTGCTGCCACATTTGCTAACAAAATAATTATTAGGCCATGCTTGTCAGCTTTGCAAAAGCTCTATTGTGTGTTGGATTGTACAGAGATTTGTAAGGACATCCTTGATTTCAGTCACTGCGGTGATGATTATCCACCCGTGAAAGAGACATCAGTAAATCCAGCAAGGCTGCTGTTTGCTTTGAAGTAAACAGAGTACCTAATTACCCTTATTTACAGGACGCTTCGGAATAAAGCATTATATTATCTTGCTGTGACAGATTTACTTGCCTAATAAATGTGATCATTAGGATTTTCACTCCTCCAGCTATGCCGTGTGGATATTACTGCTTTGCTGACAATCAGATACACGCAAAAATACATCTTTGAAGTAAAGGGCAGAGAACCCCATCGTGAGTTATTATGGATGTGTTGGTGGAATTTATAGAGTGTTATTGACGCCTGCAAACCCACAGGGATGCCACAGACACACATACAGATTAACGCACTAACAAAAAAAGCAACAAATAAATAAATAAATAAAGCCCCAAAACAAATGTACTGTATAATCACCCTCAGAACGCATTTTTTTCCCTGGCTGAGCCTGATGGCTGCTTTTGTGTGCACAGCAAATAAATGTGGCAGGTAGATAATGTGGCACACAGTGATGAAACACAACTGGTCCTGTTAAGTTACTGTACTGCCTGTCCCTACAGGCATGCTTTTGCTATATTGATGAGCAAATGAACAGAGTTTGATTTGACTAGAGAGGATTCCATGAATTCAATTTTGATTTAAATAGCACAGCCCACGCCAGATGACTTTCAGTGGGAAGCAGGAAATTGGCTTGGGCTAAATTGAGTTGTGCTTGTTATGATGAATGCTCAGCAGCATATCAATTTGGAATGAATTTATCATCACACAGAGTGCTTATTACAGAAACTCTGAGGTAATGCATAACCCCTCTGCAGGAACAAACACCTTTATAATCTGTTTATTCAGTCAAACATGCGTTTGTCCGCAATCCTCCGATGAATCGTTTGGCTGAACCTGTGCAGTTTGGATGCTAAACTTGATGAACTTTTCCTCTTTCTGCTGTTATTCTGAGACCCAATTAGACGCACATATCCCACACAACGCTGCGGTTGGAGGCCAAAGTGCGTCTGTTTGTCCAAGGGGAAGAGACGTGGGAGAAACACATAGTGGTTTTACCCGCCAACACGCTGCACTGGGCACGGCGCATATCAATACAAGCAGTAACTAATAACACTGGCTGCAGGTATGTCTCTGAACATCAGAGGGAGACGAGTGCAAAGGTTGTTTCATCTTTTATAGATCCTGTTTGAAACCAGCAATTGCCTCAAAGAAAGACTGAGTGAAGAACCAAAGCCAGTGTGTGAGTTTGTGGGTTTTTGCGTGTATAATCATGCATGTGTACAGTTTATGAGTGTATAATCGGCCCCAGCAGTGTAACTGTCTGTTTGCAACAATCTTGCCTTGTCTTTGAAATTGTTTATGTGGGCCCAGATCCCTACGGTCGGATAAGCACGGGGCTGTAGGGTTCCCTGTGGAGGTCAACCTCTCTGAAGCCACCCCCTCCCTCATTTGCGATTGCCCTATGTGATATCACCCAGCAGGCCTGTGAACACAGGCCTAATGTTCTGGATGGATTGTGTCATGAAAGAGGACAATTATCAGGCAGTGAGCGAGGTCTCCCAGGGTTATGGCTTTAGTCAGATTATTTATTTTATGTAGTTTTTGAAGCAGGAGCTTTAAAGTTTAACAGCCCTAGGGTTCCTTGTTTTTTTTGTTTTTTTTAAATTTTTTTGGGAGCCCTGGCTGTGTGTATTTGTGCGAGGGTGTATTGCTGGGAATAAGGTTTTTGATGATCTAATTGGCTATTACTGGGGGTTTTCGGGCAATAACATTGTGCTCTTTTGTTTTGTTTTAAGGTGTAGTATATGTGATATTGAATCGACTTCATGCGAGGCCTTTCTACACCCTTCAGCATGTTGGCCATAGCAGCTGCTCTGTAGCAGAGAAACACAGATAGAATTACACAGAGAAGTATATTCTGCCCTGAATGCAAGTTTAGCTTAATGAGAAAACTATTTCTTCATTACAGAGGATTTTAACAAATTACATACACTTGTAAAATCAGAATGAAATGCACTGATCTTCATTTTTATTCTTAGTTTATGTGTGGATTAAGCAAACACACCAAGCGTTAACACAAGTGTTAATCAGAGGGCTTTAGAGATGCTTTGACTCCTACCTGTAGATGTTTAATGCATGTATGGATAGAAATGAAAATAGTTTTGACACTGCCAGCTAATTCTTGGGGAAAAGGCATTATTTCAAGGTTTTAGGACGTGTTTTTAGACTGGTGTGGTAAATGATCTGGGTATCAGGATACTTGATGATCCAATTTAAAACAGATCAGCATTTAGGAGGGATTCTAGTAACGTATGGAAATAGGGTAAGAGTCAAATTTCCTTTGTTCAAGTGGTTATCGCTGAGGTTGACAGTCAGAGCACAAATAAAATGATTTGTGCCACATTGGATTCGATTAAGACTACGCTCTGTGCCTACACTGAAGTCAACAAGAAAAGGATGAAGGAACAAACAGTCCTGAATGCTATTAATTGTATATAGTACTGTGCAAAAGTCTTGATTCTTGCCACCCCTCCTTTCTTTAAATTTAGCTTTCAAAAAGCCACACTTTCTTGTAATATTTCTCCAGGCTGCTTTTTCACTTATTTTAAAGTCTAATCCCAGTACCTGACACTTTTAACACTGACCTATGAATAACAGGGTTTGACAAGTATAGAACACTATTTTTGTACAACAGATGGACCGTATCTAGAAGTCATGTCCTTAAGAAATTGAAAATAAATCCAGTAAAGACCTGACACAGGACCTGAGAGATGCATCTGACTCTTTAGGTGATCCGTCTACTGTTCGTCAGAAATGGTCTCAGTGGAAAAGTGACTGTCAAGAAGTCACAAAGAAGTGAAACAGGGTGAAAAAAGAATATAGTACGGCAAAGTAGAAGTGTGGCATCATCCAAAGAAGAGCTTTGAATGTCCTTGGAGCCTGAAGAACTGTTCCTGAGGAAAGTTCAGGCTGTGCTGAAGAACAAATGCGTTCTTATCAATTTTCTGGTGCATTAGATGCATGCTCAGTTGCATCAGGATTTGGGGAGTTTAATGGTATTTACTGGCTTCCCCAAAGTGGGCCTAAGCAGTTTTTGTGGTACAGCAGTGTGCACTGACCTGTTGCTGGAGCATGCTGCCTGCCTGGGCTTAAGGTTTCCCAGCAGAACACTGCATTGTAACAACTTGACCAATGTCAGCTTTACTTCACCTGTCAATGCTTTGAAATGCAGATTTCAATGCTGTGGCTAGTTGGTGCACAGAGGAGGCGTGTGCAGGATTCTTGGGTTTGTCCATAATTAAAACTTAGCCTGTAAGACTGTTTAGTGTGCAGGACTCTTATTAACTGACCGATAACTGCAGAGTTCATGTCGGACTTAAAGAGCACGGCACGACAAGAGCACCATTACACTCTGAAACCTACTTTTTTGACATTTTGTCAAGATGATTTTTCACTGAATACCCACAGTGGAAAATACAAATACATGTATCTAGTCATGCAAGGAAAACAATGGACTATATGAGGCATGTTAGCAGTTTTAAATGTCAGGTAGCTTACTTTAAGTTGGCAATCTTTTAAATATATTTGAGGTTTGTTATTATCTTTGCCATCAAAGCTCTGCAGACATATGAATTCAGCAACAATATCAATATTCATTGTTTTCATGTAGAATATTTTCTTCTGTCCAGCTAATTTTAATCTGACTTTAGTGACTCCTTCTAAGAACGTGCTAAATCCTGCAGCCAACGCAGTGCAAGCCATGCTGTTGTTTGAAAGCCCCTAAAGAGAGGAGATCATATTCATTTGCTGAAGATTTAATGCCTAGGAATCCATGCTTTTATCCGTATAATATCCTATTCTGTTGTGTCAGAGGATGTAAAAGGCTTTTTGTAACAAAATATTACCTCTGCAGGATATCTGTGCCTTGTGTGTTTCTCAGGCAGAACGAGCTAGCTTAGAGTGTGTGTTTTTATATGCCTTGTGGCGCGCTTCAGGCCATGAGCTAAACTGCTGGGTGCCCAAGAGTAGGAAAAATTTGGGTGTATACGCATGCTCAATTCAGTGTTTGTGAATGAGCTCGAGTCTTTGAAGTTAAGTTTAAACACTGAGCCATATGACCTCATTGGAGATTCACAGGTTCATAGTTTCTGCAGATCCTCCACTTGTGCTACATTACAGCAGCTACTTGTGCATGACCAATAATACTACTTCCTGTGCAATCAGCTCCACCGCTTTGCCAGCGAGTAACCCCACGTCTCCCGCAATTACATCCTCCCTCTGTAATCTGTACTTCCACCCAAATGAGACCAGCCTGAGTAATTTGCGTGAAGATTTGCCAAATTAAGAAATATAATGGGTGAGAATCCGGTCCGTTTTCCTGGTTATTGAATAGAGCAGCGCCAAAAGCGATGCTCCTGTTGTACCCTATTGTTTCTTGTGGCTAATCACATTCATGTCCCAACGCTCTGAGCACAAGCTTCTCCCAAATGGAAAACAAAGGTGGTCATGACAATCTGTAATATTAATCTGATTGGGTTAACATTGTCTCTGGGGCTGCTCGAGTTTGACTTCCTAGCTACCTGTGGCTGTGTTTTAATCCAATTCCACTAATTGCATATTCAAAATCAGGAGTCTGCCACCTTCCCCCACTTTTACACATAACCCATAATAGAACAGCCTGTATTTCACATGAACACTCACAAATTTGTAAATAATTACTATCACATGGAGGGAAATAATAGGCGGCCCCAATTCAAATTCACTTGCTCGAGGCAGTGTGGTAATCACGGAGGAGAGCGGGACAGGGAGAGTATGGGATATGGGGTAAGGAGAGAGAGGAAGGTAATCACATCGTATAACAACCACAGAGTCTGACAGTTTGAAAAGAAAAAGAGTTCAGACTGAATAATGAGCAACTTTGTACATAGTACTTATGACTATATGTGCTACATCATTTGTCAGTAACAACTGTGTGTTCTTGCTTTAAACCTCCTGTTACACATAGTTAAAACCAACTTGGAATAATCTAATGGATCCATTGTTCGTTTATGGATGGCTCCTTACAAATACGCAGGTATTTCAGTAGCTACGGGGCTATATTTGTTACTTAAAAGCAAACAACACATGCATTCTGGGAAGTCGGTGATGGATTGGATGTGTTATCTGCCTATTAGCACAACAGCCCATTATCAATGTGCCCAGGTTACTGCGCTAGCTGTAAAGCAATAAAGACAGCCTGATTCCAGCCACCGCTGAGTAGGAGTTCAGTGGCTGCCTGCGTCCTATCACTTTCAAATGAGCACCACAAATCACTTCAGCGGGATGCCTGCACCAGTAATGTGGCCATCAGCATATGAAAATACTGTATGTATGGGAGACCATCCAATTTGCTGCCAGCAGATAGAAGGAAGAAACCCGCAGTGTGCTGAATGATTGTTAGATGGCTGGCTGCTGTGCATGCATGCAGTTTGTGTGTATGCATGACCCTGTATGTGGAAAGTCTTGTTCCCGGGGCTGTTAATACCAGCAGAACAACACGTTACTGCATGTAAGCCACGTAGACAACTTTTGCTAAATACATCAGAAAACAGGCATCATTTGTCGCATTAATAGGCAAATCATTTTTTTCCCAGGAAGAATCACAGCGTAACAAGACAACCAGCGGAAAAGTTGGGCTCCTTCGGTGTCTCTGTTCATGTACAATTTGTTTTTCTGGTGTGTGTCTGTGTGTATGCATGTGTCTTTCCGCCAGCTTGTGATGATGGTGATGATGTGTTTGTGTGCACTTCAGTGCGTGTGGCTCATATTGTGTGCAAAAAACAAAACAAAAAACGCAGTCCAATTGTCACAAGGGTGTTTTGTGTGCACTTTGTTCTCTGTGCTGATCCTGTCCCCGACAGAAAATAATTACAGCCTGTTGTTGCGAGCAGTGGAAGGACAACATAGAAACCAGCCTCATTTTGCTGCTTCAGAGGACGTCACATCACCCAGGAAGAAGAGGACAACAGCAAGAGAGTGAGATAGATGAGAATGCTAATTACTCCACCTTTTATTGGACATCTGTCAAACCGACCACTTCACAGCAAACTAAAATGTTGTGTGCATAACGCGCTCCTAGCGGTGGCAAATTACATCTTGCAGCTTCTTCCTCCAAACAGCTGGAATATTAAGGCTAGTAAAAAAAAAAGGAAAAGAGAAAAAAATCAGACAACACAGTGTTGGAGACAATGCTGCTCTTTTATAAGGATTTATTACAAACACGCTCGCATACACACCAACAGACAGCGCCGACCCCCCTCTCGAGCCCTCAACCCAAGGATTTACATATTGCACACTCAGACATGCATACACACTCATTAGGAGAGGGGGCTCGTGCGTGCTATATGCTAGATGACGGTAGATGATACCCACCCTCTTGACAAGAGATCTAAGAGAGATCCCGGTGTAAGAGAAAGCAGCGTTGAAGGCTCCTAATATCTTTGATAGCATCGTTATGGTAATGATCGGGCGTGATGCAAAATTCATGAAGTGTACCAAGCATTTGAGGATTGCCAATACTTGTTCTGCTGGCGGATAGGAGGAGGATACAGAAAACATGTTAGAGAAGTCGTGCATGCAGATGTTGTTATGTTTTGCCCTAATTGTTTTTCGACAGTTAAGTGCAGCTAAATGACTTTCATGTGTTGGCATGTGTGCGCAACAAGGGAATTGCTTTTTACCTTTTCTTTCAGCTGTCTGGCAGCGTGCTTGTTGGAACAAAACATTACCTTCCTAATTACTGCTACCATTAGACCTGTTAATTTGCCCAGTCAAACAATCCAGACAGACATTGTATAAAAATACCAACAATAGAAATATTGTGATTTCCCAGTGAACATCTGAGCGCAGCCAAACACACAAAAAATGCAAAAACAATCAGAAAGGGGTCTGCAGCGGAAACCTGGACCGTTCTGTCACTTCAAAAAATCTCCGCATCAACTCGTCCATCACTGACAGTTATGGGTTTGGACTCTCTGTGATAGTCATTGCATACGCTTGGCGTGTTTGTGAATGCGCGTGTGTGCGCGTGCCTCTCTGAGGAGTGTCTTTCAAACAAATTTCCATTGAGCACTCATCAGTAGGAGGTCCAGGTCCATTGGAGATGGCGTATTCACTCTGAAATCACATAGCTAACCAGGACTGTCAGCCAATCAGGATGTTTTTGATTTTTCTTGAAATCCACGCTCAGTTCAGATTAACCTGGACTCCGACACAGACATCAGAATGGGGAGTGATTAGATGGCTGTGGATGTTCACATCTGGGGAACAATTAGCCCGGATGCACAGCCGAGCTGGAGTGAACAGAAGTGACAGTGCTGCCAGATTTGACAAGTGACTTGAGCTGTTCCAAATTTAGAGCCATTGAAGTTACAGCAGGGGTGAAATCGGGTCAAAGACATGTGAAACGAAAAAGGGTCACTTTGCCTTGGGAACCACTGTCAGCTCATAGGAGCACATAAAAGAACTGTAATAAATGTAAATGCCAAATTTGTTGTGGTTTGCAAGTGGGAAAAAAATACTCCTGCTGACTGCTAAGTTTGGTCGTTTTGACAATGCAGGATATGATTTCCCCAAAGGTAGCACTTTACATACAGTGTCCAGTTCTCTAAGCATCTGTCAGATTTTTGATCAACTAGAAGAAACGTGCACATCATCCCACATTTATGAATGCAGCTGACTTAAGCCTGTTCAGTCTGTCTTGGGGAGAACTCCATATGATACATTTCCAGGTTCAGCTTATTGAGGATGACGTGGGAACAATGGAAGGACTTTCAAATCCTGAAGGGTAGAAAAGTCCTAGCAGAGATGGCCTCAAAAGATCTACAAAACATTTTTAATTCACTCAACTGGAGTCATTCAGTGGAAACAAAGCTGCAGAGGCTTCTAATAGCTAAGGTGTCACACACAAAATATTTTTTCCATGCTTTTTTTTTTTTTTTTTGAAGAACAGCTGGTTGATATGAAAGTTGGAAAAACAAAAAGAAGTGGTATCCTTTCAGAAAATGGACATTGGTGAATTACCAGTGATGAAGTGACAAGGATGCCAATCAGCTGGATGTTTGATGCAGTCGCAGATTGAATGAGATGATGTGAGCAGAGAGAGAAAACACTCTTTGAAGTACATTATTTGATGACATGCTGTCTTCATTAGTGAATGTATGAAAGAGAGTCAGCATTGTTCTTCAAGATCGTCCAAAAACTTTAACAATAGAAATTAGAATCTGCGACCCCCCCCCCCTTCAAACTCTCCTGCTGTCTGCTAATTACTTCTCAGCAGTTTTTGCCTGAGGGAGGGGTCAAACATGAAGGGCAAACTGATAAAGTCTTGAACACGTGACATGTAAAAATTTGAAACTTGAACAACACTGTCTTCTTTTTTATGTATGTGGTTGATATACAGTGTGCACTCCATGCTGAATTATAGAATCTTGCACATCGGCCACACGCATGACTGCAGATAATCATCACCTGTGGCCCACTCTTAAGAGGGAAGAGCTAGAATAGATATAGAAAAGCGTGCTTGTGTGAATGACATGTTGTATAAAGTGCTGTGAGTGCTCAAGTGGAGGAGAAAAGCATTGTATGAGAACCGGTCTGTTTAGCATTTACACTTGTAGTTCAAACTCAAAGGTCATTGGCACTTTAGTGTTTTTTGTTCAAGTGGTAACATTCATGGATCATTTAGCAGCTAAAGAACTGGTATGGCTCAATACAAAAAAGTCTCTCTCTCTCTCTCAAAAAAAAAAATGCTCACAAAGAAGATAACAATAAGCTATTTGAACAACTTTAGCAATAATAATCTTTACCTCCCGAATTCACTGCAGAGCAAACGCGAGCCTCAGTTTAAACAGCATGTCTGAAAACCAGTCAATATAATAAATATAAATACATCAGACAGACAGATATATATATATATATATATATATATACATATATATCTGAAACCCTAACCAAAAACAGCAACATCAGGAAGAAGGAATACGAGAAGCTTGAGAAGTACCAAGGGCTCCGAGAAGATTTGAAGGTCGAAGGTAACAGGGGTCCCAGTGGTAATTGGAGCACTAGATGCAAGCTAGTGAGGGAGCGGCTCCAGCAGAACCCAGGAACAACATCGGAGATCTCTGTCCAGAAGAGCGCAGTCCTAGGAACACCCAAAATACTGCATAGGACCCTCAAGCTCCCAGGCCTCTGGTAGAGGACTCGAGCTTGAAGGATAGACCGCCCACAGGGGCGACAGGGGAAAAAAAGAAAATTATAAATATATATACATATAAAATGCATAAAGTTTTTTTTTTTTTCAGGAGAACAGAATTTACATTAGCTGAAGATCACATAAGCCTGATGAACTTTTTGTACAGAATGCTCATTAGGACATAACACTGCCCTTGGGGTAAAAATATAATAATTACTTGCTCACAAGCCTATGGCAAAATTCAGGAGATGAAATTTGCTCAAACAGAATTGCCTGAAGTGACCAGAATTTCAAGTAACAGTTCAACATTTTAGGAAATGTGCTTATTTCCGGAGAAGCTACCACTCCCAGCCTGTAAATATACCTAGCATAGCTTTGTATAAAGCCAAGAAAAGCTAAGCATTGCATCTGTTTAAATGTCAGCGATAGAGTTACTGAGTCATTCTACTATTGGAGGAAAATTCCGTTTATTATTATTATTATTATTATTATTATTATTATTATTATTATTATTATTTTATCAGAATGATAAAAATGGCCCCTTATTTTATAATTTTTTATATATAAATTTTTATGTATGTTATGTATTTAGGAAAAACAATTAAGATACCATAAAAAAATTGAGTTGTTGTGTGCTATCTTTGGGGCAACCATGTTATTAATACTCTAGAACCTGAAAAAATACATTTAAAAACTATTGTTTAATAAATTAACAATGATTAAGTTAAAGGTTCGTACTGAATACTCGTTCTGTTCTGGATAAGGCTTAAATTGTCAACTTTTTTTTTTTTTTGAAATCTCATGATTTATTTTTAAATTATTGCTTAAATACACTGTTAACATACAAATTCAAACTAATAAAAAGACCACAGATTAAACACTTAGATTACTTTAAACATGGTGTTAGCAGACATCACGATCTTCCGGGCTAAATAGGTTTTGGGAGCAGAGCTACATTGTGGGGACTAAACTAAACAGTACATAATTGAATGAAAATGAATGAATGAAAACAAAACAGAATTTCTAACTAAGATTTCTAACTCATTTTAACTTTTAGTCAAGAAGTTGGAGCAAGAGAAAAATTTGGGGGCACTCTCGAGAGTTATTTTGCATTTTAACATTTCAGAACCACTTTTTGAACAACAAGGTTTACATTTTGTCTCAGAGCAAGTGCAATCTACACAACAAATGTATGTTTTTGTATTTTGTCCACGGATTATTTTCAAATTCGCAGGTGGGACAGAAAAAGTCAAGCATTTGTACAATATCCTTACGGCCTACAGACAGATCCATGCTAACTGTTTTCCTCACGCTAAGCTAAGCTAGCTGTTGGCTGTTGCAAGTTATGTGCATATAGACCTGATGCAAAAAATATGCTTTTGACTGCGTTTGTGTGCAGTGGGAGTAAACCGTGTACAGAGGCTACAGCAAATAAGCATGCTTTGCATTGTAGCTTATTCCCCAGTTTAAATTCATTGCTTTTTTATTGTTGCTACTTCTCGTCTCTACATGCTTTGCTGTCACCTTAACTGCGCACCACCCCCACCTCGTCTCCTCTGCATCACTTTGACCTGGTGGGGTCCAGCTGTGTCTGCTTCCACACCTGTGCACTATTTTACCCTCATCGTTCCCACTGTGGAAACACGTTGACTGACAGCTGCACTTCAAAGATCTGCTCCCTCTCTCGCACTCATGGTTATCATATGTTGTTGGGAGATGGAGAGAAGGAGCGAGAAGGAGAGAGAGGGGGAACTAGTCTCAGGCAGCCGGATTGTGTTGTGGGGCCAATTTAGATGATTGGCCTTGAAATGCAAGCTGAAACGGGCTTCCCTGTGTTCCTTTAAAGTGACCCGTGCCCGGCAGTGTAATGTAAAATTATCCTTGCCTTGTTTGTGTTGTGTCAGATGTGGTGACTGGCAGAAACTGTTAGTAATTGTCTAAGTGCTCCGGTGTGTCAAAGCTGTCCGTCACTCATCCCAGCCCCCTCCTCCTTAGTTCTGCTTCTTCGGCTTCTCATAATATTTTCACTGAGGACAAACTACTTTCAGTGATGGACTTGTCACATCGGCGCTTTGGCTAGGAAAAATATTTTACCTTGGGAAGAACACACAGCCGACTGACATGTGTTCCCGCTTTTTGGGTGAGAAAAAAATGAGAGAGGCATACGTGTTCTTTCTTTTGTTCTTTGATACTTCTACAAATTCAAGACTATGAGCACTTCTTGTCATAACTCATTGAAGTCGAAGCTAACCTGAAATGTGACATTATGAAAATACATTCCTGACTGTATCAACTGTAAAAGAATGGACACGCGTACATACTCTCTTATGTATGCACTTTAAATGGAAACTACTGAGCGAACATCTGAGCAGCGAGAGATCATGAAAAGACAAGAAGACGAAGTTTCGCTGGGTTTGGTTTCACCGCTTGGAAATTATTTAAAGGCGTTCAAACACGTCGTCATGCGCCGCAAAGAGTACACATACATGCAACGCACAAAGGCCCTGCAGTGTAGACACAGAACATTCAGGTGTATCTAATTAAGCGCATGAAGTGTAAATGGCTGTGGTTATAAAGGTTCCTGTTAATCAGCTGTTTATTTAGGGAGACAGATTGAGTTTATTTTACAGTTTTTGGAACACAGTGGCGAAGTTTTCCTGGAGTCACATCAGATGATTAAATCGCCTTGACTTCTATTTTTCTTGTTTTAAAAAACCATTCAGTTCTTTTTAAAAAGTCGCAGTGATCAGGCCAATTACACTCACCAGCCAATCACATGGCAGCAACTCAGTTGTTGTAGGGATGTAGACATGGTCAAGACGGCCTGCTTAAATTCAAACTGAGCTGTAAGGTGACTGACTGGGATTTTCCCACAAAACAACATCTAGGGTTTACAGAGAATGATCTGAAAAACAGAAACTATCCAGTGAGCGCTGGCAGAAATGTCCTGTTGATGCCAGAGGTCATGCTTCAAGTTGATAGGAAGGCAACCGTAACTCAAATTGTCACTCATGGTGGTTGGTGGTGCTTTTTTCCTGGCACACTTTGGGCTCTTCGTTTCCCCTCTAAGTCATAAAGCTCAAATAATCTCAGACTGATTTCTTGAACATGACAATGAACCTCACTGTACTCAAATGGCCTCTACAGTCACCATGGGGGATGTGCTGGGATGAACTAATTCAATTTCAATTCAGTTTAATTTATACAATGCCAAATCGCAACAAGGTGCTTTATTTTGTAAGGTAAAGACCTACAATAATACAGAGAAAACCACAACAATCAGATGAGCAAGCACATGGCAACATGGGGAAAGAAAAACTCCTTTTTAACAGGAAGAAAGCTCGGGCAGAACCAGGCTCAATTTAGGGACAGCCATCTGCTGTTGGGAGTGAGGGGAATGGAGACATGATAGATCAGCGGACCCAGATGTTACTGGTTGAGTCGTTTGTTACCAGGCCGCGAGATTGAGGCTCGGGTGTGAAATTTATGGTTTTGAGGGTTTTTATTGGGTCTTTTCCCGTGTGTCATGAGTAAATCTTTTTTATGGTACCGGTACTGGTTTTATTTTGTTGTATTTATCTGCGACACCTTAAAGGCTGGTCCGTGACAATATTTTCGGACATGGCGGTCCGTGGCACAGAAAGGTTGGGGACCGTTGTGATAGATGACAGTACTTCCTGATTCCTGGTTCCTAGTGGACTGAATCAACTTAACTTAACTTAACTTAACTTAACTTAACTTAACTTAACTCAATAATCGGAACAAAGTGAAGCTTGGGGGTAATTTTGTTATGTTTTTTGTGATTTGTGGTTTTATGTGATGATCTTATCAGTCCAGTTCTCACTATCCTTGAACTGCTATCACAGCAATTTGTATAACCTCAGTGTCATGTTCAGTGGTACAAGTTCATTACATTCAGGCTTGCAAAAAACTACACAAAATGCATGTTAATTTGAAGTTACTAAGGCTGTTGGGGTTTGTTGATGGAAATGAGCTCATGGAGTCACAACAATAGGTTGAATAAGAAATGTACATTTCATTTTGGATTGATTTTTCATCAGACTTTACATATATGAGAGTTCAACCTGTAAAAGTTACTAAAGTCTTTTCTCTCAAACGGTCAGATGAGGGTGACTCCTCTGGCTGCAAAAAAGAGGTCTGACTGTATTAAAGAGGATCCATGTGGTTATGTGATGTATCTGTAAAACCTTCCTCGTGAGTGTATGTTCTCAAAGTTCTCACGTTTCAAGTTTTATTGGTATCATGTGGATGAAAATACAAAATAAGACAATAAGTCAGGGTATTATTTAGTACATGGATGACTTTTGGATGAAAGGTCGCTACTATATCAGCGTGCAGTATCCTCGATCAGTCAGTTCCATCACTTGCTCATCACAAATGCAAGACAGCAACAGCCAAAATATTCAGTATGAAGTTGTAAATAGCATGAGTGGATCCATCTTTCCATCTTTGCCCAAAATGCATTTTTAAATCTAAAACTTTTCTTTCCTCTTTAAATGGTTTGTGAAATGTTTGTTTACATAAAATCGCAGCTTGTTTTCCAATTTATTGCGTCCTAATTATGCCAAAGCCCAACACACACACACATAAATATATATCCTAAATAATTTCTCTTTTCTGTGTTTTCTGTCTTTTCCTATCCTCACATGTTGGAGAGTCACTGGGCTCAGGATGCAAAGTCACAGCATAGTCACCCCCCCTCGCCCTCCCCATCCCTTCCTGTTCAAACACACCTTCCCTGCCTTCCTCTAGGGAGGAGAAAAATCATTCGTTATTTTAATGGGTGTCAAATATGTTTTCCAAATCTACTAAAAGGTTATCGTTGTTACACATGGACAAGTGCTTATATCTGAATCAATGTTAACTTTGTTACTTGGGAAATTTACTGCTTTCCCGGCCGACCACGGTGCACAAACTTAATCGGCATGTTTTCACAAAGTGCAGCTTGAGGGTGATTTATACGGCCGAGGTGACTGACTGCTCTTTGATAGAGCGGGAGAAAAACATACATCCGAGAAGTGCGATGAAGGCATAAATAACGCTCCCTGTATTTTCATTTGAATGTCTGACACATGAAGATTATGTATTGTTAGTGTTAGAACGGCAGGGGGGGTTGGGAATCGGGGGCAGTTGGTGGCAAATGTGGTAATATAAATGAATGACATATGACTCTGAAGACAACCTCTGGTGGTTTACACAGCCAGAAACTGATTTAGCCCAACCTCAGACCACATCCTACCCTCTGGATCTCTCCTCACCTGACACCGTGGAGGTCTTGCCCTTACAAGCATCACTGCGAGATGGATTTATGAGTAAAAAAAGCAAAACAAAACAAATGTATTTAAAAAAGACTAAGAAAGAAAAAGACACAGAAAGGCAAAGAAAGAACGAGAGCACTGCTGTTCCTCCAGTGCCCGAGCGTCACTATTTGTCTTGGGTGAGTTAGCTTTATCTAATAAAGTGTCTCTGTATTAAGATGGATACTTCAAACGCTCTTTTGTCTCTATAATCACAGAGCAGGGAGGCAGAACTCACACATTCCTCGCTCAATTTATTATTAATAAGTACATCACTGGGAGAAAGATATCCTGGGGACCAAAACACCCGCAGAGCGTAACATTCATCAAACGTAAACGAATATCACAATACACAGGATACAGAGGCTCCAATAACAGATAATTGATGAGAAAGGTCTTTGGGTGCACTGGATCACTGTTGATGGTTATCATTATACAACATCATTTTATAGTTTACAACAAAGGATGAACTGGTTGTTGAAGGGAAACATTTTCGCTGCCTTGTGTGTGCAATTAAGAGGAATGTTTGCGGGACAGGGGTCAGTCCGCGCTCTCGTGATTAAGCTGTGGTTAGCGGCATAACTGCATCCTCTCAATACTTATGTTTTCTCGCAAGACCTTAATCTATTGCAACCGCAGCAATTACCCTTCTGACAGGATAACAAAACACAAACACAAACAACACGATCACATCTAAGGCATTTTTTTTTAATAACCCCTTCATCTTCTGCGGGATGAGACTTTGAATTCTGTTTTCTTTTTAAGATGCTAAATAAAATCTCAGCTGAAATATGCAAAGTAAAACTCAACAAACTCAAAAGATAATTCAGGGAGATGTTTTTGCTTACATTTGTAAGTGATAATGAGGCTCGAGTCTGTGTCTGACAACAGCGAGGCACTGTTTCAGATGACAGATGGGACCCACTGAGTGACTTACAGAATAAGCCACTCCCCACCCCGCTGCACAACCTGTGCTCCGGTGTCGGGTTTCCAGCAGTCAGTAGCAGCTCTGACACATGTAGCTATAGGTCCCCCCCATGTCTGAGGGCAGGAATTCAATCAATAAAGCTCACCCCTCAACGAGATATACCGTGTTACAGCACAGGAACGGAGTGAGGAGTGGGAGCCATCTGCTCCCCCTGTCACATGTCAATCTGTGCAGCTAATGTCCAACATATTGGGTCATCACTCATATAGCTTAAACCACCTTCGCTGGCTTTATGTAATGAAGCTGTAACTCAATTGGCATTAGTTTACCATCCCAGGTGCCTGCTCTCAAATCAATCGGTCTCCCTGCCCTCAGGGACCAGAGATTGTTGATGAGTCATTTTCACTTTTCAAGCTATGCGTTAGTAATTCTTTACCGAGGTGCTGTTAATGTTAGCCAAATAAATCTTGTGGCTCTCATTGTATTTCACTGAAGACATTATGGCTGAGTAGTCATTTCTCTGATAGTTTTTTGAAGTTTGCCTGAGGGGTATGCCACGGAGTGCAACACAGTCAGGATTCCTTTGCCTTAGCTGGCTTGATATAACCTAAAACCCAGTTGGAGATAAGAGGCGATTCTCTGCTCTGGGCTCTGTGCACATTCACACAGGTAGAGTGAGTGGTGTGCTAGCACTTTGAGAAAGCACCGATCCATTTACCACTTACCCTCATGCTTGCAATCTGATGACACAATTTACATCACTTGCACCCAGGCACACTTGCAGAACACACCTACCTAACATACTTTTTGCCATCAAAGAGGTGCATTTGCTAATTATCGGCAGGTGAAGAATTAAAACAGCAAAAGGCAGCGTCATTCCAAATCCGATTACTCCCCCCCCCCCCCCCCGTGGGGCCTCTGAGCATACTTGCTTTTAAAGAGCTTCTACACAATCAGCACTGCTTATGAAGTGACTACAGTAATCAAATGCTAGACAACCTCAGAGTGCCTTAGAGTGAACCACCCACGTAATGAAAGCATCATTAGCTACAGCCTTGCTTGATCGGTAGATGTCTAACAGCTCGGAAGGTGTTGGGGCTGTATTTTTCTTTTTTTAAGTCCTATTTTTGACTGATATGAAGTATTGCACAGAGCGACTTTACAACAGGAGTGTCATTCTGTTTCTTAGAGGCTGTAAGTAATTTTTTGACATTTCCAAAGACGTGACATTCAGTGGAAAACGCCGAAAATGAGCAAGGCCTGATTTACGAGCAGAAAAGCAGATTCCGTAATAACATTGCACTGAAAGATGGGTTTCAAGCACAACCTGTCATGAAAGCCAGAACTAAAACAGACCTGAGCACAACATTACGTCCTGAATGAAGCGGACTGTCTCAGTGTCCCAGTTCAATGGGACAATTCATCATTCGGGGGTATAATAAGGTTGCTATTGTTTCAGGGGTCTGCATAATTCTGCTCTCATAAGAATATGAATACTTCCCCATCTGTTTGGTATTAGCTTTCAAACCCGCACTTAGCTGCAAACCCACAGCCATGCGAGACATTTAGTGTTTAATTAAAAAAAAAAAGAAAGGGAAAAGTCAGAATAAAATTATACTGCTATAAAAGAGTCTTGCCAACAATAACATTATCGTTTGACACGCAGCATGTCAAAAAAAAAAAAAAAACTGCTTCATATCACAGTTAAGAGAACCGACCTTTGAAGAAAGCGTGCGTGTGCACGTGTGTGCGTGAACCAACTGATTTTAAAGCTTCAAAGATCGCTTTTAGGATACCACAAAAGAATAACCTCTGACACCCAAACAAACAAACACAAGCCACATTTAAATAGCACAAGTTGGAAAAGTCTGAAAGCGCACTTCTCTGGTGTGTGCGCTGCACACTGTACGTGTGTGTCATAAAGAGCAGGGACATGTCTGTTATGTGCAGTTTGATTAAAGCATGATGGCTGGTGTCCAATCTGCTTTCCAGGGGAGTGCTGTGACAGCCAGCAGCTCGTCTACCTGCTGCCTCCTCTGCGTGTTAGGTGATTTACGGCTGACTCCCTCCGTTTATGTACTGCCTTATTTTCATTTCTACCCCGCTGAGTGCCAGGTTCAGAACTCCTGAAGAAATATTATGCTTTGCTGACAAAATACAGTGACAGCCATCACCCAGCCTTAAAAGAGTGCCAGAGTGTTTAACAGTACGAGAGCCTGGGAGACAAGGCGAGGTTGAAGGCATCTGTAAGCGCGCGGCCCATTGAAACAACCATTTGATCTAAACCAGCTCTGATTGGGTGGAATGATGTTTACAGCCGAGTTAGAATCCACTTTCAATTAAAAAAATGACACGGGGGGAAAGGGGAGGTCTGTAAAACAGACGGTAAAATTTATTGAACAACTTTTACAAGGGTCTTGTCTGAGAAACATGTGGCGCACAAATGAAATGTTTGTTTCGACAGACGGCTTCGCCTGCAGACGAGCAGGTAACTTGACGCCAGGGACTTTTTCATTAACCCCGAGTTCAAACCCTGCTGCCGTTCCAGGCTTTTGTGGGAAAGCAACAATTTGATGTAAACGGGATGAATATAAATACCACTGTTGTTCAAGCGCCGCCATGTTTCCTATTCATTCCAGCCTGTTTTCTCCTTTACAAGAACTACTCTGAGCTGTAATGAGGTGTTGTAGCGTCCCGAGGCGTTATCATTTGCCGCATTATTATTTCAAAAGCTCAGACAACAGCACAGTCTCTGATGTAATTCTCATGCATATGGAAGGTGTTCCAGTGACTTGATATCCTGGTTTTGGAGGAGTAGGGGACCCCCACACACACTAAATAAAACGAGTGATCACAAACCTAATGAGGCAAACGAGTGTTTGGAGCAGTTGAGACCAGGTGTCAGATGGACATACTGCTGTCTGTAATTAGCCCCTAGCTACATAGATCATTGCTTGTTTTTATTTAGATTCCAGCTATGAAACATAATCATGAATTAAAAGCTCAAAAAAAAGGGAAAATAAATCCACCCACCTCCTTGCATCTGAGACGACTATAAATAAAAATTGTCATTGTAACCTAATCAAATTATGAGACGTATTTTGGTTAGGCTGTCACTTGTTTGACGCTCTCAGTGTCTCTCTCCCTCTCCTTCTTTTTCTCAGCAGACGAGGCAAAGCAAAGTGAATCCCCTGAGGTCCTCTCATCTCTCTTCAGGAGCTGCCGACTCTCTTCTCTTTATGGCACACCCAGAAGGATTAAGCGCAAATGGCATTCACATGATTTCAATAAGCTCAGGGAGACAAGAACCAGCCTTTCAGCACATTAGCTTTTTGCTGCAGAGGACACAAAGCAGACGCAGAACAACTGCGGGAGGGAGACGCACGGTTTATAATGATCATAATAATAGACCGGTCTGGCACTGCTAAAATGAAATTCCACTGTCCCCCACCACCACCACCACAGAAAAAGAAAGAAAAAGGCTCAGTGAGTGATGATGTCATCAGTAATGGACCAGATTAGGTTAGACGTGAACCTGAGGTGACACTGTCGTAAAAGCTGACCCCTCCTCCGCAGGCAAAACCAGAGACTGGGCCTTTTAAAAATAGCAGTCAAAAGAGGTCTTTTTGGAGGCAGTTGACATATGTCAAAGGTCACCCTAAGTATTTGTAAAAGCAGGATCCAGGACCCGGATGTAAACAAAGGGGTCTCCCTTGGCTGCCAAAAATTCAAACGCATGATTGGATGGTTTTTCATTATTAATGATGGTCGACGGAGCATTAGAACAAACTATGACTGAATGATGAATAGTTAAAGCTGCTGTTATCAGCTATTTTTACAATAAGAGTGAAGCAAATGACTGTATGTGCCGTTTTTCTTCGCTTCAGAGCTCTCTATCATTTTTCAGCTCATTGCTTTGGTTTTTGATTCAACTTTACTTACCATCTCATCAGTGATGTTTTCAGAACAACACACAAGTTACGATAAACCCACTCCACGCCCTCATCCAGCTCACAGCCAAAACTGGCAGCTAGTTCATGAAGCAAGCCAACTTCATGGAAAGTTGTGTTATTGTTCTCGCTAGTGCAAAATGCACCGAACAAAAAATCACCTACATCACTTGCTATTTGTTGACGGAGGGCAAGTGCATGTTATTCCCCTCTCACACTGTGGCTATATCTGTGGTCAATAGGGCAAAGATTTAAATTCGGAGGTGGTGAATGACTGTTTTTGTTTTTTTGCCTGCGCCAACACAAATAAAAGATTAATGTTGTATAAATTTATGTCGGAGAGGAGCTTGGTGAACCCAGAGTAGCATTTAGCAGCTAAAGAGGCAAATACAATCCATCCAGATTTAGCAAACAGCTTTGCAGGCGCCAAAGATGATTATTTATAATATCAGCTTTAATCCTGGATACTTCATATACTTATTATTTAAAATGCATACTGCTTTATAAACAGCGCTTGGATTATTTTGGATATCAGTCAGACATTTGCTAAGATCCTACAAGTGGTTATCAGTAAACACTACTCCTTTAAAGTTAGCTATCTGTTCTTGTTAAGGTGACATGCTGCCAGTTTAACCAACTATCCAACTTAATCATTAATTTACTCTTTCATAGTTTTAATGTGCAGTAAGGGAAATAACTATTTGATCTCCTGCCAAATTTGTTTGTGGTTTGCTCGATTACAAAGAAACAAACAGTCTCTCATTTTAATGGAGAGAGACAAACACATTACATAGAAGTTATAAACTGCTTTGTATGTCATTGAGTGAAATAAGTATTTGTTCCCCAAGCAAGACATGACTTAGTACTTGGTGGAGAAACCCTTGTTGGCAAGCACAAAAGTCAGACATTTCTGGCCCCAGGTTGACCAACATCTCAGGAGGGATATTGGTCCACTCGTCTTTACAGAAACTCTCTGAATCCTTTAGGTTTCTTGGCTGCTGCTTGGGACTCCAAGCTTCAGCTCCACAGATTTTCTATCCGGTCGTTAAGTGATGACGTGACGAATCTTACGTCCGGGCCTAAAGTAGTCTGCGTTTAATATGGCTTTTGTGTTGTTAACATGTTTAATGTTATGCATTTTCTTCTATTTAATCTCAAAAAGCTCCTAAAACAGTCAGTGGTCACTGTTGACCTCCCTCGGCTTTTCTTACCGCTAATCATTTATTTAAGGTTTTCATCTAAGATTTTACAGTGTGTGACCCTCAGTGCAGTGAAGTCATCCTGTCCCCTTAGTAGAAAAACAGCAAAGCATAGTGTTTCCACCACCGTGCTTGACTGTGGGGCTGGTGACTGTTGGGTAATACTCAGCATTTCTCCCGCTTCAAACACGGTGAATCAAGCTGATGCCAAAGAGTTCAGTTTCCTCCGAATCATTTAGATGTTACCTGGCAAACTTAAGATGGGCCTTCTTGTTTACTGCGCTGTGCTGGTGTTTCAGTGACTGTGGTTCCAGCTGACTTCAGATCATTAACAAGCTCCTCTCACGATCATCCGCACTCCAGATGGAGAGCGACTGATGATCGTGTTATATTTCTTATATGTCTGAATAATCACACCAACAGTTGTCACCTTCTCACTAAGCATCCTGCTGATGGTCTTGTAGTGCTTTCGAGCCTTGTGCAGGTCTACAGTCTTGTTCCTGACGTCCTTTGACAGCTCTTTGCTCTTGCCCATGGTGGGGGAGAGGCTCGATGAAAGAAACTCTGTGGACACGTGTGCTATATACACACAGAAATATCTGTCATTGATTGATTGATTACAATATACAGGAGCCAGGCTGTGTTGTACAGGATTGGATACTTTGTAACTTTCATATTAGGTTTTTTTTTTCTGGGTGTTTTCTTGATATTTTTATCTCTCTACATTAAAATGAAACTACCATAGTAACTAAAGACTGTTAATTACCTTGTAAGTGAGCAAACTTATGAACTCAGGGGGATAAAATAATTATTTTCTTCAGTGTACCTGATGGTGTTCGTAATTAGACACCTTGCCCTGGACTTTTCCCTAAAGATTGCATTCAGAGAGCTTTTGGTCTCTTCTGTAACATAAATATCAACAGATACACTAAGAGAGAACACACAGCGACCCATTAAAGCAATTTCAACCATTAGCTTGTCAGTATGGCTTCCAACTTCTCCACTTATTTCACTCCTTTTCTTATTCTAGTTTTCATTATCGCCTGATGTCCTTTCTGGCTGTCTTGTTCTCCTTGTCTGCCTCTTTTATCCTTTCTCCCCTGTGAATGTGACTAATCGTTGAGCTCGGTGAAGGTAGAATGGCACTCGGTCCCCTCCTTCCTCCCCTTGCTCCCCTCCCTCCACCACTCTACACGCTCCACTCCTGCACTGTCAGTGATTTTTCATCGCCCTTGTTGGGGCTGTTTTATGCATTGTTTCCCTGATGCAGTGATTGATGTCAGGGGCTGGTAATCTGGGGGAATGAGAGGCTGGATGGTGGCCACCGAGTCCCCCTCTGTCTCTGACACGTGTCGGCTGAGCTGCGCAGCGCTGTGCTGTGCTGGGGCCCCCTGTTTGGCCGCGGCCACTGCTGAGGCTGCTCGCTTCGCTCACTCAGCCAGTCCTCATTTCCATTTCAATCTCGAGCTCATGAATGCAAAAACTCTGGCCGAAAATTAATAACACCACGCAAGGGAAAAGTGGGCGCAAGGGAGAGGGAAGGAAAGACAGAGAGAGATGGAGAGGAGAGTAAAAAAGGAGAATGGGGAGCTGGGGTCTTTTTCACCCCTTTTGTTCCTCCAAAAGTGCCCCTTATTTTATTTCCCTCTCTCTTTCACCAGGATCCTCCAATGAATGGCATTACAGACAAAGCCATATCCAGAGTGACACAAATTTATTTCGGTTGCAGCGCCATAGTGTATTTCTACAGAACCAGGGGCGATTTGTCTGGGGACAATTTGGTTTCCATAAAGGATTTAAATGGTTTCTGTGGAGATAGTGGGGTGAAATTTAATTTGTTTCTCATTTACTACAGCAGGTATGAAAAGGAGAAAAATTGGATGGCTGATGGGCTAAAAATTGGTGCTGTCCCTCTGCTGTATCCCCAAAGGACCGAGGCCCTGCATCATATAGATTGAGTTCGACCCCCACAGCCCTCCCAACCACAAGCCACGCCAACGCGCGCGCGCACGCACGCACACACACGCACGCACGCACACACAGAGCCTTCCTCCTGCCCAGAGAGAGCTGTAACCTTAAACCAACTTAAACAGTAACCTTTGGGGAGGCTGCCAATCACTCCTAAAACAACGTTTCCATCGATCGGCCTGTCTGCGTGATTTATGGGCTCATTTTACACTAATTGAGAATTAGAGGGCGGATTAGTGGGCCTCAACACTTCGGCCTGATATGCACTCTGAGCAGTGTAATCTGTCACGCTGGGATGTCCGACACTCTCTTACTCACAAAGGAGGGGAGGAGGGAGTAGAGTGAGGGGAGAGGAGGGGAGGGGGGTGGTGGTCCTTTCTAATTGAATTTCCAGATAACACGGAAATTAATTTGACACCAGTGAAATTTGACTACGACTCTGCCGCTGCGCTCTCCTGCTCCCCCATCGTGAAACCTACGTGTTTCCCCTCTTCCTCTCCTTCTTTCTTCCTCTCCCTTTATCTCTAATTTGTCCGTTCTCGCTCTGTTTCTGCTGTGCCTAGCAAACACTATTGATCCAAATCACTTTGAGTTGAGGGCTTTCTGAAGCATGGAATTCCTAAATCATATTTGTGCTCATATTAGAGCAGTTCATCTGCTGCTATCTTCAGCCAGATAAAGAATATTACCTTTCATTTTGTTTGACTGTGTTCAAATTATATATTTTTTCTCTTTCTTCTCTTTCTTTCCCCCCTGTTTTTATGGAGGGGAATCTCCTTTCCCGAGCCCTGCGAATGCATGCAGGCGAATGCCCAGAGTCAACAGTTGGAATTGAATTAGGGTCCCGGCTCGCCAGGTCCATTGTCTGGGTAATTTGTCCTATAAGTGGCAAAATGAAAGCACTCTCCACGGTTCTCTGAGCACCTGCTGTTGTGTCACTCATCACTGCAGATACAGAAAGTGAGAAGGAGGGAGAGAGAAGTGTCTCAAAGATCACATGTTCAATTGCTGCGCCATTATCAACTCAGATGTCGCTGCAGCTTCTTTTTTTTGTCAAGCATGTGTAACGACATCAGAATAATCCTCAGCTGCAAAGCAGGGGAAAGATCAAGTCTGAAAAATCTGTGTTGTTTACAACGCTTAATGACAAAATGGTCTTCCTGTGGAGTTTTCAGTTGTGGTTCCAGCAGCTGAATTAAGGTGTATCTCGTATTCAAGCACGGTTGTGATGACTGGCTGCTCTCAGTCTTCTTCCATCTTCATTAGCTTGTACACATGTGTCGGGTTGCAGCTTGCTGAGGCGGAGCTAACGCTAAATATTTTGTTTATCGCTTGACTGTCGAATAAATAAAGACCCATACCTTACAGAGGCAACGGTTTTTCAGATAAAATATTATTAATCTGCAGCTGCGAAACAAAATTAGTAAAGCAATTCTCTTTGAAAGGTCGAGTTCTTTCAAATGCAAATATTCAGGTAAGTATCACGAGAGCTAAACCTTTTACCTTTACTGTAAATTACAGACCTCTTTTTTCTTTTTTGTAGCTCGCATTGTGTGGGAGTTAAGTTTGCTCGGGAGCTCTTTAGCAGGCTAAGAGATGCATTTATCTGCGTAATGAACTTTGGACGCTAGCTAACTTAATCCCAGTAATGCCTGCGAGAGTCAATTAGCGCAACTAGATTCAGTGCAGTATTTATCTGATAGAGCAGACCTGGCAACTACACACACCAGAACACACGCACCATATTGACCATCTTCATCTTATCTTTCAGCTAATGGGACCACAGGGCCCATCATCAACTCCGCTCTAAAATACAGTGTAAGGTTTTTTTTTTCTTCTCTTTTTGAAAAGCCTGTGGGGAGTTTTGAAATTGAGTAGCTGTTGATTTGCAGCACTAACAAGTCTTTTAAGAGTTGATTTTACTCTCCCCTGATCATTTCAGTTTATAATGGTATAAGTGTGTTAACCTGGATTCCCCCTCAATCAGTGCTTGCAGGATATTATCAGCGTGGCACACAGGTGACAGCATATTACAAGACCTGTAACAGATACCTCTGGGATCTTCATCTCCCTTATGACAGGGTCTACTATGTGGAGCAGGAGCCTGCATAGAGAATAATAAATGACAGGATTTGAAAAGACGAGGCCGTTAGCAGGCACGGTCATGGTCTACATTGCCCTTTTTGTCTCTCCAGGGACAAGTGCAAGTGTGCGTGTGTGTGTGTCTTTGTGCTCGCTTGACTGCGTGTGTGCGCTCCAGCTGTGCTTTCACACAGACCTGCTTAACTTTTGCAACAGCGTCAGTGGTGGCTATTGTCTTGTAGCAGGCGGCACACTGTGGGTTACAGAGGTCTCTATCTGCCTGCTTCCTCATTTCTTATTCAGACCCACAGGGACAGAAGGGAGAGAGCGGAGTGGAGGGAGGGGGTGAGAAAGGAGAGAGAGAAGGGTTTGCAAGGGGGCGGAGGAGGAGGATAACTGAGAGGCTGATGGAGACTAGGTGACAGGTTGGAATGGGCCATCAATAGATCCATCAGGCGGGTAATTTGGAGCGCGCTTAACATACATCAGTAGAGTCGTAGAAGCTGGTATCTGTCTTGTCGTGGAATCACAGTAAATAAGAGTTAAAGATGGTGTCAGGCCTGACCTGACTGACCTCCCTGCACACACACACACACACACCACTGACAGCACTGGAACAGAGCAGCATGGAGCACGACAAAGACATAACACTTAAATTAACATGTTCACATGCACTCTCACATACACACATTCAGACTTGCAAAAACATCCAATCTTAGCTTTAGAATAACACTCAGCATCTCATAAATAAAACTGCTGACAACCATGGTATAAAACAGCGGTATTGTGCAAGAATATATTTGGTGGTCAGGGAGATCTGATAGCTGAGTGGTAAAGTGCATACCATCCCACATGAAGTCAGAGGTTCAAATGCTGGCTGGCTGCTCCGTCTGCCTCATGTTTACACTTCCTTTCGCTGTAAGTGTCTGAACAAGTCTTAAAATGCCTAAAATAAGCTTTTAGGCAATATTGCTTGAACTGAGTGAGTCCTTTTCATTTTGTGAAACTATATGACAGGCAAAATCTTAACTAGAAGAACAAACCCGCTCATTGACAAACAGGTTGGAGCGTCTCTCGATGACAGCTAGAAAACAAATGCTGCAGGTGCTTTGAAAACAGTGCATAGCACCAGAGGGCAGGCAGATGAGCCTCATCCCAGTGGAAGATGTGTCTCTCTCTTTGTGTAAACGTGCACTTGTGTGTGTGTCAGGGTGTTACAGCGGAGCATGTGACTATAAAAGTGAAACACCTTAGGCTAAGTGCTGTTCCTGCCACTCACACTCCCCACTAACCTTTCGAACACACACCATCCAGCCTTATAGGTGTCATCTCACATTTGGGGGTGACTCAGGGGTGAAGCTTGATGACATTAAGAGATGACTCATATACCAGTTTTTACTATACAGACACTCCTGATCACTTTTAGTGTCATTTTAGTACTTTTTGGCTAATTTTGGCTCTATTTACACTGCCGCTGTTCATACTTTTGCTATACATCGGTCACTTTTGAACAAAATTGTCTCTAGGGCTTGATTTTATAGCTGTAACTCTTGTTTTGCCAAGAAGTGAAAAGGTAAAACCACAAGCCTCAGTCCACAAGGGATGATAATTTTGACTAGTGTGAGCTTGTTGCGAGAAATATATTTCCAGATATAATTCACTGAAAGTACACACAGGAGGATTGGAAGCGAACCACCTGACATCACAGCTTATTGAAGTTTCACAGCCAAACTCTGCCAGAAGATCCACTGAAGTCAATCAACCAGGTGATCACGTTTGGCAGCATCTCAGATGTAGAGAGCTGGGCATTTGGCGAGCAGAAACCCCTTTTGGCTTTGAGTTTCTCTTAAGCTTGCAGGAATTTGCAGGCGAGCAGTCCTCCATGCTCACCAAGTGTGACTTGATCAAAAGTGAAATGATTAAGTCACATAATCTTACACCTTCATCAAAAAGAACTAGGTTGAAATACTTTATATATCTGAAGATACGTTAAGATTTTCCCTGCTTTTTCCTCTTGGTTCAGTCTTCAGCCACTGCTAAATACACAAATGCGAAGCACCTCATATGCTGTCAATCGACAATAAATGATTCACAACACATGAAGATATAAATGTACAATTCCACCATATATAAATTTTTATGTTAGAGAAACATCATATGTCCATGTCAGATTATGAATCTTTTAGCCAGCGCACAAAACACACAAAAATAACTTTTATAAGTCTAAATTTAAAGGAAAAAGTTGGAGAGCTAAGACTGACCGTGCTGAATAGTACCTCTGTCTCCATTTAAGTGTTATCTCACAGAATCAAAGTCCAGCACAGCAGTAATACTCTGCTCATTTCATCCCTTTTTATCCTGTCACATTACAAACTCGCCCCGTGAGTATTTGATGGGCAGCTCTGCCTTTTCACTCTCTGTGAAAACTAAACTCTGGATCCGAGCAGCAGATCTCGGTCTAAATACAGAAATGAAAAAAATCATAACAGGACACGCTGGAATCCAGGAACCATTTATATGAGGTAATTTGACCGCATACAACAAACCTACCAAACAATGCTCTCAGAGTTACAGTGAGGCAACTGTATTAAAAAGCCACCACAATCATGTTATTTGGCCTGTGGCTGAACACAAACATGTTTTCTTTTCTTTTTTTTCCGTCCCCAGTATAACTGTGGTCATACTTTCCCTACACAATAAACCAAATTAGTGGCAGGAAAATCTGATCATGAGCGCTCATGTTTTTGCGCAGTTGGAGTTGTGAATAGAGTTGTGTAGTTATTGGACACAATCTGGACAGTTTGTATCTGTCAGGTGCACCTTTTTATCTGAAGTGTAAATGTATATGTTTATACCCTCTGCATGCCTCGTCTTGTAACCATAAATCAAAAGAGACATGCTCAAATAGTCAAATAGCGGAGCTATATTAAGGACTTTTTACATTTTGTGTACTTAGAATAAACTCACATTTATTTAAATGACACAAAAAACCCCTCTAACTTAGCCATTAACTATTCTGACTGGTCGAGTTTGTTGCCAGACACGGAGAAAGAATAAAACAACCACCGAAAAGTCATTCCTGCACGAGGGAAAACCCGAGCTCACGGATAAAAATTAAAAAAGGAACAAACAGCGTTGCTAAGTTGATTTTCTGCAATCCAGGTTTTCACTGTAGTGTGCTGATGAACACAAAGAAACATACACACAGCAACACAAACCAGAATGGAGCCACAGCTCTCTGTTCACCTTTTATTATTGAACTCGTTACAGTCCTCTTGGCCCTGCTTTAATTAAACCCTATTAGCTAGTCAAGGTTCACTGTACACTAATAATGTTACTCTGATACAATTTGGCCTCTGCTTTTAGCTTTAGGAGTGTGTAGCTACCTTAATCAAAATTGTCAGTTAAAATGAAACTACAGCTCAAGTAATTAAATTTAATTGGATCTTGTCACTTTTTATGCTGGCGGTGTTTTGATCCTTGTTGAGTGTTTGCTGCCCGCGCTTCATACTGAGCTTTATTAGTCTGTGTCCTCGACCTTGCCAGGACCGAATGCGCATAGACCCGGTTGAAGCTGGAAGTGCTTTGAACCTTGAACGCTGCATGAGTGTAAAAGAAACTGCTGTAATTTGGCATTAGATCATTAGTATTTCTAGGTAATATCTGGAATTGCTCCTGCCTGGTCTTGCACCAGGTTTCACTGCAGAGGAGTGGAAAGCAGGTTAGAATAATTCTGTTATCAAGCACCTCAGAAGAAAAACACAGATCAGCTGTTTTATATAACAGAGGTGCTTTTCCTTGTTGAAAATTAGTGGTAAGGAGACGAATGCGTCTGCGCTGGATTTACTCATTATGAATCCAGCTTGTAAAGTTTGTACATAGATTTTCTTGATTGTGCTTGTAATGGAAGATCAATCGCTTTCATGTTTAATTTTTTGTTTTACAGTATATTTTCACAAAACACTTGCCGTTTTCCTCGCAGCAATCAGATGTCTCTTGGAGGAGAAAACAATTCCTGCTGTCATCTCCTTACATTGCACCTAAAGTAGAGATAGCCTACAGCCTACAGAAAGCCAAAGGTGGAATAGCTTTCCTGGAACGCCGGGTTCGTGGCCAGATTTTTGTGTTGCCAGAGGAATGAAACATCTAAATGGGGTGGTCAGGATGGGCTTGGCAGTGCTGGAGTGACCTCTCAACCTCCAGACTTAGGAGAATATGGGAGGAATTGAACGCGCGGGCGTTCTACCTAAGGCAGGAGCGGCAAATCTTTATTCACTGAGAGCTGCTTGCTGCTAAAGCACATTCTCTTTCAATCCATTAGAGCGCACCGTCCCCTTCCCCTTCATCACACAGTGCAGCCCTTAATTTGACAATGACAAAGAGCCACTTGCAGATTTTAAATTTCATAATTTTAATCTGTCAAGTCTGACATTTAATTAGTGGCTTCCTAACCTGTGTCTGCCTCGCTCTCTGAAGGGCACCGTTTGTTCTGAGAGCGCTGCGCAATCTCTCAGCAAAGGAGAAGAGAGAGTGGATTAATATATATGTACATTACCAGCTGCTGCAAAGACAATACAGAGAGGGAGGCCATTAGGGCCTAATACAGACAGATGAGGTTAATAATATTTGGGAAGTGTTGCTCTATTAAGCAGAGCACTGATTAAGACCTGAGTGGGATCCCCCCCTTCACGAGGCACTGATTGGGAGCCAGGCTGTCTTTTGTTCTCCTGCTCCCAGAAAGAGGAGAGAGGGAAAGGGTTGCAGAGGAAGAAAGGACAGGAACAATGTTGGCTGACTTTGTGTTCCTCCTGACAATGAGGACGGGTGTAATGAGAATCTTTACAGTCCTGGATGAAGGTTTATAGAAGTCCAACGCCCACTGATAACTTCATTACAACTACCGAGCAAACAGATGGAGCCAGCTTTGGGAATCTTTCTGGTTTGAGGGAAGAGCTCCGTGATTGCTTTCAGTCTGCACTTGATTTCTTTTCTTAGTCACCGCTACATAATGTTGCCAGACTGACCTCATTAATTTATTCCCCTCATTATGTAGCTTGAAGTGTGGAGATCTGGCCCCTGGTTGAAGTTTGAAATTCTTTCTCCAAAAAAGAGAGAGAAAGAAGCAGGTTCTGTGTAACACTATTTCACACAGACAGCTCTGCTGGAGCCACTATTGATTTTCAAATCAATAGAAAGTGAAGGGAGATGGGGTGGAAATGGCTTGGAATTGGGCTAGCAGGGAAAATGTCAGGAGCTCCAGGTGTGGGTATAGCATACGTTTTTTTTTTCTTTTTTTGACGCATGTCAGTGTTTAACTTTTATTATCAGAAGCCTTTTTTTCATGAATTCAATTCTTCGCAGAATTTTTGAAAACTCAACTTATCTTTTGTTTTCTCAGCCATTCATTAAGACAGAAAAAAGAGTAACGTGGCGAAGCTGCCGTTCACCATTAAACTAATAAACGAAGAGGCGGATCAATAAATACTGACTGTGTTTTCAAACTCTTTCTAATTACTCACCACTGCCTATTGTGTTCTTATTGAATTGTCTCTCTGGCAACAGGCCCTTCTGCACCTTCCAACACGCAGCGAGTGCTGTTGAGACAGCAGGAGACAAAGGACGGGGAGGAGGGGGTCCGACTCGGTTGATGCAGTGGTGAGACGGCGAGAGGAGTGAGGACGTCTTCCTGGGGCCCACTAGTGGTTGCTCCTTGCCTCTGCTGCTTCATCTGAGGGGCAGAGCAGATGACAACCATGAGGAGAGGAGAAAGATTAAAGATTCAGGGATAGAGAGAGAGAGAGATAACCTCAGCCTTTTCTCTCTGGACTTGGACGATGCTCACACCACAGGGAGGAGAGATAATAACGAAAAAGACAGACCCACCTGTTTAAGCGCTGTAAATCATGTGTGTGTCTGCGTGAATGAATGCATGTCTGTACTGCTCAGTGTGTAAATCACCGCTTGGTCTAATTGGTGCCTAATAATACTCATTTCCTGTGTAGATGAAGAACAATGTATTGGGGGGCATATGGGGTCCGTCTGGAGCTTCACACACCAGTGGCGTGCGAGACTGGAAGTTTTCGTATGGCTCAGATACCAAGCAAGGACAGGCCCGGTGTTGCCGATACCAATACCATAGTTTTAACTTATAAAGCAGCTTATGTAGTGTGTCTGCAGTGTGTCTGAACACATTTTAATGACCACCGTGATTCACTGTGATTTTTACTTTCCACAATTAATACTACCAACAATACCAAAAAACACCTTTCAGCTTTTCATGTCTTTTGAAACTGGATTTTTTTGGAAAGTTGGAGTGTAAATGCGCCTGTCTCTCAAGTACTTTGGGTCAACTTTGTTAAATGTGCTTCAAATAAAGTAGACGTAGAAACAAAGTATCGATTATCTGTTGGGCTAATATCAATCTGATACCAGAACCACTGTTGATGCTATCAATATTTGGATCTTTGTACCTCGGTGTACCCTGCAGTTCATGTGCAACTTTGTGTGTGTGCGTGTGCAAAATTAAGTACGTGTGTCTGTTTGTGTTCGACTTGATCACCGCTTTCCCTTGACAGTGCTCATAGAGAGAATTAGAGAGCTGGTGAGATAATCAGATGAATAAAAAGCAGCCGGTAGCTCATTACAAACCCTATTATTCATTAATTAACATTATTAAAACGTCTAATAGACCGCGGCACTCCTCCCAAGCCCCCCTGCCTCTTTTCAACTAGGTCCCTGCTCCGCGGTCCCTCCCGTTTCTCAACATGAAAAGAATAGCACATCAAACGAGGCCTGGTTTCAATGTGTTGGGGATTTGCAGGTGTAGAATCGCACACACACTGCGCAGGGGATCCGCTCGTCGGTCGCGCCGCGCTCCATAGTCTTCCACTTCGGCCTCACTGTGACACACGCCGCTCACCCGTGCCATAACAAACTCCTCATTAGGAGTGGGGAGAGAACTGGGCCGCATGCTCCCTAATTAGGTCCCCCATCTAAAACTTTCAGTCTTCTCTTCATCCCTCATCCTCCCTCCCTCCATGTCCCTGCATCACAGGGAAAAAGACTGCTGACATTTATGGAAGGCTGTTTAATCAGCTGTATATGCAGGGTTATAAAGGAAAGTTTAGGCCTGCGATATGTGCATACAAAGGAAATATATTTCTTTAGCACTCTAAAGAGGTTGAGCTGTGGCAACTGTCAAAACATGTTGCGACCTATGAAAAGTCTTTAGTTTTATCCAGAACTAAGCTACATTTCTCCCCCCCTCACCCATTTTTCCTCGTCTCAGTTCATGCATTAAAATACACAAATTCATCCACGAGATGCACAAATGCGGCCGATTAATTTGGTTACATTGCAGAGACCAATATTCAACTCTGAGGATAATATCTATCAAAAGTTTTTAATTGTGTTCAGTGAGAACCAAATATATTAAACATGCATAATATATACATAGATATGTGTGTGTGCAGCAAGATGGGGAGAATTTCTGTCCCCAAAAATGTAATGATTATCATGCATATTCAAATGTCCAAACAATACACCTTAGTTAAACATTAATATCATAATTTAGATACAATCCGTTTAATGTGTCCAGGAAAAGAAGTATTATTCCTCATTTTGTTCTCATTATTTTCAAATAAACAGGACACTATGTGCGGAAAACAGGGAGCGAACAGACAAATGATGAATATGTAGAAACTCTTGGAGATATTAGCGGGCTTTAAACTACATCCTCTGATTACTTTTCTGCTTTTAAATACTTGATGTTCCAGTTGTACTATGACCTTAAACAAGATTTTATTGGAACACAATATCCATAACATTAGGGGAGTCTTTTATCATGCTGAGAGGGACACCGCCTCCTTGTATCCTTAGTGGAGACTTTGCACATTAAATTACATTAATATTTCTATTTGTGGCGCCATATTCACATGTAACGCAATACACCACATGTATATTGTATAACACTAAACACAAATATTTTCTCCTGGGAGATTTGATACTATAATACATTTTTTTTTTAACTGAATTAATTTCTGAAACACGGGCTCAGACGTGCGTATACATATATGGACGTATACACAGCAAGTCAGAGAGAGAGAGAGAAAAGAAATGTTGGTGTTTGTAGGAAAATGATTTCCTTTATCAAAGCAACTTTCAAATTATTGGCCTTATATTAGCATGGCGACCGCTTTCCCGCTCCTAATCTCTTGTGCTTTCTTCTCACTCTCTTCCCCTCGCGCACGCTGAGTGATGCTTCCTGACAAGTAAATCAGAAAAGAGGTGGCATTTCCCCACGCCGCTGAAGAGCCAGCATCCTTCTCTTTCCTCCCTTCCCTCTCCTTCTTCCTCCTCTCCTCTCCTGATTAAATCTGCTGCTCCCTGTAGGATTATTAGGATTCTAATTCAATCTGAATTTCAGGAACTTGTTTGCTTGGTTACCTGTCACAGCGTATCAGCTTGTCATATTAGTGGTGATCGTTGGCTCTACCTAATCTGCTTTAAACAATTTCATTGGGTGCTGGTCTATAAATCATTCCGTAATGGGATTGACATGCGCGGGCTTAGCTAGGTAAACAAATCAGCTTTGTTTTATGTTAGGCAGCAATGAACTTGGCTTTATCAACTTCCCATCGATTCACACACACCACAAGGTCAAAATCTCTCTGGCTGCTCGTCGGGGAGGGGGGGGGGGGGGTGGTTAGTAGGGGTCAGCACTTCAGCAATTAGAATATGTATCAAATAGAAGCAGAGGAGCCCATCGCATCCTGCTACCGCTGTTGCCTTTCTCCAAAGTGTTAATTTATTTCTTATCAAAGTAAAGGCATTTCAAAGTAAAGCTTCGCAGCATTGGAGGGGAAGTTCTCTTTATGGGGATTTAAAAGAGAAAATAAAATGAGTTTGTAGTTTATTGACGGGAAGTCCCAAAGGCTGCTTAAAAACTCATTAACTTTCAAAACTAATTCAGACGTGTTGATTAACATCTAAGGGTTTGATTTATTTATTTATTTATTCCTTGCAAAAGATGGAGGAATTTTTTTCTAGGGCCAGTGTTTTTGCTGACATGCTGTAGTAAAAGTCCTCATTTTGACCCTGCTTAGAAAAAGTTGATTCAAATAGAACTTTTCCTAATCATATCACAGTCTCAGCTAGGCTTATTTTGGCAGCACTTTGAAACTATATGCTGTTTCAAATTTCACATAAGTGGGATTTTTCTGTTCCAAAATATCTTAACCTTCGCAAACTACTGTGTCACAAAATCAAACAGCTGATTCTGGTTAAGTATTCAAATGCATAGAAACTGTTGTATTATTATTTTTTAGGCAGCTCAAGAAACATGACAGAGGTAACCAGCGCTGCACATTTGGTATGAGGGACTTTGGCAGGAGCATGCTGTGAAGTCTGCAGGAAATGGGTAGCATGAACCATGTCTTTTGGAGAGCGCCCCAAGTGCTCTGACCAGTACAAAGACAATTACAGATATGAGGCAGAGTTAAGGAATTCTCCAAATGTCCTTAAGAATAAAGGCATATAAATAGAGGGATTTGACTTCTTGTTGCTTCTCTGCTTGTTGCAGACAGAAAGCAAGAGAAAAGGAATGTAGGGGGGAGAACAAATTTCACTGAGCTGACCTGTTCAGCAGCATGTCATGGGATCTTTTCACACCAATACATCTCTCTAATGCAGGCAATTTCCTGCAGCTTTTCACCCTAAGAGGGGGATTTGACCTCTGTGGCTAACGCTTAAAACAAATTCGAATGTTTGCCAATAAGGAGGGATTAAGTCTGCCAGAAAAGGTGGGAGAGAATGGGAATGTCCTCTTTGCCATTAACAAACATGCATTTATGCATGTGTGTTAGACAGAAGTGCATCTATCTAAAAATATATTTTCAGTCAAATACAATACATGCATGTAAAAAAGACGCATTTACCATAAGTCTCCAGTGTCAACACGACTGCTCTTAGAATCAAGGGATCGGGGCAGCTAAGAGGTTGCAGGGCATGTTTTGAATGCACATAAATGGATGATATAGTCTGTCAGGTTAGTGGAAAAGTGGGGGAACTTGGATGAATACACATCTGCCAAAGTGGTTGACAAGTCATCTGGAGTAAACACAGACGTGTCAAAACCCGTGCATTGAAATTTTGGGGAAAAGCCTTTTGTGTTTTGATATTTGTGTGCAACATTTTAGAGAGGGTAAACTTTCACCACTTGAAAACCCTCCAAATCATAGCTGGCACGTTGAGGATAATCGTTCCAATTACCCACGTCTCTGTTTCTGAGTGTCTTAGGCTATTAGCCTTGTGATTCCTCTGCATCCAAAGCTATGTGCCGCTGTTGACAATGAGAGGTAAACAAGAAGGGGGGGGCGACTCACCAAATCCTCCAGAGGCCTGGAGGGGAAGCCACACAGCCCAAACTCCTTTCACTGTGAAAAAGCAGCTTCCTTTAAGGTTGTGCTCAGGAGAGACTGACAGCAATTACAGCTTTCTCTTCCCCCCACCCTCCACCCCACCCCAACCATCTCTAGCTAGAAGAGAACCACATGATGGGAAACCACGAGAAAGGAAAACCTCCCCTCCTCCGCTGTCTTACTTTCTCAGAAAGAGACATTTACCTCCACCTCTCGGTGAGGTGATGATTGTTTACTTTGAGTGATGTGCTATTATGACAGTTCAACAAATCACTGTTACATAGTTTTGTGGCAAATAGTGGAATTTTAGAGTAATCCCATGTAAATTATTAATCCTTTCAGGGGGAAGTTGCAACACAGAGGCATACAGCACATCTCATACACACTCCACCCTGACAGTTGCACTGCTGTGCCAAAACGTTTGACAGCCTGCACTACTTTAGATTTGTTAAGAAGACAGTGGGGCTGAGTGTGAGCCCGATTCAAAAGCTGATCTGAGATCATTGCTGCGTGCCGTGTGCACTATTGTTGGCTGGATTGCATGGCATTAAAACAGGGGAAAGTATTTTGTTTTTTTTCTTTGTACAACGAATGTTTCATTTACACAGTGTACATCACCGTGAGCCTCGTACAAACTCCAGCAAATAATCTCCCAGTGTATCATATATCATGTGTCTTTACAATCTCAGAGATGGTTACTTTGACACTTTTATTGGTCAGAGAACATTGAGAGTCCATGAAAGATGATATGAGAAACAAGGTAACGGAACAGTATAAGAATGACTCACTGACAGCTCACAACCATTTTAAAACTAGAAATAGATCCACAGTAACTGCTGAGATGTATTTGCCTCTATTTTTCTCCACTTGCCTCCTTCGTCCCTGTCTATGCCTCCTCCCCTCCTTTTGGTGGTCAGTGCAAGGATCACGAGGTGAAGAAGAATCAGAGTGGTACACATATTACTCTCTGTCTCTTTCCATTCTTTTCTGCCGGTGGTTGACAGGGCCTGTCTGGTCTAACCCGGGTGGAAAGTGACTCTAATTGTCATCTCAACAGACAAGATTCTGCAGCCATCCTGGAGGCATGGGCAAAATATACTTAGCTACTTTATCATTTAGACAGAACCCAACCATCGAGGCACCCTATTGACATAGACTTTTATGCAAAGATAGACTTTTTGAATTGGCAGGTCACGTCACCCACTCCTTAGCATGCATACATAATGAGAATAAAACCTTTTTACGTCCTGGCTGAGACACAAGCATCTGACAGGTAGGGTTTGGGAGTTCAAGGCAATGTATATATTCCCTGCCTCTTCTCGTGGACCTGGGCTGGTTATAGAAGATTGTGTTAGCTCAGAGTAGAGAATTTTACCAAATGTTCAGTGCTCGATAGCATTAGTCTGAGCCTGACGTTGCATTGTCTCAACAGTCCTTTCCCAATGGAAGCTATCAGGCTGGAATGTATATGCAACTATAGGAAACATTTTGAGCAAAATAAAATAAAATTAAAACATATAAATTAATAATTATATCCAAAGATGAAGCTGTTAGTGTTAGCTATGGCCAGTGTGTTGGCTTAGCATGTTAGCATGCCACTGGCATTCAAAAGCAACGTTATTAGCTATGGCCAGCATCTTGGCTTAGCATGTTAGCATGCAATTAGCAATCAAAAGGAACATCATTGGCAATGGCTAGTGTGTTGGCTTAGCATGTTAGCATACCATTAACAGTCAAAAGGAGCATCATTAGCTATGGTCATTATCTTGGCTTAACATATTAGCATGCCACTAGCACTCAAAAGCAACATCTCATGGACACCTTGAATGCTCATAACCTAGCATTTCAAATATTTTACTCAAGAACCAAAAAACATAACCTTCCTTTGGCGCTACAGGAAAAAACAGACAGCCACCATAGCCATCCTATGCGAACCACGAATTTGTGTACACAACTGTCATGGACAATTGCTGCTAACATGTCTTGGACTCCTTATGTCATATATCAAACCCACAAAATGTTACAGATTATCCTTGTTTCAGTTCCCTTTTCAAACTAGCTTTGTTTCCTTTATTTTGCTCCCTTTCCTACAGGCTTCAGCTGTTGCCCCCCACCCCAAAAGGTGAAATTACCCAGCTTTTGTATGAGGCACAGTCAGCCTTTGAATGTTGCCTGTGAATGCCTGTGGGCCTATAAATGTGCTATGCGAGGGAAAGAGAAAGTTAAGCTGTCCTATTGAATTGATTGAACATTCATGAAACTAAAGTGTGCCCTCCCTCACACCCCCACCCCCTTCTCACATGTGGAAATGACTTCCAGACATCTCCAACGTCCCGTATGGAACACAGCCGTGAGGATCCCTACCTTACAGTCAGGTGCTGAGCTGTTGCCCTGAAGGCACGATTCAATTGTTAAATCTCTTATGAATAGAACAGGAGGGTTCATTTTACCGCTTACAACCTTCCACGTTCATGTTTTGACTTTGTTGGTTTAATTGCACAATTATTTTACACACTATCTTATTTTGTAATCATGTTCTGCCTTGCTGCTTTTAGTTACATAAAGAAGAAAAAAAAAGTAAGTCTAAAGAAAAAAGAGCTTTGTAACATTTTAAGTTTTCAGTTCCTCAGTTTAAAAACTCAGTGTCCTCAATGTTTGGTAATCATTTTGAAATGTTACAGGCATACATTATATTGACTGATTCCACTTTTATGGGGCTCTCTCCATTGCACTTTCATTATTTAATCAAAATGCCTTATTGCTTTTGCCTGACAATACACTTAAACCGAATGAATTCCAAGGAGTTCTCATTTTATGTCAGTGCCTGTATATCGTCAGCCTCAAAGATGGCAATATTGAAAGCAATTTTCTGTGTATTTAGGGGCGAGTCAAACAATTTCTGGAAAGAGAACTAATCAAAATGCATCAACCATAATCAATAAAAGTGAGATAAGTTGGATGATAAGACTATGATGATGAGTTATACCCATTTTGCTTTCTCCAATACTGTGGGAGTTGTGCGTGTGAGAATCCGCACGCGTGCTGTCAGATGAGCGCGTGTCATCGCCGTGCATCAAATCACTAAAGAGCCCCTATGTATCCCACCAACAGGCCGCATCATACCCCTCTATTAAACCATCCGACACCCAAAGGTTGCAGTCACAACCACAAAACAACAACAGCTCAGACAGCTGTGAGACCTAATCATTATTTGGCAGAAGTAGCGAAATCATGTCAGAGTAAGCCCCCAACATCTCGCTTCCCAGTCACATTTGAATCATCTGCAATTAGTTTTGTTTTAATAACACTCACAATTAAAGGTCCTCCGGTTTGCATAATTCATGACACGGCAGCGCCGATGTCAGAAATCAAATGCAACAAATTAGAAATAACAAGTTTGAGACAGTGTGATTCAATTAAGATCCGGGGAAACATTGGGCCATGCATAATTGAGGGGCCGGCAAGGCAAGACTCGTGTCAGGCCTGTCAGCCCCGCTGCAGCTATTGGATTTGGCCTGTCACACACACTCAAATCAAGCCTGTAAAAATTACAGGTTACATTGATTTCTTGATTTTATTTGCGAATGCTTGTGAGTGGGAGAGCTCGTGCATGCGCGCGTGTGCGCACATACGCTTACATGTGTGTATAATTGTTTGTGCATGCACTGCGTGTGGGTGTGCTCACATGTGCTTGTCTCTGAGAGTGAGATATAAATCAGGTGTGGGAGACCATCCAGGGGTTGAGAGCCGAAGCCACATCTGGAGCTGCAAGTTAGAGCCGGCTGAGTCCTTTAGATGTTGAGCGGAGCTCCGGCGAGCTGTGGGCACACGCGCGCGTCTTGCAAACCGCATGATCATCGCCAATTATTACAGTTATGTTTATAGTAAAATCATCAGAACTAGCACTTCCATTCAACTCTGCAGCAGCTTACAAAATGTGTGCCTTTTGGACCCATTTGTGTACACGCATGTGTGAGTACAGTCTTGTGCGTGCAGTCTCTGGATACAGCATGTTTGAGGCTTTGAAGGTACCTTGCATACTGTGCCAAGATGCAGATGCTGTGTTTATTCACCACATTACGCATCAGCTGCAATAACAAATAAATACACAGTGGCTCACAGAGGAGATGACAAAAGTTAGCGCAGCAGAGATATGGATGTGTATGAAAGTGCTTTCTTTACTCTGTGTGTGAGTTCGTCATAACACACATGGATATTAATATAATCTGGGAGTTATTATGCTTTGACTTAAAGTTAACTTTGGCCATTTCACTAACATCAGGACACATCTAAGGACAGCACAAGCCTAGGTATGCAGCAATCTTATTTTGGCTAGATTTCCCTCTCCGTAGGCACTTAAGCAGAGAAAGAGAGCAAGTGTTGGGCATTAAATGAGCTCTCAGTTATGAAACACTTACGGGGTTTTAATTATCAGGGATTGTTGAAAGCAAAGGAAATAGAAAACAAAAATTCTTCTTTGTGAGTTTAAAAACATGCTGCTTATTTAATTAAACGATAGCACCCACAGCTCATAAAGACCTCAGAGTTAATAAGATTTCCTAAGGACACCCACATTAACACAGGCTGCTGCTATGTGTTTGATAATCAGCGTTCTCGATGTGGCGTTTGGCAAAGTGGGGGGGGGGGGGGGGGGGGTGCAGTCGGTGCCACAAAGCAAGAGCTTTATGTGCACGCTTGTGGTAATTTTCAAAAGTGTCACTGATGTCACACTTCATTTTAAGATATCAATATTTCCATCTGAAAAGGGACCAAATCAAAACCACAATTAGCATGTCTTCCAAAGCACTTCCTGCAAGAAGTATTTTCAGATTTGGATCTCGCTGAAAGGCCGCTGCTGCAGGAAGGAAACATGTGTTAGTAAACTACCAGATGCAGCCACACGTTACTTTCAGAGTCAGTAATTTCTGACTGAATAATCACTAATGACTGAGGACCAATAGCTCCCCGAAGCATCATCTTAATCTGTCTTGTGACTGGCTAATTGTAGCCAGACACACTAACCTCCCTGTGGCCTGTGGCCTGGCTCTAACCCTGGCACTTCTTTTTCTCCATTTCGGCCTCTTGCTTTTCTTTTCTCGTTCTGTTTTATCAGCCTTTGCTAAGTTGACCCACTCCTGCTTTCTCTCTTTCTCTCCTTCTCTCCCTTTCGTTTTTGCTTCATCCCACTCCCGCCGACTTTCCTCAGCTCCGACGACATATGGGAAACTTTTCCAGGGTGATTGCTCCAATCTGATTAAGGCAAGCTGTATAACTGCCATTTATCGCCGCTGCTGCTGCGAACCAGCAAGCAGCTCTGAGCTGGCCGTTCTCAGTCCAGACTTATCCATTAGATCCTGTTCAGGCTCCTCCAATTGTTCTAACTGCCAAGACTGTACCATGAATCAAAACCCCTGGCAGACATACAGATCTCTCTCTGATCACACAGTTCAAAATAATGCCATGCCCACTTAAAGCTAGAGTGGTTGGCGCTCAGTTAATTTAAAGTCCAAGGGAAACAGGGCTGGATATGGAGGAAAGGAGTGCTAAAAAAGGAGGGAAAAAAACTTACCATTACATTAATGCAGTTGGTTTGGGTTCAACAAAAGGGGGACTTGGCCTGAGGAGCTGAGCGGAGAGGGTTATTACAGCATTTAGCCATCTCCAGACACAGGAGAGAAATGAGCCTTGTGGCCTTTGTGTTATCTAATCTCGTTTGCATTTCCTTTCAGCATCATGAAAGAGAAATGCAATAGGGTCCTGATTGTGTTTGTTTGGTGAAATTCTCATTTAGGGCTGCTGTGGCTATGTGCCTCCACCAATAATTCTCTCCTGGCTGTATTTGTGTGTGTTTACTAGCCTTATGGCTGTGCGTATAAGTCTGTGGAGCGCTTTGAGACGATAAGAAAACAGTAGCTTTACAACAGTAGCTTTAAAACTACATGTAAGCTGAAAAATGAAGGTGAATTTATGCAGTATCACCACTTGGTTCTCTGACATCCGCGCAGCTCGGTTCATATTTCAGAGTGATTGACTAGAGGAAGAAAAGCACGTGCCCGATGACAAAAGAGACGGGAAACGGACATAGAGTGGATTTGACATGATGAGTGCCAATGCCCCCATTGATCAGTACCATTGACATCCCTTCTAGAACCCTGCAAGGTGGGTTTGGAGTAGGCAGGAAGCTGAAGGTTACAGCTCGCTGTCACAGCACTGTCCAATCACATTACACATCATAATGTCTGAGAATCTGCATGCCTTCCATGCATGATGGACAGATGACAATCATCCCTCCCTCTATTGTTTCTTCCAGTCGCCTCATCTCTGGGATACGTGTCTGAGATGTTGTTCCCATTTATATCTTTAAAAAAGTGTCAAACTGTATTCAAGGTAAAAGTGTCGAGCTGTAATATCTTTGGTATCAAAACTTTCGCCAACTTAATGAAGATTAATAGCTGTATTTTGTTCACTTTTTGGCTCTGAATTTGCACAGAGCTGGTAATTTATAGCCAGAGGTCGGACCGGGAAGGTGCTCTCACCAGTGGCCAATGGGCTCTTTGTGTTTATGATGAGGGGAGAGGATGGAAAGGTGATTTAGGCAGACAGCAGGTCTGCTTCTTTTCAGAGCAAACCTCCAGCAGACAGGCCATTAACAGAGGTGACAGAGAAAAACAGTGGCAATCGCTTTGATTCTGATTTACACCACTGCTGAAAAACCCAAACAAATTAGAGGAACAAAATAATACACAGGGAGAAATAAATCACATTAATGATTAGGCTTTGAACGACAGTCGGACATGAAAGCGAGTGGCGGCGGGGGCATCTGGAGGAGAAGATGGCAGATTATGAGATGATATTAGGAGCTGTCTTCAGAGAAAGCCTGAGAACAATCAGGCGCCAGCAGTAACGAGGAGAAATTCTTTGTTCTTCTCTCCACTCAGTAACTAACATGTTGTTATTCAAGTCAACAGCCACTAGAACCTCGTTAGTAGGCCAAGCAGCTTACTGCTCATTAGCCGACAAAGGAATGATATTCATTGACAAAAAATGCAGCTTGTGGAGCTTTTTGGCAATATGTAGAGTACAAGAAAATGGCACATGTAAAATGACACAGAACATAGAGCCTGGACTCAAACTACGAGGATTCTTTTATATATAGGACATGCAGTAAAATACTGCATTTGTCCTCTATCAGTGAATAATTGGAGATATACCAATAATTCTAATGAGCATTTCATTAAAAGAAAGCCAAAATTACACACACACAGAGCTTGTGTTGTACATTAAATTTATTGTTATGTTAATATTTTTCTTAAATTGAACATTGTTGAAGGTTTGCAAGTAATTGCTCGGTAATCTATAAATGCAGACAGATTACATGTTGCATGAGACTCGACTCGACTGGATGTATTCTGGTTACATTTCTACAGAACAGGAAATGTAATAGTTAAATATACATTTCTGTCCTTGTAGACAGCAACAGATATGATATGATTTTCAACAGTTTATCATAGTTAATTGACCCCATTTAATTGTAGGCTGTCAGCCGGCAGACTCAGACGATCTCATTTTGCAGCAAAAATAATAACTGAAGTGAGATAAATTCATCTTACAGATATTACAGATATAAAACATATATCGACAAAGTTTCACTTTGAGGACATAATTTGCAGTTTGCACTTGTTATTATGATAATCAGCATATTACAAAATTACAAATTGCACTAATATTGTATCATGCATGAAGTATTGTGATAATATTCTATCATGCTGTGTCTTGACATTCCCACCACTAACATCCATCTATCTCTGTCTCCATAGTGTCCAAGATAAGATGTGCGTATGTTAAGCACCTTTGCTTAGGAGGCTTCCAGTGGGCACTGTAGTTAGATCCCTGAACCATGTTAACTGGCTCCCTCTGATGTGGGAGAGCAGCAACTCTACAATAAGCCAATCCTGAATAACCAAACTCCTGATACGATCCGCTGTCATGTACCACAGGGTTGATTTGTTCCTGTGGGGCCATCACCTGCAGGAGGAGGCTTGGGGTTCTGATGCTTTGTGGACTGGGTGGCAGTCAAAGGCAGACGCCATGGTGTCCAATCCCTTAGATGTGGCGCTCTCATTTCAATTTTATGATCAAATATACAAGATTTAAATCTATTGACGGATATGCCATGTATGATATACTGACATAAAACTGTCATTGTAATAACTTTATTTTAGCTCTCACTGTGTTTCTAGGAAGGTATTAAAATTTTAAACAGGGACAAAAATGACATGAGCAAAAGATTTACAGACAGTGCCATGTCATCTTAAAGTGTTGTTGAGAGCAAGCGAGCAAACACTTGTTTTTAAGGAGTAATTTGGAGTTGAAATATATTTGCTATATATAGAATCTCCACTGTGTTCTCTCCTGCCTGCAGGTGTCTGTCTAAGTGGGTCGTCATTACAACGGACTCATTTTAAATGAAACAGATATGATCTCCTGGTAAATGGACTGACTTTTTCAAGTCTTATTGACCACTTAAAGTGCATTACAGCAGAGGACTGAATCACTGACCCTCCAATTAGCGGAAGACCTCCTGAGCCACTGTTATTATAATTAATGTAATTATAACAAATTACAGAAATAGTGCTAAGCGATGATGACCACAAGGAACAACCAAAAGGGACAGAAAAAGCTGCAGTGGCATCAGTGCTGGGAGAAGTAAAGTGCTTCAATCAGAAAAGTAACAGATGCCTCATCAGAAAGTTGGGGCTGTGCTGCTCAGAGCAACATCTGACCTGCCGATAGACTGCTGCTGCTGTAAATGCTGTGTGCTGCTAAATGAACTGGTCCAGGCATAGCAGTTCTCTGCACTGTGGTCCCACTGTGAATTCAGATGACAGCACTAATGGATGATCCCGGGGTGCAATCATCTCTATCCCTGCTGCCCTGTTCAGTAGATGGGCTGTAATTCCAATTCAGACCTCTGAGGCTGAGAGCTCCTTAATTCAGACATGCAAAAGTCATTAAACTTCTTACGTATATACTCCTGCTGGAGACCTATGATTATATAATTTCAATTGATGTAAGGAAAAAGAGCCGTCCTCCAAATACTTTCCTACAATTACATTTGACAGTTGGTCTGGAGGATTAAACCTAAGATCATGTTTGCCTCCATCTGTGTATCTATACTACTGTATGAGTATGTTCGTTTACAGTCGCTGGAACAACCGTGTTAACACAATTAACCGCAACATCACAGAATAGCCCAGCAGCACATAACCACTAGCGAGATCCCAGCATGCCTGGCACATTTTTTTCTTTTTCTTTTTTTGCATGACTCAGATCCCAAAACATATTATTTTAGGCATATAGACCTCAAGTGTGTAACTTAACTCAGATACACAGAATACTGGCAGAGAAATGTCATGTTTCTGCTTAATGTCAAGCTACTCTACCCATTCGGCCAACATTTTCTCTCCAGCTTCTCAAATATACCGTTAGGTAACAGTTACCAAAGTTAAATGAGTTCAGGTTCACTGATGGAGCTAAGTTCAGGCCTCTGAAACAGCAGTGTTTCAAAAAGAGCAGGCGTAAACTTCAGACTCAGTCTCACCGCTGCTGTTTTTTATTTTTATATTTGCTTTGATATGAAGCATTTAACCTTGCTAGCTTAGCTTACATAACCTTAATGCATGATCACTAGCAATTTTGGGAAAGAGAATTTAATGGATTCAAGTTCTACCATTTTTTAGGAGGATTAATTACATTGTATGATACCTTAATTCAAATAATAATTAAAGCGAGTTGATTAACACGCCGCTGCAGCACACCCCATGACCCTGACCCACATCCCAAACCAGATGTTGAATGCCTATAAAATATAAGGATGTTTAAATGTAAGAGAAAGCAAAGAGGGAGATGATACTTCAATTTAAACCACAAACCTGTTTACACACTTCGTGCACAACATCTGATCCAGTCTTTGTTGAGAAGTTGACCTCGGCAATGAGCTAGTGCAAGATGAGCTGGCCTGAACGTGTTCAGGGATTTAAGCTCTAAATGCACAGATAACAAGTGGTGTACTTCCACCTGTGATTGACCTGCGCGAGTGTCTTACTGTTCAAGCATCCAGCCACAGGGGAGCTTGGCTGCAGCAGAGCCTGAACCCTCTGGGGAGCAGGGTAACAGAATCGCAGGCTTATACAGATATCTACACAAAGGACAAGCTGGCGCTGGCAGGTGGCCCCAGCATAGATAAGTGTGTTTTCTGTTTTGGGGGAAAGGAGGCGGGGGTGTGAGTGAAGGAAAGACTGCTCACTTACTGGCCTGTTTCCTTCTGAGAGTGATGATGCCTCCCGTGGGCGTAACACGCAAGGAGGTGGGACTCTTGAGTGTACTGTAGACATGCTTATGTCTGCGTTAATGCATGAGAGCCTTCCCCCACCCCCAGCAGCCTGAACACACAGTCAGAAGCCATAAACTCACTCCTTTCTTATCCTTTTTGAAAAGTTCAAGTTTACAGCTGTTTCATTTAAAACTTAGAAGAAAATGCATTAGATGCATTAGCTAAAGCAGCATCTTTGTCACCTACACAGAATCTAACAGCAGGCAGTTTTTCATTTAAAATACTTTTTAAATGATTTTTGAAATCCTCACATCTTGATGTCAATTAGATGTTGGCAAAATTAGCTGGCATCTTATTTTTCAAACATTTCTTTAAGTAATCATAATAAAGGAATCAATTTGATGCACAAGCTAAGATAACCCCTTTTTGTTCCTTCTACTGAAACTGCTTAGATTTCTGTGAGGCACACTGTATCATGCATGGAACGGCACTCAAAGTGCTTTCTTACTACAATTTTTAACTTTCCCCCCTATACCTAAGCCCTAATTGCACACATCCAACCACTGACCTTTGTCTGTTAAACAACCAACTCTACCTCCAGAACCAACCGAAGTACCTGAAACGATGCACAGTGAGTATACGGCACATGTTGGTCTTTGTCAACCCTCTTCTTTTGTTATTGAGAATTGGTACCACAAAACCTACAGTATTAGCCGCCACAGTTGTTAGCACTTTTTACTGTTTTTTGTTTATTATGTGCGAATCTCTTCAAGCTCACTAATGGAAATGAAAACCATTGAAAATGCTCAAATATGTATTTGAGAATTACATACATACAGTAGGCTGTAACTAAAAGACAGCTCCCCTGGTTTTATAAAGAAGTTCAACGTCTTTCTCTACAAACCCAAGATGGATACACTGAATATTTCTCCAGCAACATCCTGTCATTTGTCCTGTCATTTGTCCACAGGACAGCATAACAAGTTCTTCAATAAAGAAACAAGCTTGGTATATCGAAACAGATAAAAGTTAACGATACAGCTGCTAACACGCACTTACCTAAGATACATCAAATATTTAGAGGGCTAATATAGAGGCGTATGTGCATGTAACACACATGCTGTTACCTTCAGAATGAACAAAGTCCCGTACTTATAAAATGGGGCTTTCCTACATGCATTTAAAAGGGTGTGTTTTGACTCAAACCATCATCTTATCCTAAAACTAACAAAACAGAAAGCAACATTTATGCCCATTTCGCTCCGTGGAGTTAAAAAATTGAAATGATTAAAACTAGTTGTGATAAAATAAATACGATGGACTTTGTTTCATTGAGTCTCATCTTACTGTATTACTCAAAGAAGAAAAATAACAGACCCACAGGACCAGTGCTTTGCTTTTTCCTGCTTAGCAACTCCACCGGCAGATCAACTGTTTGATTGTACCCCTTCAGTCTATTTCTCAATCATTCCACCCGTCCCTCTATTTAAACACACTCATCTCTCACTGGAGCAGGCTCTGACAGCAGAATTTGCTTTTTTTGCAGTGAGGTGACTTGCAAGATAAACAAATAACACAGAGGTGCATTTATGGTATTTGTATAATCCATGAAGTGAAAATTAGGGACTATTTAGATGAAAGGCAATTAGACAATTACAGCTAATGAGGCCAATCCTTTTCTTTCACCCCAAAGAGTCCACAGACTAATTATCAAATTAAAGAATGCTTCTTTTCTCCCTCTGACCCCGCGCTGTCGTAAAGGGAGGGTGCTTTGGGAAAGGCAAACATTGGTCTACTCTGTGGAGGCCGAGGCCGGAGAACAGGCAGGCAGCATTTAGAAAGTGATGGGCGTATTAATCACTGCTTAAGCTGAGACAGCTTTATGGTCTGCCGGGCAGGCGGACACACACAAGTGTAGAAGCATGAACAGACACTCTGCTACTCGGTCCGTTATACATCACGCAGGACTGTGCAAAGAGGGCCAACAGCCAAACAGGAAACATGGTTGTAGCCACAGGAAGTAGAGCAGCTCATATGACTAGCAGACCCCGCTGGTGAAACTTCCTACTCTAAGGAGCTCAAAGAACTCCACCTGACATGCACCAAGACCTTCCAACATCTTTGTTCATCCACAGCGTGAAGCTAAACAATCACTATGATACAACAGTAGATGGAACAAAATGTGATAAGAAACAATTGCGGGAGTTTCCTCCAGTCAAGATTCATTTGCTCTCCTCTGCAACCGAGCATCTGTTGGATTCTTATTCTGACTAATCAAACAGCGTCTGTTTTCTCTCTCAGTACTTGGAAAGCTGATCAGCTTCGATGGGATACCAGGGAAAATGTTTCCCAGTGTCCCCCTTAACATGTCTGTTGCCAAGTGGTTCAGTTCCTTTATGGTACAAAGGGTTTAGCTCCAAAACGGCTCTCCAAAAAATTTCATGGTCTGTTAATATCATCCCTCAATTAGCTCTAATTTAAGTCAGACCATACATTATCCCCTCTTCCTCCCCTTCACCACCAGCCCCCGGACTGGCGTCTCTTTTTTTGCTGGCTTGAACTACAGCTGCACCTACCGGCAACCGAGAGTCACAATCAGAGTTCGGTTCAACTCCTTGTCATTCAGCTCAATCTAAGATGATGATGATGTTAAGCTGGATGTTAGCAGCATAAATATATACCATTTCGTTTTGCAAGTAATTCTCCCTTGAGTGCAATGAAACAAGAATAAATCCACGCAAAGCACGACCCCTTTCACAAAAAAAAGCCCAAGCGTCACACAGGTATCAAATTTCTCCCAACACAGCTCACGAGAATCAGTTTAACTGCTACTTTTCCTTCGTTTTCCCGCTTCCCACTTCAAATCTTCATCATTTTCTGCTACCCCTGTTTTACTTTCTCGTGCAATGTTAGGGTCAGGGGTCAAAGGTTGAAGAGAAGTTCTTTTCACATCGCCGTGCCTGCCCAGAGCAACCCTGCAGGTGCAGGCTGTAACAGCCACCTGTCTCCAAGGAGAGACTTCTGCTAGAAAAAACAAAAATGCTCCCAGTTGCCCCGTGCTCAGCGCCAGTGACTGTCCCAAAAGCGCTTCTCGTCATCGCGTCTTTGCGCAGTGGTAACAGCAGACAGAGGGGTTGATGAGAGTTCACAGCCCCTCCTCAATGACAGTAACTCCTCCTGTCACCTGCTTTCATATGGCAGGGGTGTCAGTGCATGGTGAGAGACTCCAGCTGACACTTTTGACACGGCTGGACTTGATGAGGACTGATGGGAGGCTGTCAGCGGAGTGACACATTAAGCAGCTTTGTCACAGATCAGCCGGTGAGTTTTATGCAAAGCCAGGCCTTGCGCTTACTTGGAGATGACCTTCCGAAGTTCACTAGAAGTCTTGCAGATGCGGCGCTGGGTCGAGTTTAATTTTTCAGCGATGCCACGATCGTCGAGCTTAACGCGGCCCCAAACGCGCACGCACACACGCACCTTTAGACACACACACACGCTCTTCCTTTAAATTCACCCGAGGAAGTTCAAGTGCAGAAGAAAGCATATGATTTTTAAGTACTAGGTAGTCATTAAAGTTTAGACTCAGAAAGCCAACTCTGCCTAACACGTCCCTCTTGTGAATATTAAAGACGTAAAAACACTGAATGTGAAGTTAAGTTTGTTAAGGTAAACAGAAAAAAATTATGCGGTTTGCATGAGAAGAAGCTTTGGGTATAAGCTCTGTGGCCTTGCTAAGTGTGTGGGAGCTGGGATGATGGGAAATCTTTAAGGAACCAGCACGAGGAAAAAAAAGAACGAGAAGGCTGGAGTTTACCTCTGTGGGTTTTATTTATATTTTCTGTATTTTGTCTGAAAAAAATAAACTCAGTGACTATATTTTATATTCAACTAAAGTCAGTAAAAAAAAGATGCGCTTCAGAAACAATTTGACACAGCAACTTTTTAAAAATTAGACCTCAAATTAAAGCAGAATTTCTCAATTTATACGTGTATTTCCTGTGGCAACATAACCAGGAAACTCATCTAATAAATCTAAAAATAAATTTGCAAATCAAATCTTAATTTGTCAAATACTAAAGTAACTGTTTACTTCCAGCCGCGACATATTTATAACAGTTTCGTACCTTCATTCATCAAATGCAGATGTTAACTTTTTAAACACAGGCCTCCTCAGTTCCATGCTAGACCTTTTAACATCATAATTCTTGAGAGTCACTCCATTTAAACTAGAAATGTGGGGGCTCCGTGTTGTAGCTCCTTAAAACAGTCATATATTCCCATCAAGACTAACATAGAGTTATTTGCTCATTTGTCTGAATTGTAAGAATAATTTGTGTGAATGTGCTTTTATACCTCCCCAGTGATCCATAAATCACAAAGGGCTCTTTGTGGCCCACCAACATATATATATTTTCCCTTTTGTTTAGACACTATAATCTTGATTCATAGTGTGACAAATCTACTTGCAGAATTTGTCACGGAGTCACTTTAGATATATGTTTTGACATAAATTTCCTTTTAGCCAGAGCCACCACCATTCCACTTTGATGACTTTGGTGATGACCTGAGCCGCACAGACAGGTCTGACGCTCATCTGTCCGGCGTGCTCTCCAGAAACACAAAGAAATCATGAAAAAAAGGAAACTTCTTGTTCAGCTTTATTTACAGTTGGTGTCAGAGAGCAGAAAGGAAGTTGCGCACCTTCCTCCAGGTGAAGGAACAAGTAAAATATTGTGTTACCTACATGCTAGCTAAACCAGCTTCAACAAAACACACCTTATAGTGTATGTATAATATACGGCTCTATTATCACTGGATTTTTTTTTTTTGCTTCTAAGCGCAACTGTATTCAGAAGAAGTTACCAAATTCAGACATTTTCAGTCATTTAGTTTCCTTTTATTGTACGCGTGGTGGATATTATTGTGTTATGCTGAAACAACTGCAATTCTTTTGTTGAGAATGCATCGATCGGAGCAGCTTTAACGACTGTTTAATCACCCAACTCTAACAAGATGCAGCATTTGCAGATGTGTGCGTTAATTCCTTTTAGCCAGTCCTCTTTGTGGTTTGTTTGAAGCCCCTGCCTCGTGCTATAAATCAGCCTAAACATTTTGCAGAAAATTAACATCTTTGCAGAGCTGTTACTGTCTACTGTAATGCTACCTACATTTACTCATGAATTATATTTTGAGTTCAGACGACCACACATCAGGACTTTACTTATGCATATAACTGAAAAAAGCATCTTTTTTCTTTGCATATTATGCTTAACTTGACTTTAGCAACATCTAACAAAGCTGATAATACCCTATCCTCGCTGATGAGTCACTGACTCGTGCCTGTATTAGGCCCTTGGGGAAGACACTGGATTTACTTCTTCTCCAGTGCAGGCGAGTTGGAAACTATCATCTTCTGTGCAGAGTCGTCTGTGTGTGCATGAGACTTAAAGACAGAAAAGTATTTCGCTTTAGCAGCAGGAGTGGGAAAACAATTGTCCCTGACTGATTTTCCCCTAACCCCATAATGAAGCCCATGTGTACGACTGGCCTTTCAACAAGCTGCAAATCTGTGCGCGGCCCACTCTCCACTTGATTAAAGCAACAGCCACTCACCTGCTCCTCATTAGCCTGGACCAGGAACAGACCCGGCTAAATAAGTTAGCACCTGTATGTTCCAGTTCGGCATGCCTTCTACATATATGTAATATGTGTGTGTTTTAAGCTGACAGCCTTATAAATGATGGGATGGATTTAGCTGCCGTGATGCTGCTGCTGCTGCTGTGTGTGAGAGGGCGAGGAAGAGAGATGGATGTGTGGAGGCAAAAGGGGGCTATGTGTGGAGAAGTAGCAGGGACATGTTCTGTGTTTTGGGTCTGTTGAGATAGATGAGGGACTGGGCTTGGAAACACTCATTAGCCATAATCATTGTCCCTGAAGGGGAGCAGATGGTGGCAGGCACAAAAGAAAATAAAAATTTGTTTTCTATAGAATTATACGTATATGAATGAATGAATGCAAGAAAAACACACACAAAATGACCCAAAGATAAAGAACACAGCCATCAACAATAGTAGGTCATTCCAAAAGTGTGTATGTGTGGGTAAACAAAACACAGTTCATATCCCGGTGTAGATGTATGTTGCGGTAAATGTGCTCAGACATGCTGGTCATTACAGAACAACCCTAAAGGGCATTGTGTGGGATGGGATCATCAGAGTGCTGTTGTGTTTCTGTCTGGTTCCTGGTAACCAGTGACTCCGATGACCTCTGCCTGCTCTGAATGGAAGCATATTAACACTCCAGGCTCTCAGCAACATTTAACCAATTTGGTAAATTATCTGTGAGGCCACTTTTATAGGACTTTCTTATTATTCAGAAGGCGGGGGAGTAGAGAGAGAGAAAGACAGAGGGACTTCATGAAGGGATATGGGCACGCAAAGTCTGCTCTCATTTACATACATTACCAGTCGTCTTCTTTCCCAGAGTCCCATAGAGGAAGCACCTGTTAGCCTCTCGCGGTCTTCCCCCTCAACCCCTCTCTCGTGGTTCTTTCATCCCTCCATCGCTGTAGCTCCTCAGCCTCGACCTCCTAGAATCACCCCACAAGCAGGTGTTCTCAGTCAAAATTTTCCTCACAGCCTGCGTAGAGAAAAATGCAATGAGAGGAAAGTGACCAGGAGGCCAACATGGCCCTTGCATAGGAAGGGGAAGACTTAGAAGCCTGGGCCCCTCCAGTGGGGTAACACTGAATCCAGGTGTTTGATACTATCACTTCTTATTTACCTCATGCGGACATACAGTTGTTCCCTGGGCTTCGACTCAAAACAAATTGCTGGAGTGGAGAGTTTGTAAAAGAGCTGTCTGTTCTGTCGGCAGAGGGGTTAAAGTTAATTTGATCGGGCATGTGTACTCTGGGCGAGGAGCAGAGAACATCTGCATTCAGTGGCATGGCCCCATTTGTTGCAATTTTGGGTCTCATTTCCATTTGCAAGAGAGATAACTGCTCGCATATGGAAGCAATAGATAGAAGAGGTCAATGCAATTTCTTTCACTGGGGGGGCTGATGCAGGGGGAAATACCCTCATGCAGTAATCTCAGTTGGCATAGGAAGAAACAAAAATCTGGGGTTTGGGGAAAGGAATTCATTTCAGTGCAGTGACTCCTTGATTCCTTTACCAGGCAGTAAGTATCCCACACCACTTCCAAACACTCCAATCACTCCTATTATTGCTGATGGGATCTGGGGACATGATGTTGTAGGTCCCATCCGTGTTCACGCGCTTCCTAGTAATGGCATCTCAAATCATATGTAGTGATAATGAATTAAAAATGCCCTCATATTAGAGATGAACTGATTTGCAATATTCTTTTCTGATTTCAGTTTCTGGCATTTTCCAAGTGTGACCTGCTGATAGTGATTTTAATTCTAAAAACTATAGCTAATAGCATATGTAAGTAAAAATCTACTTTTATTCATTGCAAAATATATTTTTGTCATGAAAAAGAAATGATCATAGACTTTACAATTTCTCCTAAGCTCCAAGAACTCTTTTTTATTGGGAAGAAACAATTAACTCAAAATGACTTCCTGCACGCGCACCTTTAGCTACTATATTTTACCATATCAAACAAGTGCAGATTCAGTAGATTTATGTAACATAACAAATACAATCAGTTACTTACATAATTTTCTAGTATGTTTATAACTTTAACTGTCAACAAACCTTTTCTGTTTTTTCACTCATCACTGGAATTTTCCTCATAACTGCTTTCATTCTTTGCTGCTAACTGCTAGCTTTAGCTTTAGCTACTTTACCTTTGTTAGCTTCTTTAAAATATCCATGGTCAGCTGGGAGATGTCTTTTTCGGTTTGCTGTTGTGAACATTTTCGTGGTGGTCCACTTGAGGTTTACTCTGGTGAACTTTGGGTCTTCACTCACAGTATAGATCTTCTACGCTGATGGCATGTTAGCATGTGGCTATGAGTCAGCATCACTTTGCATAAATGTTGCATGTTCACGAAATTAATGGGGCCGGCCGGTCACTGATCAGCCGATTCCAGTTCCAGGCCAATTGATCAGCGCATCTCTACCTAATATACTGCTCTAATATCTCTTTCTGAGAATACCAGCTTTAATCACATGGTAGCCATGCACTTTATCGTGCTTTATTGCCTAAAATGTCTTAAAATAAACTCATGCTGTATTATCTAGCTCTTTAAAATCATGATTTAGAAAATACATTTATTAGAAAACTGTTTACTGTAGTCATACAGTATATTAACTAAGAACTTTGGTCATTTTTGCAAAAAACAATCTTTTGTAACCCCAAAAGTTCCCCTTTACTGGCTCAAACAAAATAAAAATAAAAACATAACAAAAGGTTATGTAACCATCATTCTCATACATGCGCAAACAAAAACCCATCCATCCACGCTGACGTCTGCCCTGATTAGACTCTAAAATAATAGCTTCTGAAAAGCTTTAGCCGCTTGAACGTAAACATATGTTGTTTTAATGGCACTTGCTGAAATGACTGATGCTGCCATTATTCTTTTGAGGACAGTTTCTGACTTGTGATATGCAATGTCATAACTGGTTTGCTGTGGTTGTAGCAAAGTACAATTTCCAGCAACAGGACTGTCATTTGTAATCGTTGTTTTCAGTTCTCTTTCCTTTTTGGCGATGTTAAGTGAAAGCATAGCGGACGCACTAAGAGGTGATTTTTATTTCTTTTCTCAAAAGCAAACCACTGTACTGGTCAGTCGTATTGATTAAAGATGCAAGTTGAAAAACATATCAAATGCCACTACAACATCATAAAAACCTCTCAGTGGGCATCTTAAGACTGTCTGTTACTCACTGGAGCTTTTTCCCTGAAAAACTGCCTAACTAATGGAAAACTCTGGGCACAAATTCCAGACATCATTATGTTACAGACGATAACTTCACAACATGTCGCACAATAATCAAAACAAGGGCCAATTTAATCTCCATATACTGGATGATTCCAATCTTCCCTTTCATAGTAGACAGTCTAAACTCAATATACTCAATCCATGCAGCTCTGCAAACCCCTAATAAGGCAAGTTTAAACCCCGAGCTTGCAACTGGCATGAAGTCACCAGAGAGCAATTACGCTTTAGCTTGAAAGTTAGCGAAGGACCAGAGGAATGTCTTTTTCCCCCTGTAATGCCAGGACTTTGGAGACTAATCTAATTGAGAGTCTTTTTTGTGTGTGATTATTTATGATTAGAAAGTGTTAGTGGAAAATCTGGAGGAGATATCTGGAAATGGGGAGTGTTTGATGCAGATCAGTGTCGTGCTGCTCTTCCTGATTAATTATGTCCGGAACATCTAATGGCTGCCTCCGCTACGGACGGGTTGCTTTTCACGAGACAAAAGCCCCCAAACTTTTTAAGGATTCTTTGAACTCAAAATGGGTTGTTTTTTTTTTCTTTTCTTTTCTGTTTTTTTTTTTTAAATTATTATTATTTTTTTAGCCAGAGCTGAGTGAAAGTAATTCCTGGATGGAAATTTGGAGCTCTTCATGTCTGGTTCAGACAAACTGATTTATGTCAACAAAAAAAAAGAAAGAAAGAAAGAAAGAAAGAAAGAAAGAAAGTATTTCTTTGGCAGCTGCCCTGTTTTCTATTAGCGATCCACTGAATATTATCAGTGCATTCTTTTGTTTCACATATGCTCTTGGTGTGCAGTGTATCTGTGGCCCTCCATGTGACTCAGTGTCCTGTCTCCTTACCAGTGCCCCCTGAAGCCCTCATTTCCTGTTGGAAGTTGGCTGAATTGGATAAAGGACATGGCTAGGGGCCTCTTGGGGCCTGGATTAGGGCCTGCAAGAGCACACAGAGCCAGTCTGGACATATCTCCATCCATCAAAAATCAAACCGACTCAAGGACCTATTCAATCCCAGCAGTAGAGAGGAATAATTCCCCAGCAGCTGAAGCAGATGCTTTTCATTTTCCTTCAAGGAACATGAGAGGTGCCGTTGAACCAAAGGTACGGTTAAGGTAATGTTTTCAGCTATAAGAACATTTTCACCTAAAGCAGCGGAACAATGGCTCTCCTCCATCGTGTTTTAGGAAGTGCGGGTTAGAATCTCGGGGTAGGACTATGCCCAAGAGCTGACACAGAGACGACTGTGTGTGTTGGGAGAGGGCTCATTAAGAGGACCCATGTGTGTTTAACAGATACCGAGGGCTCTCTTTCTTCCAATAACAACTCATTAATGAAGGTTTGTGTGTGTAAGGGAATTAGGGTGGCTGTAGTCATGAATCATGAGACACATCAGTCTTTTATTATTGATCAGATCTCAAACACAGGCAAACATAGCAGCAGTATGAGAAGCAGCTGTCCATACATATAGTGCATATACATATATATATGGTACAGAAAGTAGCTTGGGGGAATATTTTAAGCAAGTTAGTTACAGTGTAAGTGAGTGTTTATACCAACAGATCAGTAAAATAAAGCACACAGTGGTCATAATAGAGATTTAATATCACCATCATTATAGTTCAATAGCAACATAATGAATCCAAGAAACACTGTTATTAATATTATCCTGTCCTGAGTGATGGTCAGCTTACTTACTATGTTAACAACAGGATAAAGCAACACATAACAGTAAGAAGAAAAAATGTTTCATAATATACAAACCCAAGCAAGCACAATTTCCCTAAATTATATTGGCGGCTAATTATTACTTCATAAATAAACACCACAAGTAAAAAGTGCACATGTTCTGATTTCATTTACATTTACATTACATTTCAGTGCAACTGCTTGTTTACAAACCAAACACTGAAGTCTCATGCCACGCACGCTCCCGCATTTCAGCCCTACCGCAGCATTCTGGGCGTGGGACGGGGGAGTGTCAGATAAACTGAGCGGTGGAGAACAAAAATAAGAGAGGAGCGAGAGGAAGAGGAGCTGAGAGTAATCAGTTATCACTGCTGTGATTTATGGCCCGTTTTCCCATTAAGCGTGTTAGCTGTACAATGACAACAGCCCAGTTTATTGCAAAATACCTGCCTGCTTACAATAAAGAAGTGTTCCATTTTTTCCACTTCAAAGAATTTGGTCTGCTGCAGGGAAGGAAATGCAATTATAGAACAATAATAACATCGAAATGTAAAAAAGGGGGACGAATGTGGGTTGTTGTGAGGGGGGGAAGGGGTGGTTAATGGGCACGCAGCTTGGTATTCCTGTCTGTGGGATTCGGTGCCCAGTCGATTACAGAGCTGTCCAACTCATCTCGGAGCTTTCTGTGTGTTATTGCCTATCAAAAAGTGCTCACAGTCTCTCTTTTTTTATGAAGTTCTTTAGAAAGCCTTGGACTGAAAAAAAAAAGTGGTTTAACGGCTTGCTAAGTCGAGGCACGGACCCGCAAGATTCCACTACTTCTCTGAGAATGCAAATGGGAAACACATGTGCTTTGATGGCATCAATTCTTTTTTTTATTATTAGTTTGTTTTGAATTAGTCTTGTGATTGCTGGATCCTGGGAGGCTTTCACTATCTATTAAAATGTTGATTTGACAGAATAGACCACATTTTGGAGAGGTGCCTTCGAAAACTTTTAAAGGGTAGCATTGTTAATGATCATACTGAACTAATGCGAACATTGAAGGAGGCATAATTATGTAAATTTAGTGTAACTTAAAAAATGTTGCAACCTTAGTACCCATTTCTGATGTTAATATATGCCAGGCTTTCTGAACAAAACTGAGTTAAATGCTATAATTTAGTAAAACTGACTAAATTATTTAATTTTTCTTTGTGACTCAAATGCTTAGAGATCTTACAGGTGGAATTTATATAAATCAACCGGAGTTGGACACCTTTTGGTCAGCCGGGCAGATTGTGGGAATGTTTGAGCTAATGTGCACTAAAGCAGGTAGCCATTCAAAGTGGCAGCATGGTCACAACCAATAAGCCAATGGTGATTGGGCCTCTTCAGGCTGGATTTATTTTAATTCACTAATCCTGTAATGGCGAAGCTGTGTATCCCTGACTGTGGGGCTCCTTAAAGGATTGACAGAGCCGAGCAATAGCCAGCCTTTCTCACTGCTTCAACAGAAAACTCACAGAGCCACTAAATGGTATTTGACTCCTTAAGCTCCTAAAGGACTAAGGTTAGGGCTGACAGGGGTGCAGGGATTGAGGAAGGATGCGGGGCTATTTCTCGGTGTGTTGATGGTAGTGGTGGTGTCGAAGCCAGGAGGAGGGAGTGGTGTGGCAGGGACAGAACAGACGAAACATTCACCCAAAAAGTGCATCGCCTGGACTAATGGGGAAATTATTTATGAACTATTTGCAGTGCACCTGAAAATACCTCCAGTGAAATTATGTTTGGCAACCTGAACTGCTTTGAAGTCAATGGAGTGGCAATAAAAATTAGGCCTTCATTAGAGAGCTGGGCCTTTCAAACTGAATTGGCCCAGTCTCGGCGGGTCAGGGGCATTTAGACAGTGCCTTGCTTCCTTTAGCTCTGGCAGCCACAGACACATGGAAGCAATTTGGCCGATTCTCTGCTGTTTTTATGATTTTCCCCTTTAATTTTTTTCTCACCGCACTGCGCTCCTTTTATGTTGCATTTAGGAAATTAACACTAACCGATAAATTACTTTGTAAATAAAAAAAAAAAGGTAGAGCTTAAGAATGTTGAAATCACGGGTAGCCCAAGGGCCGCTATTCTCCCAGCAACAAAGAAATCCTTGATAACTGTTTAGATATATCATCTAACAGCCAGCCTTTATTTTATCAAGTGTATATAATTTTTCAGTTGAAATAAATGCAAGGCATTCATCTCCCTTGTGTGCAGTGCTTGTGCTGCGTGGCCACTCGGAAAATACCGCACTTAAGAAAAAAACAAATGACTCGAAGGAATTCGAGGGTCATTTTCAAACTGCTTTATGCTTTGGTCAAGTACAGATCTCATTCACAAAAATGAAGGCAGTCGGTTGAAGTGAAATTGTGTAATCTTCAGAAAACCAGACGCACTAAAGTCCAGAGGACTGTAATCTTCAGAGATGTGAGCTAATTACTTAATCGCTTACATTTGTAAATCTTATTATTGTAAAAGAAATTGCTGTAGTGATTAAATTACTGATATTTATCTCCTAATAGCGCTGATTAGGAGGTGATGCTAATCTGTCATTCTGAGAGGCCGATATTAACGGCATCAATCTAACAAAACAATAAACACTTAATATGAAAGAGAGGTTTTGTGCACTAGGGGGACCAGATGGCCCGGCTGCTTTAGTCTGGAATGTGCAATTCACTGGCTTGCTTAGCTACACCGCTAATGATGGGAACCACAAACTGTTGACTTATTTAATTGAGTTGTTTTGCCCCATTAACCTGTTGTCTGACACAGCGGACACATGATTTGGGAATAAGAAGGCTTTTTCTTTAATGCTAAGCAAAAACTCTCTTAGACTTCATTTCCTATGTGCAAGTTTTTGAGTTTATTTTTATTTTTTTTATTTTTTTCATTTTGCCTCAAAGATCTAATTTGTTATGTTGAAAAAACCTTGGCGGTTTATCATAACATAATTGATGTGCAATAGAAACACATATTTCATAACTTAAATGCTATTGCAATGACCCGAACAGATGAACGGCATTAATGCTTTTCCTAAACACACCACTTTCTCTTTTTTTTGTTATCTCTGCCCTGATTTTGCCTTATTTTGCGCACCACTTCTAAACGCTTTGAAAAATCCCACACTGTGGTAGTGTGTGAAGTAATTCTCCAGTGCTTGCTCTAATGCTACAGAAGTAGCCATAAATTATGCATCAGGAATATGTATATGTATTGACTTTAATAAGTGCTATTTCCTGCATCCCAGCTTTTGTACCTGCTGAAGAATCACTGGGGTGCTTCCTAACACTAGACACGCATGCTTGTTCTCTCACTCATGCGCTCCTCTACCGGCTTTCGGCAGGGGAAAAATGAAACGAAAAAGCGCATAATTAAAACAATACCAGAGACTCCTCTTGTTTGGGGGTTCTGCTTCAGGTTTCACAGTTGCACTTGACAACGTTGGAAGAATTTGCTGGAACTGTCGGGGAGCGTTAGAGTAAATAAGTAAACTCTGTTTTGTTATATTGCGACTCCTAATAAAGTCAGCACTGACAGGAGTTCTCTTGCTCTGTCTTTACCTCTGTTCTCCTCAGGTTTTTTTTTTATTCCTGCGCATCCCTGACTTGACTTTCCATCGAGTGTTAGTGCTGAATACCTGATGACACAGAAAAACAACAACGCAACTCATTTAACAAAGCACTGGCCACGCCGCGCACACTCAGACGCATTCAGAAACAAATGTTGCTCTGCTCTACTCGTCCACATTCCCAGTTTTCCGGCCCCTTCGTCCCTCTGTCCTGACCCTGAATAAGGTTTAATGCGCTGCGCATGTCATTTGTCGACTTCTCCTTCCATTCTTCAACTAGTTGGCCTCTAGTGCTTAGAGCCTGTGAATGCTAACATGTCTTACCTTGCCCTGGGCGAGAAAGAAAGCGAGCATACCTGGTGTTTGGCCATTCTGCTCCGCTAGTCTCTCCGGAAACCTCAGACAATAACATTCATGGACTCTCCCGAACACACATACAAACACACGCGCGGCCTGACAGTGAAGCTAAGGTCTTCCTGGCACTTGTCAAAAATCGAAATAAATGCTTGTCCTTTCCGCGTGTGAGCCGGCCATGCGGTGCCCTTCACACTGAGAAGGAGGCTAAAATGGCTGTTGACACAAGTAGACAGCAAACTCTCTGCTCCGACGCGGACGCTCATTCCCTCGTGCTGTTATAACACAATTCGCCGCACAATCAACATTCCAAATACAAGTGGTAAAAAGAAAAGGAGGGGTGGCGGGTCAATCAGCAGCCTTAACTGTGAAAACCACAAAGAAGATGTCATCAAACAAAAATGCTTAGGTACACATGCTGAAAGATGGGTGCTAAACAGAGGAGGCAGGGCCCTGTTAAAATGACATCGGGGACAACCACTCAACAGCTGCATGAGAGTGCCATCTGTTATAAAAGATGGAAAATGGAGGGCAATATAAGGGAACACTGATAGAATAACAGCAACAAGGGGAAGGGAGTCATCACCAGTATAAGCATGTGCTGATTGAGCCTGGCTCTTTTTAACCAGCAGGCCTTTGGAGACCTGCTAGTTGGCAGCGGGGTCACAAGAGTACGCGTTAAGACACAGCGCTTCAAAAAGCTCCCCGTGCTTTATCGAGCAACTGCGTCTTATGTGGAATGCGTCACGCTGAGACTCACTTAGTCGTGGTGGGACCTGTTCTGATTGAGGTAACAGCTGGGATATGACATCAGCGGGCCAGAGTGTTGGCCATGTTTTCACTCACTGCAGCAATTCTGGTCTTAAAAGGTTCCATCAGTACCACTCTAGTGAGTTGCGGAGAGTTGCTTTTCATCTCTTTGGCTGTGCAATTCACCAGCTGGTCAAAGTGCCCCTCGGTGAGAGGGATGGAGACGCCAGAGTGCTGTACTCATAAGTGGCTCATTGTCTTTACGCCGCAAAGAAGGGAACAAGTGAGATATATTAAAACACATGCACGCAAGGACATATATTAATAATATATATATTCATATAAGGTTACTGTAACCATCAGGAGATACATTTTTTCCATTTATGTGTGCTTTTATAATTCAAACCAAATGGCACCTATCTCTCTCACCCATGACAAAAAATGGCTTTCATGTGTGGGAGATGTTTTGGCAACACTCCCCAAACTTCAGTTTGACCTCTGCACAGGTACTTGTGAATGAATTTTCATGAGTGGTGCTGAGCTGCAGTGAGTTTTGGATTCAGCCTCCAGTCACAGTTTCCAACGGGGGCCTCTTAAAAATACTAAACTCAGCCTCCTCAAAGCACACACTGTGATTTAGCACTTGAATATTTGTAACATAAAAATCCCTTTTCGCCCTGCGTTCTGTCCAAGTATCTTTCCACTGTGTCACACCGAGGGACCAATTGAGACAGAAATCTATTTGCACGGCTATGTGGTGTGTACAAATCTACGTCGAACAAAAAGCACACATCGCCTGGAGTGAGTAAATCACCAGGGTGGAAGAAAAGAATGGTGAAAAAAAAACAAAAACTGGCAAAATGCAGCTACAAAGCAGCTTATCACATTTAGCATGTGCTTATTAGGCCTCGCGCCTCTGCGCCGGCTGCTGAGAGACTGAGTTTAGCTATTTGAACTGGTTCAGACTGATGGTGAGTCTGGGGTATTCTGATGAAATGCAGTGACATAGTCAAACTCACCAGGAGGCCTGCTGTTTGGCTTTTCTCTCGGGTAAAAGGGAGACAAAAAAATACACACCTCAGATAAACGCTCTATGTTATATTTGTATAGCAAACTTAGCGTGTGACTTTAAGTTTACGTGAACTGTTTAGCAGACAGGACTTACATTTGTGTGATAATGCCCCCTGTTAGCCTTTACTGTACATTAGTCACGATACGGACTAGCTTGTTCTGCACATGTACAAAAAAGACCTACATTTGTAAAAACCTGAAAAAAAAAAAACAGGCCTGCAGCTCTTATTTGCTTCATATGTATAAAAAAAATCACACACATGTTAATTCTGTGAATCTTTTCATGTTCATTATACCACTGTGTATAGTGAACGTCAAAAACGGCAGCTCGTAAACACCAAATGAGGAAATGGAATTATTGTTCCAAATTTCTCACACAGTGTGTAACGTACACGTGATTTTGCAGATCTTTTTGAGCTTCTAAACATAAAAAATATAAGGATTTTAGTTTCATTAAAAATAATTCCCTAAAAGCTATACAGATTTTGATAACTCTGGCACCCTAGGCAGTTTATATATGAAGTTTTATGCAGATTGATTAACATGTTGAGTTAAAAGTATAGACGTACATCTACTACGATCATTATAGGAAAGAAGTTAGTATAAAACATTCAGGTTAAATTAATTAATTCATTACAATTGGAAAAGGGGTGTGAAGAAATTACAAGTTTGACATTAAGTCAGGGAAACAGGCTTTTATATTCATGTTATGTTTTATGATATATAAGAAAATTCTAATGTTAACGTTAGCCCTTACTTGCCTTGTCAACACCTTATATTTTGCCTGAGGAAACAGACCTGAAAAGAACAATTATGTAATGACAACACATGTTGTTCCTAGTAAGAAAAAAGCCCTGCAAACATTGACTATTCATCATTAAGTATGATTATCAGAAAATGGATCCAATGCAAAGAAATTTCGAGTTTTTACACTGTTAAAAAAAATAGTTACAAAAACTTAAAGACAATGTATTTCAATACATTTCCAAGATTCATCCAGCTGTGACTGTTATTGTTGACTAACTAACCTTAAATGTAACTATTTAACCAGGGTTTGAACTAGCAGCGGGAGAACACTAGCTTGTTAGTTTTCTGCCTGAGGTTTTTGTGTTAGCATATCAGGCTACGTCCACACTTACCCGGGTATTTTTGAAAACGCAGATTTTTCTATGCGTTCGCACCTTTCGTCCACACGTAAACGGCGTTTTTGGTCACTGAAAACGAAGATTTTTAAAAACTCCGGCCAGGGTGGATATTTTTGAAAACTCCATTTTTGCATTTAGGTGTGGATGAGAAAAACGGAGAAAACGCAGCGTCAAAGGTGTGCGCATTTTTTGATGTCACACTGTGCGCCACGTTATTGTTTCGGTGAAATGAATTTCTACAATACTGTTACTGTTAATTCTACTCTTTGCAGTGTTTAAATGCTTACATATACACACACAGTTACTGTCCCTCCACACATACGACTCGGTTCTGCTTCTATGCCCCAGCTTTGTTTACTTTTTCCCACCGAGGCTTCTAGACTTCTGATTGGCCAACATTTCTGCACGGTTAGAAATATATCGCCACCTGTTGCTTTGGCATGTTCATAGCAGCGTTTTCCTTCATTTCTGCCTTTACGTGTGGACGGGATTATTTTTTAAAACGAAAACGGAAAATCTCCGTTTTCAAAAATACCCGTGTACGTGTGGACATAGCCTCATATCTACATTTTCAAACTATTGTTTGAGTATAATTTTATCTAAGGAATGTTGAATACTTAAAATTAAGAGGACACAACTTCAAGTTAGCTTAAATGTGTATTCCCATAATATAGCAGTTAGCTCTCACCTCACAAGCAGAAGATCCCTGGTATGCTAATGTGAGGAAATACAAAGACACCAGAAGCTTTTTGTTTACTTAGCCATAATTTATGTGATTTTTTAAAAAACATAGTTCAATTCATTTGAATTTTTACCACACAGAATCATGATAACTGTCACCTCCAGTTGCCATTAAAGCTAGAATATAGGAATTGGGTGAACGAGAATATTTGAATTCTTGTAAAGTGAACAACAACAGTCAGGTTGAGAAACCTAAGAAAAACTGAGGGGGAGGCTAGCATTACTGGCACTATTGTAATTTGATGCATTTTGTTTATATTTAAAAAAAGATATATAATTTTCAATTTCCAGTAATATTTTTAATTCTTGATAGCAAAGCACATTGACAGTGAAAATGCACAGGACCCACCATTTTCCCTAACAAATCTCGTCCTTAGTATTATTATTTTAAGCATTTATATTCACAACCTATAGATTCTTTTGACTCCCAATGTTACTGTTGAATGTGCTGCACACCAGTTCTGGCCCATCAGTTTTAAAAAGATGTGTCAGATTCTCAAAACATGCTACCTGTCCTCTTAAGTGTAAAGGGGAATCAGCAGCATTGTGACTGTCTGGCTATCCTAAGCTTCTCTTTGTTTCCTTTCCAAAGTAGGGCTCATAGAGCGGTTGCATGTTACAAGCCCATTCTCACATCATTGCCTTGTCATACAGAATAAAGTCCTTCAATCAGAGCTACAGTGCTGTAGAAAGGTACGAGAGAGAGTGACAGAGAGAGCAAACCTGTCTGGGGGTAAGAAATAATTTCTGCTTTGTTTCTGGGCTTTTATATAATTGCAACTATATTTGTGTTAACTAATGGTTTTATGTTAGTCCGAATGTTTTTACAAGACACACACAAGCAGGCATATTAATTTCCACCATATTTGAACCTAGAAGCTGCATTTTGGACTGCTGAAAAAATCTCAAAATGCCCAGTTTCTTCTCCACTTTGATCTGTGGAAAGTTTTGCAAATTCTGTGTGCTGAGAGCACCCCTCAGCCTGCCCCCCATCCTCACTCCAACCAGCCTTCATCAGCCCCCTGGTTCATTAGTCAACCTTTAGCCACCGAACAACAATTAGGCCTGTCGTTTGCTTACTGGCTTGACTCTGCCGAATATGCAGTGAGGAATAGTCCCTGACTAATGATTGGCTAAAGAGACCTGACAGCATGTTAGAGCCACAGCTGTAATTGAATACAAGCTCTAACAAGCCTTTGAACAGGAGGGAGAAATATTTCATAAGCTTGATGCAATTTGGTGGGTGCTGTAATGAAAATAATGAATGTGATTCCCTCATATCTTAAACCTAAAATTTGTGTTTTTCAGGATTTTTTTTGAGGGTGGCATCATAAAAATGATTGAGGCAGACAGTGTGGGTTTTTTTGTTTGTTTTTTTAAGATTTTGATGCCGTTTCGCTTTCAATGGGGGAAAAAATATTTCCTTGGCATTTTGTAGCTGTTTACATACCAATTTGTTCTGTTTTCAGAATTTATAACAAGGCTGATGTTTTGCTCTTAAAAATAGCCACTGATACGTCAAACATGTGCTGGTTGAAAAGCAGCTTATTATTTCATGTACCGTTCACATCGCAGGCTCAGTCCTCCACATGTCATTAGCTGTCGCGAGGCATGTTTTTGGGCAACGCTGCCATTTTTGATGCCACTGAGAAATTGGGCTGCTTACAGCATTTCCTGCCCAGCCAAAAGCTCAAGAGTTTTACAAGCATAGTATCTCAGCAGTTCCCAAAACACGCACTAATCAGAACACACTAAAAACAAATATTTTGATTATCTAGCTATGCCCACATGATAATTATCTAAATGATTTCTGAATAATTTATCTGTGTGGTTTGCAGGGTAGAGCAAATATGCTCTCTGCACAATTTGCGAAAGTTGGATTGCAGCGAGGGGAAAGTTTTCCACACTGGCTGTGGCCAAAATTGGGACAAGAAAACGAAATTGGACATAAAAGGCTAACTTGATATCAGAGTCCGGTAATCAGGACATCCACATTAGACGAATGTCACCAAGTGAGCAATTGAAAGGCCCAAATGATGAATTGGACCAAATTGGGCAGAAAAAAAAAATTGATCAAATATTAAAAGAGGGCATACCACTTTTCTCCTCTGACATCAAGGGTACACAGCAAGTAATCACACGACCGAAATGTTCATCATTGCCTCCATTTAGTGTAAGAGTAATAAAAGACATGTCAGAGCTGGGAGAAGAATCCCAGCCTGGCCTCTCATTACCCACGGGGGACAGAGAGACTTTTGGGCCTAATAAGGACATGATTTAAGTAAATCAGGTCGTTATGATAATGGCTCTGCTGATAATAAGGCAGTTTTGCTCTTGTTTGTTTTCTTATTTTGCCAGCATATTTACGTACCCTACATCGCCACTGAGGGAAAAGGGTGTATCTGATTGGTTCTTTTCTTTGATTTTAATTCTCTAAGCAGTGCGCACTTGATGTGTGCTTTGAATTCACCAGGGATAAATCAAGACTGGGTCTGCATTTTTAAACAAGGTCCTCTTTTCAGTGTATTTTATAGGATTCTCACAGTCTTTGTGTGGGGGGAAGTCTATGGAAGTAATAACCTGTGAGAATATAAGTTTTCTAAACTAGGTTAATGGGCGAAAGTTGAAGACGCTCTCTAAAAGTCAAATTGGTTTGGCATAGCAGGTGATGCGTTTGACATCTTTGTGTATTTAGTCAAATAAAGGAAAGCTGACACTACGCTGCTGCAGTGCTGGTACTATGGAAGCTATCGACTACAGATCCCTCTTTGATTCCCTTTGTCTTCCGCAAAATGTTCGGTAATGGGATTATTGTGGATATGTTTAAACTTAGGTTCAGTCGGCTGACTCATGTGGAGCAGATTTAATTATGCAAGTCAAGAATGTGGCAGGTTGCTATGTGGCATCTAGGTAGGCTAAGACCTTGTCAATCCCTTCAAGCATACACCAGGCTCAGCACAGTGTACTCTGGAGAGACTACAAGTGAATGCTGGGGTAGAGTTGGAGTTTATTAAAAGCTACAGTATATGAATAGCAATATCAGCAAAGCATCAGATGCAGAAAGTGTTTGTTGCAGAATCTGCAAATCAGCCAAAAACTAGAAGCAGAAGAAAGACAAAGAGTGGGCAGAATACTGACAACTTCAGTAGCACAGCTCGCTGCAGTGGATTTGCAAAGTACATGTTGCAGCAAGTAGAGTATTGTATATGAAGCAGCAATTACAATATGCACAATTTTAATTCTTTTAAGACCCTAAAGATGATGGTTCCATTCAAAGAAAAAGACTTTGAGTGAGGATGCCGTTCTTCCAGATGTTTGCAAAGAGTTTCTGGCCTGGGTGCAGTTTGCACTTTATCATTACGTTCTTTTCTTTTCGTTCAGTGAACCTGAAATTAATGCTCGTAGATAGTTCAACTATTTTTCTTTTCTCCCCACATGAACTAAAATCACATCCAAAGAAAAGAAAAAACATTTATTGCGCAGATAACTGCAGAACTGTAATGTAAGTCATGAAATAACAGTTTCATTGTTAATTGTAATGTAAAGTAGTTAAGCAACTGGACCATAAAAGGATTTTGGCTGTAGTACAGATAATAAAGGTCAGCCAACTGATATATTACCACTTACTGGTTTATCTTAAGATGACGTCTTAAAATAATAAAGGCAGTTTATTTGTCACATTAGGTAAAATCATCATCTCTGTTCAGCACACTGATCTATGAGTATATACAGGTGCCATTGAATCCTCCAGCAAGAATCTATGGACGAAGGGTGTTTCTACACATTATACTAATTCATTCTTTTCTTCTGCCAGAAAAGCTGTTATGCTGTTTGACCAAAGACATTCAGTTTCTTGGTTAACGTAACTAAGTCAGCCCATTATTAAACATCAGAGCTACTTCTGATTTTTCACTTCTTGTCGTAATGTAGGCTGTACCAGCTGGGGATCAATGAATTACAGTTCATCTTTGTTCACATACAGTACAATGACTGGTAATGGTGAACAGCTCAAGGTAAAATTAGTTTTATAAGCGGCATTAAATCACAACATTTTCCTAAGTAACTCCCGATGCATCTTTCAGTATATATAGAATACTATTATGAAATTTTGAAGGTAAAAAATATTACACACTACTCAACCCCAATTCAATCAAAATATCCCTTAATCACATCCCAGGAAGATTAACATTTACTATAATAGCCCGATGGCTTTTAATCTAGCATTAACTTTAGGTCACAGTCCGGATTTTTTATTTTTATATTCTTTGCTTAAAACAGCAAACAGTCTAAAATAACAAAACACTACTTTGTTCTTTCATTAATAGAAAGTTATTATTATTATTATGAACATATTTTGTGGTCTAGAGGGGGCTTTAGACTTCTAGTCTTTGCACAAAACATTCAGAGACATGGAAGAAGAAACAGAGAGAGACAAAGACAAAATAACATGGAGCCACTGCAGCCAATTTGCCATATACAAAGGCAGATGGGAGAGAAAACAGAATTAATTTGACAGTGAATAAGTGACAGTCATTCTCATCCTTTAGTGCTGCACTTTCTTCTCTTCTCCTATAGCATCCCAAGTCACTCTGCTCACTAATTGCACAGTGGACATCTCTGAACACATTGGGGAATTTCACCCACGATCTGGCACAGATTAACAGTCCCACTATGCTTTGTTGCTGCTTTATTTGCATGATAATTAGTTGGTGGCAGTGAGTGCTCTAATTTATTTATTATTTCACAAATATAGGTACACAGGGAGCCGGCAAGAGTGAGCTAGAGAAAGCGCGAGAGAGGAAAATAGAACAATGTGCATTAATTAAAGCGATTAAAGGATTGACTGAACTTTGCCTTGATGTGTTTATTCAATTAATAAGCAAAGTGGCAGATGACTGTTTGACTTTTATAACAATTAACTGTATCGTTTTTGTTAATTTAGGCTCATTCATCTTACACTCGTCCTCTTTAGCCATCAGAGATCAATCTTAACCCATTTCCCAGAAGAAAATTTCCTGTCTTCACTTCCAAAACAGTGTTGCTAAAAATCTATGCATGAGTCTAACATTTTAGTCTTAAAAAAGCGAATTAGTTTGAAAGATTTTCTTTGATCGACGCAGATCTTGTCTTCTAAAACGTGTTAAAAATGCAATGCTAACACTTTATATTAAAGTTCTCATTAGAAGCATTAGTTCCTGGGTAATAAAGATGTAGAAGATTATACATAAAGGGTTTTTTTAATGGTTTTTACTCATTTTATAGTAAATGCATAAAGCATGTGCTAATCTTAATAAAGAAACAATAAACATCAGTGAAGGTTTAACAATGACTTAACAGGCATCTCATGAAACTATAGAGGGGCTTTATTACCTAATAATTAATGTTAATATAATGAAGTATTTCTATTTGTAATTTCCTCGTATCAACTGCCTTCATGAAATCATCAAAGTAAAGAAAAGCAAAAGAAAAAAAAGACATTTCTGACATTATTTATAAAAGTCCAACGGCATGTTTCAAGTTACAAGTTAATAAATAAATGCAACATCATCCATATTAGAAGGGCAGTGGGGGCCTCTGTAAGCCATCACTAAATGTGCTAAAAGGTTTATAGGCACTCATTAAAGTCTGTCCTGGTTTCATTTGTTTTCTTCAACTTCTTGTTGTCTTGTCAAGGGGACACTGGCCAGTGCCATATCCCTCCTCTTCTTCAACACCTTCTAAAGGCCTCTCTTAGGATTTGTCGGACATTGGGGAGATGGAGCAGTTTGAGTTGAGTGCTTGCTAAATCAAAAGCCCCTCTTTATTCTGTGCCTCTGTATCCACCTTATTCCCACTGCATTGTCCAGAGGTACAAAGGGAACCATCTATTTCTCTGATAGAAGCCAATAGTCGGTAAGAGGTTTGATTTGAGTGTTGAGGATGCTATTTGCCTAGAGAAAGCCCGAGGATGAGGGCTGATCGCACTGGCAATAGAATCGGGCTGTCAGCTGGCATCTAGCGATAATTGCTTCCCATGGCAGGACCCCGTCGGCCGGGAGAAGAAGAGCACAGTGTGGGGAGTCAACGCGGGAATCCATTTCACCACAGCCCTGTCCTAATTGTTTTGCAAGCGTGAGCATACTTGTTGCCAGTCTGCGTGAGGGCCAAGCTCTGATTGACACCCACTGACCAGAGAGACCGGGGGATGTAGGGAGAGAGGAAGAGGGTTTGGAAGGCCTTGAGTATCGCCACGATTGTCACTCAAAGATACAAAGAAGAGAGTAGGTGACGGAGAGGTGAAGGCGAAAGTAGAGGGTTGAAGAGTGGGGCAGGGGCGAGAGAGGGCATTCATTACTGTATCATCGTTTTCTGATTGTTTCCTTTTTCATTATTTATCCTTTCATAATCCAGCCTTCTCCCAGGTGCACGATCATTTACACAAGTCAATAAAGCAGTAACCCTGAAAACAGGCCTCAGTGCCGAATGTAACGATTTTTTTCAGCGCTATAATCTACAGGGGCAAATGTATATTTCATCTGCTTTAAGCTGCGAGAGGATTATTGATTAGTAATTGATAAAATCATCTCTTAGCGTGCACACAACTGCTTGTCTGCTTCATCAAAGACTTCCTTAGCACTGGCTGTAATTACCATACCCTCTATAGCTCAATTTGATGTGGGAAAACGGTTCCTGTGCGAGACAGCTTATATCTATGTGGCGAATGCACCCACAGAACTTATCACTCACTGTCCAAAGCTAATACCGCCCCGTGTCAAGCACAAAATTGGATTTAAGGACAGGAAAGTTACGTAGGTCCGCCTGCTGTCAGCAGGTCCCAGAGCCCCTCTTGCGTGTCACTTCAGCGCTCGGTGAACATGCTAAATCCTAAAGAGGCTAAAGCACCATCACAGGCTATATGTAGCCACGGGCAAATCTCTAATGACACTTTCTATTCCCCATATACCCCACAACTTTGGGCAAAGAGGCCTGAATATATCTAAGCAGAAGCAGCATGTTGTATCAGGAACAGGAAGTCAGTGGAAATCCCGACCCTGTCACACTGATGTCCTATTATCTGTCAGGCAGAAAGGGCAGTCTGAATAGGACATATACGCCCTCAATGATAAACAACAACAACAAAGAGCTGACATTAATGCTTTTTTATTTGTTAAATACAGACCCTTCAAATAAGAAGGTCATAGTGATAAACACAGTTTTATAGTGATATTTTATCACTATGGTGTGTTTAGTGGAAGTCGGGGTTCTGTTCATCGGACATGTAATTGGTGCTGTAACGGTGCTGTTTAGAGACTGTTCAGGGTCAAGGGTGAGAGATTACTCTGAAATATTTTTCCCGAGTAGAAATGGCTGCCTCAGTTGTCAGCCATAGCCGGCTCACTGCTTAGCCTTGAGGCATTCAAATTGACAGGTCTCATTATGTCTGAACTCCCAATATTCCCCTTCGTATTCCACGGCCTGTCAGTCTCCACCTGCCTGTCCATCTCGCCGCTGCATCACCTAAGCACCCACTCACTGACAACCACGATCTCCTCCCAAGGTTTTAGACTGGGAACAAGCAGAGGAGCGGTAGTGTGTGTGTGTCCGGTGGGGGGGGGAGTGTAAGAGTGTGTGTAGGCAGTGGCAGGATTTCTAGAAAGGGCCCAGCTTTCTGCTGACAATCTGACAGGGGTCCTGTTGTAAACAAACTGCAGCAACCAGCGCGATCTAACCTATAGCATTGTGCTGCAAATTAGAAGAGGACTCACACCACGCATGCAAGCACACATACAAGCCCCTACGCAGGTGCATACACATATAAGCATGCATACACACACACACACACACACACACACGTGCACCTAAGCATGATGGCACCTTAGTAGAATCTTAAGTACCTTATGCAAGCTGTATGTTTGTTGGGGAGGCACAGGCAGAGTACTGATGAGTGGCTCATTATGGCAACACCCAGCTACACACTGGGTATCGCATAATCAAAGCCTGGGGGTACGTATTAATTATCCTTTTGAATAGTGATGAAATTTTAAAAAGCTTCTCCTTAAGGCTCACATCACGGATAGATGAAACAAAGCGCAGCACAGCTTGCGCGCTGAGGCTCACATGTGTTTTTACATCTGTTCAGGATATTTCAATTTGATGCTCAACAAGCTGAGACTGAGATTAAAGGATAATAATGTGTCATCCTCCACACAAGCAACTCTTCCAAAGCGAGTAATAGCACATCAGCAGCCAGCCAGGCAAGCAGGCAGCTCAGCTCAGCTTCTGGAGGAAAGCTAGCTAACAGCCATCACAGGCGAAGTCGATCCAGACACGCATGTGTCTCCTGCTTGTCTCCAGTCAAGGTTACTGAGGCGCTGTCTCCCTCTTTCCCCTCACACATACCAGTTGACTGGGAAAATAGAATACCCTATTAAAGCAGAAAGGGGCGGGGTGGGAGAGATGTATTGAGATTTGCTTGAAAGAAATATTTATGAGCTGATTTTTTTTTAAATACAGTGTTGTCTTTAGTGAACATGTTTAAAGATTTTTTTCCATCATCTATAATGTATATTGATGGGATTTATCAAGGAAAAGGGGCTAGTTACAGTTTGTACGTGTGAATCCCGGATAATGACGGTAAAGCGCATTCTGAACATGTGCTCTGCCGGAGAGGTGTGACTGCTCGACACGGCTGTGGACTCGTGATGTGGAGGTGCTGTGAGCATGGGCGATATTTTTCAGTTATGTTGGGTTTTGTTTAGCTTTTTTTTTTTGCAGATTCTCTTTGTGACTGTCAGATAGATACAACCACAGCAGAAAAGACATTTAAGTTATGGGGAAACAATATATAAAACAGGAAATTGCTTCACCGCTGCATCACCAACAATCCAAATTTGCTGCTAAGTTGTGTGAGAAGCAGCTGATTGATACACGCTGGACAAAGGAAACAGGGATTGAAGGAATGTGGTTATTAAGTCCTTAAACTGTAACAGAGAAGAAGAAGGGCTGATAGGAAGGACCGTGATTCAGTTGAACCCTTGCTGTAATAATCTATCTTTATGTCTGGTAAATGAATTTGATATCATTTTGAGGGGATAGATTTTTAACACTGACAGTTAATATCACAGCATTTATATAACCAACATATTTGAGTGATTTAGTACTGCGCTCTCTGATGACATCATCATTTTTTTGTTTTTTTTTCCCTTCTCCACACATTACAAAGCTCCTTCACAGCCGCAGGAGATATTATTCAGCTGTCTTCATCATCTAAGGAGCTCTCTGAGTGTCCAGTTGATTACAGTCTAATTCAATTCCCAACCAGGGGCCTAGCCCTACAGTACATGTACCCCAGGGGTATTACTGCAGTTTCCAGGGGCTCCATGTGAAGACTGCAGAGTAGCTCAAATATTTCCCTTTTTTCAAATTGAAATTAGGGATTAAAAAATTTATACATCAACATATGCACAGTATTACGGAAAAATAAGATGAGTAAACACTTTAGAAAGTTAGCCAAAAGCTAACTTAAATAGATACATTCATGAAAGTGTAAACAGTAATGGGCAAGCAGCTGAAATAATCTGTGAAAGGAGTAACAGACTAAATAGATGGATGGATAACTTGCTTAATTAAACAAACAAACAAAAAAATTGACAAATTCTTAAAAGATTTGGCAAATGTAAACTTAATACATGGTTGAAATATGTGTGAATATTAATGGATAAACTCCTGAAACTGAAAACTTCAGGGACTTTGCATGCAGCTTACATTAGAGCAACACAAACAGTGATTCAGTTATATGACAAACACATGTATGACTAATCCTGTTAAATCAATCCAGTTAACGCATTTGGAACATGGCAGGTTAATTGCATTTGTCCGTCTATACTGTGACAACATTACCCACCTGTTTTGTGCTAAAAGTCTGCCTGCTTTTGTGAGCTTTTTAGAGAAACTTGGGCTTTTTTTCCCCTAGAAGATGAAATATGGAACTGCTTTTGCAGATGAGGAGCATCTAAAGTCGAAGAGCCAGCTTTCATGACAACACGCATCAGACTTTCTTTGGTTCAGCAGTGCAGCGTTTGTCTGGATGTCTCCTTCTATGACCAGAGTGGATGATCTAATAGCCTGCTGCTGCAGATACACGCTCGGTGACGACAGCATGGGTGAGCAGGTGAGGTCAAAGCCAATTGTCACTAATAGGAGCGAGATCAGCCGAGGCACTAGCAACTGTGCAGAAACTCTAACCTTATTATTTACAAAGCTGTATCTCGAACCTTATCAGTCTCAAACGGAGGTTTGCCTTCAGCGCGCACGGCTCAGCAGATTATCACAGTCAAAAAAAAAAAAAAAAAAAACAGAAGAAGAGAAGAGAAAACAAGCTATACTGTAGCTGTCAAAATGTTCATCCTGTCTGAGTTTCTCCTTTACAAGTGCCTCACTATATGTAAACACAAGCACACACCCACACAAAGACACACATCCAAATAAACAACCGCAAAAAAGTGCACGCCTACTTGCGCACACGCACTGCATTTTTTTTTTCCAGTCAAGGATGTTGGAAAACCTGTCAGACTCTCACAAAGAAAAGCAAATTTATTTATTTATTTGAGTTCAGAGTAATTACCGGCATTACCGCCGTGCTTGGCTGTGACATCTCTTTATAAAATCAGGTGTCAGAGTGCGCCAAGTAGAGACGTGCCAGGGAGGAAATGTGACTCTTTTCCTCTTCTAATCTCTAATCAAATTAAATAGGTGAACACTTTTTCCTCCTCCCTCTCTCTATCTCCCTCTCTCTCTCTCTCTCTCCCTCCTCCTCCCATCACATGAGATGGGAGCAGATAAGCTTTGCCTGTAACTGCCAAGTGTACATCTAGATACTATGAAAAATTCTACTTGTCAGCACTTCCATAATTTTTTGGTCCTGAGGAATTTTTCAATATGACTGCATGAGTACACATAGCAGCAGCTCAAGGAAAACACCAGAGCCAAGAATCCAATTGAAGGTATTTGTTTCCATTTCCGGCTATTTGGCAAAGATGAGACTAGATAAATATGTTATTCATTCCCGCCGAACACAGTGGCTTCTGAGGAAATATGTTACTCCTGCCTCTTTTCTTTGACTCTAAATAATTGAACAGAGAGAAAGGAAGGCCTCTGCAGGGTTCATATTGAGTTTTTTTTTACTGACTTTCCCCACATCTGTTCCTACTAGCTCTCTTCCTTTAACGCATGCACACAGACAACCAAAGCTTCGCACACATACAGATCAGATGCCTTACACGGCTGTCTGAAACTCACTGCTTTGAGCTTTTGACAAAAATAAGCAGGATAAAGCCGAGTGCAGGTACAATATGGTCAGACTCCGCTGGGTTTGCAGATGCTTACGCTCCTCCTTTAGCATGAGCACACCACCAGGCGCCCCAGGGCCCTGACAGAAAAGATATGACACATTTGAAAAAAACTAGAAGAGGGGAATGAAAACAACTTCCCCCATGAAGAAGAAGAAGAAGGCAAAAACAAAAAAAGCTTGTGTTTTACATCTCTCTCACAACGACAGCTTCAGGGACAGTTTATGTGCAAGAGACAAAGACACTTTGACACTGTCAGCTTCTGTCACTGAAGCTACCAACGGTTGCTGGCGAGGAGCTGCTGCAGCAAAGCAGCAGCTCCTCGCCTTGTGTTGATCAGCGGGCGTGTGTGAGAGGCTGGGAGATGGCTGGGTCTTTTGTGTGTGACTTGATGTCTAGAGGCCTTTATGATAATGAATGTTAGGTCTTCCCCCACTAAAACATATCAATAAATAAAACATAGGAACTCCTCCATTGTGGCTGATTCACACACGGAAGGAGGCACAGGCCTCTTTTTAGCTTACTGCCACTTTAAGGGAGTGTAGCTTAGCTGTGATACAAACACACCATCATAAACACTTAAGATGAACAATCCACCTGAGACTAAGAAAGCAGCCCTTTAAACCACGGTGAAGGAGAACTATACATAATTAAGAGAGGAAAGTGTAAAGATGTAATTGGTACATTGTTGATAATCTTGATTACCATTATTAAGTAGTTTTTAAAGATACATGACTCTGAGCCATATTTAGAGGACCTAACTTATTAATCAGGCAGCTGTTTGCAGTAGCTCTTCAGAGAAATGCAGAAGAGATACAGTAATTACTGCAAGTGCCTATGAAGAGAAAATGTATTGTCGTTTTATGCTAAGTTAAAAACCTATAAAGGAAACTGAGCCGATATGGTCGGCATTTAAACAAAACATTTAAGAGAATCTAAAAAGATGCAGACAGCAAGAATTAGCGCAGTCAAACCACTTTTTAAATCACTCGTTACATGAAACAAAAGTAAGAAATGACAGTAACACAATGGTGCAAACAAAGTTCCCCTTTGTGTCTTTGGTTTTTGTGTTTTTCTGCTCTGACTGCAGAGGTCATGTTGCAGGTCTTACCCTCAGGTTTGAGGTTCCCTCACAGGTGCTGTCTGCCATCTAGGCCTAGCTCACCCCCAGCCATTCCCAGGCTCTTGTGGGTTCTTCAAACACTTCTTGGGGAAAAAAAAAAAAAACTCCACTCGAATGAAAAAAAATTAAACATTGATTAGCTAGCAAACATCAGTAGAAATTTATTTTCAGAGGCTGAACAGGTGTGAAAGGTTAAAAAAAGGGGGGGTGCGGAAAACAAGAGAGAAAGTGCTTGAAATTGATTGATTGAAATGGGATGCTTTTATTTTTTAAAAACAAACAACATATTAGAGAACAAATGACTGTCATAATTTGTATTTGAGTCTTACTGGTCAATCAACATTATAAATAGAAAATTAGATTGGTAGTGAAAATTTGTAACTCTGGTGTGTGACAGATCAGAGAACAGATGGCTCTTTATAAAACTGAAGGGAAACAGCGTTTGAAGTAATAGACTTAACTAATACCAGGAGTATCATAGAAAAGGAAGGCATGTTTTCTTTTGAGCGAGAACATACAAAATGTTTACAGTGTAAACGTGTTAGAGTGCCACATGTGAATGGATGAAGACACACAGTGCAGTTCATGTATCACGCACTATATACCCCCACAAACCAGGGCCTCACTGAGTGGAACAGAACCTATGTGGTATCCAGCTTTTGTGATTATGCTTGTTATCATAGTCATACTGCCCTCCATTGGTTAAAGCTCATATTACAAAAACCATGCAGAGGGTAAAGTCGTTGGGGAAATTTCAACTTCAGAACAGTTCAGGATTGTTATTTTATCATTTAAAATTGATCACAATCTTGAAAGAGTTCATCAGCAGTTTCTCAAGATCAGCTATGATTTTAGAGTCAAAGTACATGATGGAGGTACTACTGGAGGTGCGCTCCATCCGAGATATCGTCATCTTATTTATCATTTTATACAATCACGGTTCAGTGATGCTGCAGTATAAGTTAGTTAGGATGAGACACTGAAGATTTGGCTTCATAGATGATGCATAGCTGAATGCAGTTTTCACTAAAAGCGTTACTTCTGAATGTGTTCAAGCACTTTTGCTGTTCTTTTCTATGTATTTTGCATAGTGAGGGGAAAAGGAGACCAGAGAAAAAGTGGTTGCGCATACATTGGATATTTTTAAATTTGTTACTTAAAAAAACCTTAAAAGACAAAGCAAATTTACTTACCAAAGCAAATTTTGAAATAATTTTAAATGCCCTACGCCCACAGAGTATTTGGAGAGATGTATTTTCCCCATTGCTCCCCATTAGTATCACAAATTCTTAGACTTATGTTGCACTCGCAGCCGAGGAGCTACTGCAGTGTCATGCGAGTGCTTCCCATAACACTGCACAGCAAGATGAGTGAATTCACAAAGTGATTCAGCGATTCTGCTGAATGGACGATTCTTGTTGGCTTTTAGGGGGATATATTTGGGTTCGATTTAGCGTGCTACAGATGTGACTGAGCAGTTTCATAAACTAGAGAACAAGAAGCTCAGTGTCTTAAAAGGTCCTACACACCCATGGTGCTCTAACACACTATCTGACTGGACCCGCCGTTGCTTTGTTGCCCCTGTTTAGCATCTTTATCATTCCACTTGGTGCATGTGGTCATAGACTGATGACTTACCAGCTTTCCCAGCCCAGCACTGTACACCTTCAGCCTGAGCAGAAGTGAAAACAGCGTTTAAAGTCTGTGTGACAAGTAACAGAAGGCGTGAAACCAAATTTACTTTACAAAGCTGCAAAGAAAAATGATTTCATTCGTGCTTAACTAATTCTGTTCAAGTTTAAAAATGGCTCAAGTTTTCTTAAAGCTCCTCACATGTGAAAACAGGCTCATAGCATTTAGTAGTGGCGTTTATAGGAAATGTGGTGCTGATTTAATAGCACATCTGGCACGAGGCAGAGGAAGGCAGCATTATATACCATACAGTAGTTTAATTTGTTAATAGCTCATATGGCAAACACTTAACTTTTAAATGATAACCTCACGTTTAAAAGGTGCTGGAGCTGTTTAACGTCTTTAACTCGCCACATGCACGTGAAGTACATTACAAGTGAACAATAGATTAAAATTTGGTTCGACACACACTGATGATGCCTCACTTTCTTGCTCTGGCATATTTATAGGTGACCTTATAATGCGACTACTGACTCACATAATGTGTGATCATGATATGCTGTTTATGACCCACATGTTTAGTACCCAGCTGTTGCTTAAAAGGCACTCTTAATACTTTGCTATTGTAACTATTTGTCCGTGTAGATCACTGAATTTTCTTTTGAATTACAAGGAGAAATATGAAGAATGACTATCATGGTGGTTGTAATAAAAAGTCAGATCATCACGAGGTTTATTACCAGATTATTCTGCATCATATTCACATCGCATACAGTATACACATGATTTAAGGCGATCAGCAAAAACTGCTAAATCGTAATAAACAGTAGACTGCTACAAACCACATTATAACCCTGAACACAGCTCTCATGAAGCGACGATGAAATGAACGAGTGAATTGTTAACTTCAGCATGAGGTTTACTGGTGAAAAAGTTTGACTTTGTGTAGCTGTCAGAGGCCTGACTAGAATAATGAGTACCTAACGTCTGGGAGGCAGGCCGAAGGTAGCTGATTTAAGAAACTGGTCATGTTTAGGATATTGCCATGATTGAAACCAGATGGTACTGAGAAAACACACACTTTTCATTTTTCATTACGCACTCGTTTGGGTGAAAGTCCTGAAGATATTATGTCGTCTCTTTTGAAGATGAGTCATAAAACCATGTCACACTGGCTGCGATGAGTTCCTCAGTGGATTCTGTAAGAACAGTTTCAGGACTGAGGTTTCTGCAAGTTATCTAAAGCTCTGTCAACAAACTAATAGACCCTGATGAAAAAGAATGCTCATTGAATCCGGCTAAAGCTCACTATCCTCATTCACTGACTTGCCAAAGAACTTACAGTTGAAAATATATCAGGGGGGAAAAAGGGGGTTAAAACCATCTACACCCATGCAATGTTTTATGCCTGTGCACATACAGCCACAGTCCCCGAGGGCCCGGAAGATGGTTTGGCAGGGGATCACGAAGAACAGGTCAACATAAAGAGCGAGGGAAGGCGAGGCAAGGCAGACGGAAGAGTCAAAAGAAAGCCGGCGAAGTCTTTGAATCCAGTGGAATTCCTCTCCTCCTCCGTGGCTCCTCTGGGAGGCGTCAGGAGCCTGTGGAGAGAGCGAGGTAAGACGGGGCCTGTCAGGAACAAAGCTCCAAATTCACATGATATGTTTAGCTAAAAGGGTGAAAGAGAAATGAATCAAAGCTTGGCGGGATCAAAGAAACGCAACAATAAAGTCAAGGCGGTTGCCATGGGACCAGCAGGAGATGCATATCATTTATAAGTTGTTCTTCGGCTCTGTCAGATGTGGAGGGAATTGATTGTTATTGTTTGGAGGATGAACTGCTGCTGGAGGGGGTTAAGAGCAAGGGTCATCATCACACAGCGAGAGGAATATATCTTCTCACTTTTAAACAGCAGCCGCCTGTGATCAGTGTCAGAGGCCAGCGCAGAAGCACCTTCAACTTGTGATGAGACAGACACAAAGACAACTTTGTCAACCCCATAAATATCTTATCGCCACAAACCATTGATAGGCTAAACATTTGTTTTGCATCTTACTCTGTCAGAGGTTATAATCACTGTTAGTGTTTGAATTGGAAATCAAATAGACTTAAGCTGTTAACTGGAGACTTTCATTTTTATGCATGCATTACTGTCCTTTTCAAACAAAGAATGCTAATCCTTTAAAACTTTGTAAAGGAATATGGAGCCCCCCCCCCCCAGATTTGCGAGTTTTTAGGGGATAATTTACCTTAATTACAAAAACAAGATTCTCTAGCAACACCAACACATTGATGAGTGATTCAGTTTTGTATCCTAAACTTAAATGATTTAAACTTCACAGTCGATGCGGTGCTTCCTATATGAGTTTTGACACTAACTATAAACCAAAGGGCTCTGGTTTCAGTCTAGAAACCTTCATTGAATCTTGACAATCTGTAATAAAGACATAAGGAAAAAAAATCCAGAAACTACAATATGATCCGGTAGTACAAAAAATGTATAATTTATTGAACTGAAATTATTTACGGCCTATTTAGTTGATCATCAAAATCAAAATATGTCAAAACCATGGCAGATTTTTTAAAAGAGAAACTAAACGGGCTGTATACCTCTAGAGATTAGAGAGGGAAATTCTGTTTGTTCTTGTTATTTGGTTGGGTCTAAAGCCTCGAAGACAAAGGCAACGTAAAATAACTCGGGTCTACCTGAGAACCCGAGAGCACAAAACAAAACTTATAAAAGAAAAACAAATCAAAGAGTTTCACTATTGCAAGGGATAAACAATGAAGGGTGAAAATGGATAGAGAAAAGTTAGACATAGTAATGTTAAGAAAAATCACCTAATAAATCAAAATGTTGCTGTATTGTTGGAGTCAAGTTGTTTTTAAGTATAAATAATATGAATTTCACAACAAGTAGCTTATTTATGTACTTATTTTAATTCCTATATTATCCAAAATGAGCTTTTCCACACAAACCAGTGACATAAATATTCCGCTTATGCCTTAATTACACACAATTAATGGATTTTCCCAAAAGAAAATCCGATAATATGACTGACATGACAGTGAGACATGATTTTGTATATGCAGGTGCCTGTTAGTGTGCATTTGTGTGTGTGTGTGTGTGTGTGTGTGTGTGTGTGTGTGTGTGTGTGTGTGTGTGTGTGTGTGTGTGTGTGTGTGCATGCCCAAGCAATGATGAGACCCAGTCTCTTGTCTGCTCTCTCAGATTGCGCCCATGAGAGATCCAAAAATAACAACAAAGAGCCCTCGGTGGGTGGGATGAAAGCTCTGTCACCAACCATTTCAGCACATAGAGTCTCCTCCCCTACTGTATCACTGAGTGACATCTCACACATCACATGGAGACACGAGAGGGAGGCGGACGCTCTCATTTGACCGCAACAAATATTTCCATATGTTAATAAGATTGCTGTTGGATTTAGTGGGGGCCAAATGGGTTCTGATTCGGAAGTGAAAGGTTGCATGTTACTGTGTAATTGCTGATGTTGACATTTATCATGTGTGGTTAAAAACTGGCTTTGAGGAATCATTTAACACTGAGCTTTTTTGCAAAAATGTAATTTTAAGTTAGATGAGAAGTGACACTCATGTGACCTAAATATTAGGATAAAACCACAAGGTCATTGACTTACCTAAAGACTAGCTTGGCTTTTTCCAGAGTTCACAGCTACATGTTAAAAACACATCTTATAAGACTAGATTAGGTTGTTTGTTTAGGGAACATAAAAATAAGGTAAGAGGGATCTACCTGCAGTAACTCATCTAGCTTTGGCATTACTACTACTAGATTTCATTTAAGCAGGGCTTGGTTTCCCCAAGCAGGTAACTCGAGGTCTCATATGGACACTTAAGGCTTATCTGAAAAGTGAGTCCCTCCCCATAGACTGTATAGCAAAGATGGCTTCCTGCTCTGTAAACGTGAAGGTAATAGAGAAGTACCTTAAGCCTGCAACTCTTAAAATTGCTCCGTCAATCTAGGGTAATAATAGAATGGCAACAAAAAATGGTGGTTACCAGGTGATTTCATGCAATTTTTTTTCATTTTGCAAATGATTAAAAGTAGTTGCAGCAACCACCTGGTTGCCCAAAGTTTTAGCATAAAACAACCTCAATGTCTGAGTTATCACTTTTGATCACAAGGCAGTTGCACAGGTCACCTGGTGGGAGGCAACCTGTCTCTAAACAACTGCACTCTGAGTTACAAGTTGCACAAATTACAAATTTACATCACTACAAGCATTTCTCAGTCAAATTGGCAAAGCTTTGTAAATATTTGCTGTCTAACTTATAAACAAACCATCAAAAGAGACCAGCAATCAGTCTGAATCACCATAAGCTTATGAGTGCAACACTTCTATGACACATCTTTTTGTAGTAGGGAACTCGACTTACTGTGTTGCCAAACAGTTGTATTCTGACAAAATTTTAATTTGAAAGCAAAGTTGCCGAGTTGGAAATGTCTGTAACTATGTCACTATGTGTCGTCAAATTCCTGAATTTTTGTTTCAAATTTGAGGTTCTGGCTCGAATATAATGTTAAACAGAATTTCTATGTGTGTAGATATTTGCAACAGAATGGAACAGATTTGAATTTTTCTCAGATTCATCAGGTTTAATTAAATGAAAAATTGTTTAATGGTGTTTAATCACTATATCATCACAAGCAGACTGGTCCCTGCCATCGAAGCAACTATTTTAAAAGGTAATGAGATCGCAAGGTCATTGCACACGGTCATGCCACATCCTCCAATCACTCCTAGTATGACAATAACTTAATAGTCAGCAGGAGCAGATGTCTTAAATAATGTATTATCTCAGTTACTAGTTGTTTTTGTTTTTGTGTATATATTCAAATTGTGTTTTTTTTTTAAAATTATGATCGCTATAAAAGTGTGCTTTAGGTTGTGCCTATGTATGCATATGACAAATCACTTTGAGCATGCCACTTCTTATACATAGATTTAGAATACCAAGATGGTGATAGCCAACACACTGTTTTCAAGGCTTTACAACAAGACTTCATTAACTACTGGGGGATGGTGGCTACATGCATCTTTAATATGTATTTGCTTTGCTAGCTTAAAAATAACACTTCACAAATGAATGATTCTGTCTTCTTTATACAGTCTACAGGTTTCCCCTTGCTTCCAGGCTTTGTGCTAAGCTAAGCTAGTCTTTCTTGCCTTCAAGTTAGTGTGCAGGCATGAGAGTGGTATTGATTTTCCATTATAACTCTCAGGAAGAAAAAAAAATTAAATTAGCAAACATACCAAAGTTAAATTATTATTAAAGTTACCAAATTAAGAAAAGCAAAAAAAAAAAAAAGTCATATAAGCACTAAAGAGAAAATTAGACATGAATCGATTCAAAATCTCTGCAGAATTACTGAAACACTGGAGTAAAGTGACTGTAAAAATCTACTGATCTGATACAATAAAAAAAACCCAAAGTAGTGTTTTTCAGAGTCCCTGCTAGTCGTTAAATTCACAGTGAAAATCCCTCCATGTTCTACCACTGATGTCAGGCCAACAAAACTACAAACAGCAATGAAGGACTCCATTGTTATTTCTAACTGGTAGAAGCCCTGAGGTTATTTTTCCTCTGCCTTGAAACAAATCAATGAAGCACAACTCACTTTGAACAACTGCACATTTGCTGAAATCAGATGTGGGTTGAGGAGCCAACCATCATCGCACTTATTCTGTTTGTTGACAGAGGAGGACTTTGATAAACAAGCCTGTTCTTTGAAACAGGTGCCCGAGCATGAGTTCAGTTTTGAGAGGCAATTCAGAAAACTGACTGATTAGAGGATGTTTGTTATTCTGCATGCAGCCATTCGGATTCTGCGTATCCTTCTCGAAGTCGCAGAAAGGCTTTCGGTATAAACAGTGATGCTATTTATTTTTCAGCTAAGATAACACAAAGGTTTGACATAGATATTTGCCAATTTTCAAATACCCAAGCAGTCAGAATGACTGTCTTCTCCCATCACTTTGATAAAAGCATCAACAAACAGTAGAACTTGATAAAAAATCGTACTCTTTCATGGAGGTTTCCTTTAGCCAACGTTGCCCCCATGTGGTTACAAACTGCACGACGTACAAGTTTACATTAGAAATGAACATCCTAAATCTTATGAAAGTTTCCTGGTGTTATTCTTTAACCTGCTTTGATTGCATCATTCATGTAAAATGTAAAGTCTGCCTTCTCAACTGAAAGACTGAAAAACTAAAGTTATGGCTTAGCTGCGGTGTGTTTTTCCTGGCTGTTCTACTACAGTAAACACAACACGCAGCCCGGCCGGTTCACAAACTCAGCTTATCCTCACTATCAACATATGGAAGTGTTTTGAAATTGCTATCTACTAGCAGCAAATGGTCTTAAATCAGTCATTTTAATATCAAAGCACTTAACACTAGAATGATGATTACTTGCAGGTGGAAAGCCATGCTGCTTGTCAGGACTGCATTTGAAGAAAATGACTGAGCTCTTATCCGACACGTACAGTACAGCCAGTGTTCAATAGGCAAGATCGAATTACAGAAGATTACTTTGGAGTTTCAGCAATTTTCCCAAATTACACTGGCCTTTGGTCTCTGGTAAACTTGATTGACTTGAATGGTTTTCATTAGAAAGCCTAGCAGAGTCTTAGCTGTTGATACCGGTACACAAAAGTTGAGGCATTTGAGGGTGAGCGGGTGCAGCTGGGACACTGGAAGTGAACGGGTATGCAAATCCTTTCATGGAAATGCTTCATCATGTTTTAAGGCAACACAGGCTAGCAGACTATGCGCTTTGATTTGTGAAACTCATCTGTGTTTCACAAGCCTGACATTCTCCTACTACGCAGCCATTTGGTCTCACTTAGTTGTCTTTCAAAGGATCTCCTCGGGAAAGCAATATAAGTTCTGGAGTTATTAAATCAACACAGGCTTTCATAATCAATATGGAAGAAAAGTATTGTAAGTATATAGTGCATTTGGTGGGCATTCACAATAAAACCTCATGTGATTTACACTCCGTGTCATATTTGAACTTGAGTCCACCCTCCCTCTGTCTCTCCTCATCCAAAGAACTAAATCTGAGTAATGGAAATCAGTTAGATGTCACAAAGAGCCTGAGCCCAGACTGACAAGAAAATAGCCATGAATAACATGACCACCCTTATTACCCTCCTAGGAAAATACTTAGAGTGGGTTCCAAAATGAAGAGTAATGCGGAGACACTTTCTGTGTCACAAAGAATAAGAGCTATTTATCATGGCCATAGATATTCCCACATATTCCCCCTCAGCTGTCTGGTTGCCTCAACCGCTGCCAAAAAAACTGAAATTCAAGAGGTAAATCTGCAAGGAGTTAAGGGTTGGTGTTATAGCTTCTTTTGATTAAGACACTATACCAGCCAACCCGATGCATAAAAGTCGAATCAAGTTCCCAAACTTAGCATAATCAGGTGTGATTCTCATAGTTAGCTGTCATTTAATGATGCCTATAAACCTGCATCTGCATCTGCATGTGCTGCTGGAAAGAACAACCAAACAGGGAAATCTGTAGTGTGTGTGTGAGAGTGTGTGGCCACATTTCTAGAAGGGTTCTTCAGGTTTTTGATGCCATCTTGAGGAGATTTACGGCTACAGCAGGAAACTAAACCACAGCGCTCATTTCAACTGCAAGATAAATATTTGGGTTACGTTTCCACGATATCCAGTGTCACTTAGCGTTTAAGATAGTCTATTTAGAGATTAATGTCAGAGGATGAAAGTGTAGTCATTATTTTTTTAGAGGGCAATTATAGTCGAAACCACCAAATGTTGTGTTTAACTTGTGAGAACTTTGATGTATTTGTCTGTTCATCAGCGTGATTTAAATTCCAAGCAAAAGCGCTTTAGGAAAGAGAGGAACAGATTGAAGTTTGAATTCCACTTAGTCAGGGGGGTGTAGCAGTTTTTCGGGGTAAGAGAATGAGGGTCGTGTAATGGATCCATCGAGCAGGACCGTTAATAAATAAATAAAGAAAACATAACTGATGCTTTTCAGAGTCTTTGAGTGAATGCGAACATTAAGTCATGGCCACTGGGGGAAATCCATCTGTTTACGAAAATGACATCCCACTTAGACATTATCGTTTCTTCTTTAATCATCTCCCACCATTTTATCCAGACATCATCAGGACATGACACTTCAGAGGTCAGATGCACACGCTCCACCCGCAGCCATCATCCAGCTGACAACACCCCAAATTTTTTTTGGTATGGCAGCTCCACACCGAACACTCCAAGACAATGAAGACCATTCACACGGATTTCAGTCCAAGCAAGATGATATGAGGTACTGCTGATTTTTTTCCTTTCACTGCAACAAAAAAACACATACGTAGGCAGCGCTACAGACTATTTTCCTCATTATAAAGCTGCAGACTGGCGCAGGCTTCTAATGACATTTGACCTGAGTGGCTACTCCCTGCCAACATTTCAAACCAGTGGGTGCGCCACCAGAAGGCCAGTTAAAAAAGACTGCCCAAGCCTTGAAGCATGGATGAAACTGGCAAACACAAAATATGGCTTGTATTAGGATTAACTTGTACTGCCTGTCAGATCTGATGTCTGCTGGCTTGCTGGACCTTGTGATCGGGGTGTGGTGCATTTTACAGAATAACTGCCACCAAAAAGAGACTTATTTTTCAAGGGTTTGCAAAGGATACCTTTATTTTAGTAGTAATTTATAAGGGCTCTAATGCATTATACCAAAGAAGTAGCAGGCTCAAACTGGCAGCCACGGTTTCTCTACTCCACACAATATCATAAAATATATTTTATAACACAACAAATCCTGTTGTATTCAACATACTCTGAATTAGCTCCACCCTAACCAGGTTTAAAAAATTAAATACTTGCACTTTTTTTAACCCACGTTTAAAGCTTGACATTTTCATGAACCGGATATTTTTTTTTTTTTTAAATGTGGTATCACCATTTCTACATGCCAGTGCTTCTTCAAGCAAACAAACACAAACAAAGCCTCCGTGTATTGTGGTAAAATGATTGAAAGCCACAATGATTTGTTTGCAAAGTTTAAATGCATGTTAATGGTTATGAAAGCTTTAGGGTAACACAGACCTCCGTGTTTGCTCAACAATTCAGCGATCTTACAGGTGAGAATTTAAAACACATTCAGGATTATAAGTGTGTAAAGAGCACACATGAAACACTTTAAAACAAAGACGTCTTTTATTGGTTATCAGCTAGCTGTTTTAAAGAACCACAAAAAAACAGTCCTGATTTTGGCAACGGTTACCTACAGCATACACCAAAATGTATACTGTGCATGTAGTGTTAAGCTTTGATGCACAGCATGGCATCCAGGAGGTTGTCTGTATGTCTGATATGCGCTGTGATGAAACCGTGGCTCTTCAAAAGCAGGCTATATTCAGTTGCGCTCCTCTGTTTCCCCTCGCTCATGCTAAGGGCCTGCAGCAGCCCACGACTGGGGCCCCTTCTGTCTTCATCCAGGAAGATCTCGCTTAGCAGGAGTCCACAGCCTAGCAACATGAAACATAAGCAGACACAGAACATCAGAGAACAGATTTGTACTCCCTTTTCGCTCTTTACATTATAATGTTTCCACAAAAAAAGTATTGCATAAGCAAGGCAGCACTCTGACTTGGCTTTAAGCCTTCGTCTTTTTCAACATTGAGCTCTTTGCAACAGCGGTTCAGAACAAAGACATTGTTAAACCCAAACTAACCAGCACCTGTCGTTTTAGCACAGCATGAGAATCAATCGGTCAAATCAGTTTCAAGCATCTGCAGAAAAAGAGCTTTTGAAGAATGAGAATATTATACTCAGCATAAACAATACGCTTTCTGTTTGAAGCGATGTTTGGCTGACATTCACTGTTCAGTAAAGATAAGTACTCATATGAGTGAATATAGCTTTACAAACCTGCTGTGCATGCATCTGCGATTTTACTCAGCAGTATATGCACTTTCTCATCAGGCAGGTCATGAAGAATCCTCGCCAGGATATACAAGTCTGCTTTGGGTAATTCGTCTTTTAAAAAGTCTCCTGATCATAAAGAAAGTGGAAAAAAAGCCCTCAAATTAATCACAGATTGAGTGGAATTTGTTGGCATATTTGTCACTCTGTCTAATATGATCCAAACAATCTTTCAGTCACAATTTTCAGTGTCACAAAACAACTGACCTGCTACAAATGATACCCTGTTGTCTGGGTGCTGTGGATGGAAAAATTCATTCAACTCGACAACAGCAGGTAAGTCAAACACTGTTACAGACAATCCAGGATGAGCTTCGGCGAATTCATAAGCCAAGGCACCGGTGCACCCTGAGACAGTGAATTAAGACAAAAGATGTAGAACAGTGGTTTCATATTCAGTGACAAGCTGTAACGTTTTGCATTCTTTTCTTACCTCCGAGATCACAGGCTGACTTATAGGTGGAGAGGTCAAATGCCGTTGCTATGGTTTTCCCTGTAATTTTTGCAATGTTGTGCATGGCCTTCATGAATCTCAGTTTGCCTTCCCGACTGCTGGAGGAAGTTTCCTTTAAAGAGAGAAGGTGAGTTTGAATATGCTCTCACCGGCACCGCAGATATATGACACAGAAATCAGAGATAGCCACCTGAAGCATTTGCTTGCTAAAGGCCTTCTCACGCTGGCTGGTGCCCTCCTGCACAGCACTCTCAAGGTGGGAGAAAAGTGGCCACATGGTTTCGTTACAGTGCTGGAGGTAGCCATGCAGTGAACACGGGGCATCTGACCTCAAAAAATCTGTGGCCAGATCTGCGTTCTCATACACTGGCTTTTGGCATGCTAACAACAGAGTGACAGCAAGATATTTCCAAATTAAGTATTAAATGCCTGCTGCTGAAGGCAAGGGAAAAATATCATGATGCAATTAATAAGAGAGCTGGCTAACCTTTCTCTATACTCTTCAACAATCCCAGAGATACACAGGCTTCCAGCAGACATTCGGTCCCCTTTGCAGATGCTTTGATCTCCTGGGCCACCTGTGCTGCATCCAGCCCAGGCCGGCTATGTAGCAGGTCAAACAAACACAACTTGGATGCTGTAAAAAGTGCCTGCAATGTTTTTGGAAAAGTAGAAGGGAATGCAGAAACAAAGTTAGCTTTTTTTTTCCTTTTATGTTGATGTGAGATTGTTGTTAACGAAAAAGCATATGCTTCCTGGTTCTTCAAATAGTAACACAAACATTTCTATTCATAGCAAAGTGCATGATTTACTGTATTCCACTACAGCTGCATACCGGTGAGCTACCATCTCAACTAAAAACTATTGTTCTCTAGTTCATTATTTACTTTATTTTCTTTAGAGACAGACAACAAGATCAGCAACAATCTGTGTGCTAAATGTAAAAAAAGTAAACAGAGTTTGCTGATGTTTCCCACATCCAGCTCATAGTTATGGATGAATGAACTGGAATTATACCACGCATTAAATAACACATTATGATTGCCTGTAAAGGTTTGATAACCATAACTTAAGGTGTTATTGTGATCACTTTTTCTATTTTTTCACATTTTACCACAATCATTCAGAATATTCAGGACTTAGAAAGCCTCGCTTGATTTGATAGGCGTAAGCCAAAGCAGTTCAGGACCTGAGAGGAACTTCTCCTTTCTACTGACGATGACTTTCAGAAACAGATTTAGCAAACACAGCAGTAATCTTCTACTGTGCAGTGCCACCTTCTCAAAGTGGAAACTTGTGAACTTTAGCCTGACAGTCTCGTAAGCAAGTAAAGCAACATCTGGGTAAGACAGTCATTTGAAAAGCTGGACTATTCAAACTGAGATTTTTGACAGCAACCACCAAATGTTTATCTAGAAGAAACTAAAATAAGCAGCATTTAATGTAAGAAGAGCAACTTGCCCGCTGTTAAATACAAATACGTGGGTGGAAAGACTGAGATTTAGTGATGTGTGGGAACTGGTACCACAGGAAACACTCTGCACATGTGAATGTATTGCACTACATATCAAACTTTAAATGCAATTGTTCCAGTTTTGTTTACCAAAAGGTTTTTAATTCCCTTCTTTTAACGTCGAAAACCCAGAAATGTGTTTTAGCTCAATATTTTGCACAAACCTGTATTTATTATTTGCTTAAATCTGTGTCCTCAAGATTTGTGGTCACCTTAAGCTTCACAGGCAACTTGCAGGGTACACAGGAAGTCACATAAACGTATCAAGAAATATGTCAGCACATGTCTCCGTGCAAAACCACCGCAGATTGGTTTCACTGATTTGCTTGTATAGAGTGGAAGCTTTATTTTGCAAAAATAGTGAGCTTTGGATGCAGTTAACTCAAGACAACTCAAGGTTTTAAGCTGAGCTACGTTACTCATTACATCTTGTGGAAGCCAACTACACAAAGAACAAACACATAAAGTTGATATTTTTTCTTTAACAGGTCTTTTACAGAAAGGACTTTTTTTTTTATACAAAGGCACTGATTACCTTCGAGGCTTTGAATCCATCCATCAGTTCACAGATTCGCTCCAAGTCTCCTCTTGTAGGTTCAGTCACCTGCCCTCTCCTTGTTATCGATGGTAATGTTGCATTGTCATGAAGCTTGACCTTCCTGTTGTCTGTATGTTTAGACGTGCTATTGACCAATGTCTGTGAACTTTCACTTTCACCGTCTTCTCTTTTTACCTATGGGAAGATTTTCTATAAATAGTGTCAAAAGGCGACAGATTTTTGTTATAGAGTTATAAAAACAAACCTTAAGGGCAGGACTGGCTGTGGGGGTGATCTGGGTGTGGAGTCTTTGAATGTCACAGGGGCTGCTTGGTCTGCGAACGGATGAGTTGTGGCTGGGCAGAGCTTGTGAGCTGGAGGGGGGCTGGGTGGGTACTGAGATGGGAAGATTGTCGCTGCAGCTTGAAAGGGTAGACGTGCTTTTCAAAGAGGAAGTACAAAAATTGTAAATAAGGTCTAGCTGTTTGCAGAAGTGGTTTAGGGGAAAACCCACAACATTGAGAAAGTCTCCATGGACATACTCGACCAGCATGCCACCCAGAGCCTGAATACCATAGCCACCAGCCTTGTCCCTGAGACACACACAGAAAGGTTTCACTTGTACAAACACATGTAGGCAAAGATCAATAAACACATACTGTAAATGATCAGCTGTTTACTGGATGCATTCTGCAACAGTTTCACACTATTTCTGAACTGAGCAGAATTGTCATAGTTTGCTGACTCGTGTCAAATGGGACAAGGCAAACACAGCTGGAACAAAATCAGGCATCAAAGTCCAAAAAGCAACAAGTTCATGAAACTCACAAGCAGTTAAATGACCTCCATTGATCGAATACTTAGAAAGAGTCAACAATAACTGTTACAAATGTGAAAAGTTAAAAAGATCACACTTACATGGGCTCACCACTATTGATGTACTCCCATAGCATATCTTCTGAGAGATCAGCAAACTTCACTTTAGTTTCTTCGTAGAAATCTACCAACTGGTAATCGACTTCTTCATCTTGAAGGCAGCATTGAAGAAATGAAAAAAGAGTCGCAAGACAGAATTGCCCAATAAATGTCTTCTACATATTTATGGCAGAAATGTTTCTCTTACTATTTTTGCTTAAAACATCTGTGCTAGTGATCTGTAATAGGGAACTGCTTCTTTCTGAATTTCTTTCATTTTACAGAAAAATAAAGTACAAGTGTGACAGTTTCTGAGTCTGTACTTACTTTCTTTTTCATGGCAGAGGACAATAGCTACACCAGTGAACACACTGTGCTCTTTACCACTCAAACTGGAAGAGAAGGACAAAATCACCATTATATCTTTTTCCATTTTATGGTTTTTTAATGTTAACTCTGAATGTTTCCCATTGACACAGACCTTGACAGCATCCTATAAGCATCATGTTTGTCCACTGGTTTCTCCAGAATCATGCCATCTACAGTCTGTGAAATAAACAGTTGGCTAGAGTGAATAAAGAAAAACTTTACGGTAGCCATTAAGAAAATGCATTTGCTTTTGTGCTTTTTTCTGTCTTACCACAATTGTGTCAGCCCCAATAACTATATCTGGAGTCTTCAGGTGTTTCTAAAGCAAATCAAGACAAAGTGTTCTCAGTGATGACATCTGACTGGATAAATTCTATTATTTGTCATAAAAAAGTAGCTTATCTTACAAAGGGCATCCTCCTGGCTACCTCCAGGGCCTTCTGCTTGGCTGTCTCAACAGCATACTCATGAGGTGCTTTGAAAAGCCCTTTATCGAGGGTTTCCTTAAACCAGGACGGCACAACCTCGAAACGTAAACCCTGACAGATAAGAGGACAAATCAAACAAAACACTTGTTATATTTAATAGGACTTACGCCACTCTTATCAGATTTACCAACCTATGAAAAATCCAGTCAGTATGGGTTTCTTAAATCAATAATCCTTTAAATTAAGTTTAAAGTAGTTCCTTCAGTGAACTAGCTATACATGTTTTTATTTGACATGGCTTTTCTAGCTGTGTCAAATAAATAAATTTGTACCCAATGATTGATTTGAACTCTGTTATTTTTTCTAAATTTTGCTCTGTAAATCTGCTCTCTTAATGTGGATTTGTCTGCTTTTTATACTTTAATACAGCTGCTAATTTTTAACCAACACCATAAAACTGCCATGTTTTAAAGAACTTAAAAATCAAATGTCTTCTCCCTTTTTCCTTCCATTTCACCCATTATAATGAACCAGACTACATGCTAGGGATGATGATGAGATGATTTTTTACCTACTAGGGTTTTACACATTTACACTCAGTCCTATTGTGCAAACTCAAACTACATTCTGTGAATATACGGAATAATAAGGAATAACAAGGGAATAATCAGGAAAACGCATACTGCACTGCGGAGAATCTCAAGTCTTCTAGGAGAAGCGCTGGCCAGCACAACCAGTTTACCAGCAAGCTTGGAAATGACTGGGTTCAGCACCATGGTGGCCTTTAGGTCGAACTGCCAACAAGGTGAACAGAGTTAAACATTACAGATGTGTCCTCTGCGGCTCCCTTATATCAGAGCTAATTTTATCATAACATGAAATTAGCTCTGATATTTAAAAAAAATATTATTTATGTATTTTACAGGATCCAAGTTATGTTTGTAAACTGTATTTTAAGATTTAAAGAAAGAACAATTCTCGCCTCTGAGCATATATAACACGAGGATGTATTGTGTTCACGCACAATTAACAATGACCTTAAAGAATACAGTGAGCACTTTAGAGAAATCCCCACTCAGTTGCATAACATCTTAGCAAATAATTTATTGCATAAAGTCAGCAAATAAAGACAACTTCATATTTCAGGAAGCAGCGGGCGTAAGTAGCGTAGCATTACACAACACGTATATTTTACACAAGTAAGACATTGACAGCGTTATGAAACTCGACGAACACAGTTTCACAACACTAAAGATCTGCTTTAATTACCCTGCTGTTAGCAACACTAATTCATTTGAGCTAACTTGTGCTAGTTTGCGGCGTTTAAAGCTGCGGAGCGAGAAGAAAGAGGAAAAAAATTAACCACGAGTGAACAAAATGTTACTGCAACGTTTGGCGACCAAGTTCACCCCAAAGTGACACGGTTAAAATATCTCATGTGTTCACTATTATACTATAGTACATGTATATAGCAGCTGTCCTTCTTACCTGTACAACTCGGGGAAACTGACAGCAGGACCCGCCTGCTGCGTCACGACGCATGCGTGATGACGTAATAAAGTAGGCGTCTCCAAGAAACGCACACCAGTTCCACCAGTAAACTACTGCTACTACTTACGACTACTACTACTCAGGGCTGGACTGGGACAAAAAAAAAAAAAATCAGCCTAGGCATTTTGACTAGTGACCGGCCCACCATGGTATTATAGGAAAAGCCATAAAGCCTTTATAATAAACTTAAACCTACACCATCTTCCCAATTCTGGTATTCTAAACAGTACTTAGCAAAAATATAAAACAACCTAATTTATAATTACATATACCCAGAGATGGGCAGTAACGCGTTACTGTAACCTGATTACAGTAAAGTAAGGGATTACTATTGCAAAAACGGTAATTAGATTACCGTTACTTTCCCGTAGGAACGCTGCGTTACTGCGTTACTAAAACCGTGATTTTTTTTGCAAGAATGTCTCACGACAGTGACGTAAGCGAGTGCGACGTTCGTGACAACAGCTGTGTGCAGATCAACAATGGATCATATATCGAGTGTGGAGAGAGTATGAGCATGCAGCGTTTAAAACGTGGAAGTACTGACCTTACTTTGAGTTTGATTCCATAAAAAGTGACAAAAACATTAGTGTCCGTTGTGCGTGGGAAGAAAAGTTCTTTTTACACCGAAAAAAACCCTAAACAAGCTCCGAGTGCACAACGACGTAATGGGAAATTCACAGAGAAACTCGTGGATTCTTCACCTGACCGCTGCAGCACACCTGCACCAGAGCACACCTCCGCCTACCTCACTCCTGCTTTACAGGTGAAAATAGAGCAACAGGACCGCTAGTCTTTGATTTTATTTATATTCTGCTGTGTTTTACTTGCATCTATTTGAAAGACTGAGTGTAAACACAAAAAATATTTTATTTTATGTGCTGGAATGTGTAGAAAATAGGTTTAAATGTTAAACTACTTTCTTCAAGCCAGAGAATGGTGCATATAATTTAATTTTTGCTTGATGCATAAAGTTAAAAGATTAAAACTGATAAAACAAGTTAAAAAAAGAGACTTTTCCATTTGATTACATTTTGTATGATGGATTATGCAGAAAAAGTAGAATTGGGCTGACAGATCTATCGCTTTATTACCTATTCAGGTTGTAAATCGTGTTTTTAAAAAGTAGCTAAGTAACTAAGTAATTAATTACTTTTGAAAATAAGTAATCAGTAAAGTAACAGGATTACTTTTTTGGGGAAGTAATCAGTAATTAGTTACTGATTACTTTTTTCAAGTAACTTGACCAACACTGCATATACCTAACTAATAGGGTTGCCAACTCCCAGGAAAAAAAGAAAAGAAAAAAAATAGGGAGCCACTCCCCCACCCTCTGCCTCAAGATGCTTAATTGACAAAACCAATTTTAATTGAATGCACATATAAAACAAATGCACAGAAATCTATTATTTTTCTCCAGTAATCAAATAGATTCAAAATCTTTCTTCAACAGAATTGCAGACTGCACAGATGGTACCTTTCCAAAGGAAAGAATACAATCCGGTCCTTAAGTGATGACATGACGAATCCTACTTCCGGGTCTAAAGTAGTCTGCGTTTAATATGGCTTTTGTGTTGTTAACATGTTTAATGTTATGTATTTTCTTCTATTTAATCTCAAAAAGCTCCTAAAACAGTCAGTGGTCACTGTTGACCTCCCTCGGCTTTTATTACCGCTAATCATTTATTTAAGCTCAGTTTTTAAAACCTTAGTACGTAACTACAGCCCAGCCCATGCAGCAGTATATGAATGACTAACCTCGTATTGTGGATGGATTATCTCAGTTGTTCTCCTGGCTGAAGTTTGGTCCTTTTACAGCATCCTGCCATGCGATTACATTTGTTCCTGACCACTGAGAACACTCACGTTAACTTAACTTTTATAGAGTGGAAAAAAAGTTAGCTTGTTTATATTATGCTGTGTCGCTAGCGGTCACGTAGCACATCATTATATACCAGCTAGCCAAACTTCAGTAACCCTACAAACGTCACTGCTGTTTAGTTTTCTGTCTTCATTTATGTTGGAAGTGATAGCAGAGCTGTACGTTTTAATTTGTTTCCAAAACCCTGCAGTCAGGACATGCTATATTGTATTTAGATAGAAGCTAGCGAGCTAACTTCCTGCTAACTTCTAACTCCGTTAAATGTCATAAATTCCGTTTTCATGGATGCCTGGATGTTAAACTCAATTGTTACACCTGGTAAAGCAGAACGCTGATCATTTTATTAAAGATGAAAGACTTTAGACAGTTTTTCAACTCTCAGTAATGCCATAGTGATCGTTTGATATATGGACCTGCAGCGGAGTTTAGGCCCAGACACGGCTAGTGACGTCAGACTTATCGACCGGATAGGGCTTTGGAGTTGACGTAACGCCGCAATGCATTGTGGGAGCACGGCGCCATTTGAGAAGGCCACGAATCAAAACAAACACACTGTGTTGGAAGGATGACTTCCAGAACCATGCTCAAAATCAGCTCAAAAGTCAAAGGACTGTATCGAGACAGATTGCGCCCGGACGCCAAGAGACGGTACTTGGAAAAAATAGCGTGCATTGGTAATGTGGACCCGTATGAAATACGGCAGTGGAGTAGAAACCCTGAAGACCTACCGCCATTGTCCTACCCTGATACCTTCTCGTACCTTGTCTGTGGAGTCAGCGCATACACCGCGAATCATTTTCGGAATTATAAATCCCTGGAGGCGCACATCTAATTCACAAACGGTTGGGTACAAGAGTTGGCCGCTTTTGAGCCTCCACGTTGTATGTTGACCATATGACCAAGATACAGCCAGAGGTTGCACATAACATTGACTTCTCCTCAGCAGCTGCCCCAAAAATTGCTCTAGAAGAAAACATAAACACACCGTCCGAAAAAAAAGGCAAATTCCACTCACTACTCTGGAGAAGTTGTCACCGATAAGCTACTCCATAAACAGAACACAGTTCTGCTGCATCACACATTAGGATGTTTGTTCTAATTTTCTATGACCTCAGCGCATTGAAAATAAAACTAAAAGCCTATAAAGAGCAACATGAATTTCTTTAGAATTTGAATGAAAATGTCGGGAGCACACCAACAAAAAATGATGGCAGAGAACTCGATATCAGCTCGTCTCACCGCTGCTATCCAAGCCTGATGTTCACATTTGGTAACATCAGATACATGAGATCCCTCATGTTGCTTTCAGGAGGGGAAACGATAAAAAGAGAGCCCATTTTCCAGCTTATTCCCTTCCCGATCGTGCGATCTAACATTGCAACCGACAACATAGCAAGTACGAGCCATAGCTGATGTTTCCGTGTGCTTTCGCCCCTGTAGCCCTTTGTTTGGCCTACTAAGATGGCGGCTCAACCAAAAATCATGGTCACGCCCCCTCCCGTGACATCACGCTCCAAAGCCCTATAACTTACTAGGGTATATGCTAACCTTAATACTTACTGAATACAATAATGGATTTTTATACATTTTAAATCAGATGAAAACTTTGGTTGTAAGATTCAGATAAATATTTAATAAAAGCTAGACATAAGAATAAGAAAGAAAAGTATTTCTTTGTGCCCCTCTCCCTGTTAATGCCCTACCTGCCCCCCTGGCAAAACTTTGCTAGACCCGCCCCTGCACAGTTACCAGCTGTCAGCTACAAAGGATCCTGGTGTTATTTGTCTCTCAGCAACAGTTCATAACTTCCCTTCAACCTAAAATGTAAACCTGTTTCTCCATCACCTGTTCATCTGTGATGATTCAGTAAGGACATCTCCTGGTTTCATCTTCATGTTTCCCTCTCACCACATATCCAAACCGAAATCATGACCAGCAGCTTTTACAGCTGTGGCTCCAGCAAACATCAGCTGATACTAGAAAGCAATATTAAATAAATGCTAACAACAGCTGATCAAGCTTCAATGTGCTGCTGTTGTTTAATGCGACCTCCGCTGGTTTCCTCTTTCTGGCGCAGAGAGAAAAGCCGATCAGCTGATCACTGATCAGTTTCATGATTGAATTAGTAACTTTCTAGCTGAAGTAGTACGGGACAAATCGCGTTCCTTCTCACCTCAACTTTAAAGTTCGACCTCCTCGGCTGTAATTGGTCCAGCCCAGAGTCGATCATGACCAACTGGCCAATCCACCACCATTCATTTATACCATTAAAAAAAAGAAAAGAAATAAAACCCCATCGGCCCATTAAAACGAAAAATCAGGAGCGGCCAGTCCAGCCTTGCTACTAATAATAATAAAATAAGTAATAGTAATAATAATAACAATTTTATTTATATAATGGAAGAAACTGAGACACACACGTGTATGTGTATATATATATATATATATATATATATATATATATACACACACACACACACACACACACACACACGTGTGTATATATATATATATATATATACACACGTGTGTGTGTATATATATATATATATATACACACGTGTGTGTGTGTGTGTATATATATATATATATATATATACACACACACACACACACACACAGTACAGAGAAAAGGTATTTAAAAAAAATAATGAGATACATTGTTACAAAGTCAAAAACAGTGCGGCTCATACAACATATTTGATTTATGCTACATAATTGCACATGCTACATAAATTCTAAAAACAACTGTTATATGAATGTTTGTTAAAATATAGATATATACATATAAGCTACATCATTAAAACTACCTGCATAAGATTGTGTAGATCCCTATCAGTCAGCCAAACCACTTCTGGTACAGTGGCACAAGGACAAGGGACCCCTGGGGTGTCCTGTGGGTTGTGGCACCAGGCTTTTGCCAGAAACTCTTTGTGCCCGAGTGATTGTGGGGGTCTGTCTTTTGTGGATTGGGATTATTCCAGCTCATGATCACATTTCTGTCTGGCTTGGAAAATCCACTTAACAAATCCTGCATTTGTTAAAGTCAGATCAGAAATAATAAGGGGAAACAGGGTTTTCCACCTATGACAAATGTGCTTTGTAATGAGGTGATGGATTCTTTAAAATAAATAGAAAGCTAATGCAGGGATGATAACTAGTTACCCAGGACACACAGCTGCTCTTCATGTTCATTTATTCTGTTATACACACACACAAAGAAAAAACAAACAAAAAAACCCCAACTGGCACAAATGATTTTGAGATTTGACTCAAGACAAAGAGCTTCTCTGACTCAGAATAACCCGCTCTGACTTCCTTTCTGAAGTCTTTCTTCCCCTTTGACCCATTCTTGCTCTATGCTGTGGTGATTGTGGTTTCAAAAACACCTTTCTCTGTGCTCATTCTTGACCTCACTGCGCAGAGTACAAAGTCTCTTTATTTTCCATCTTCATTGAATCTCCACTGCTCAAACTCTGCAGATGTATTATCTCTCTCAGCTTTTGTCTGAAGTCCTTACATGCAAAGTAGTAAATGAATGGGTCGAGGCAGCTATTTAGACAGCTGAAGCACAGAGACAGCTTGTAGGCTGTGTAGATAGACTTCTTATAGTAGAGTCTCAGCACGCTATGTATCAGCAGGAGGATGTTGTTTGGACCAAAGCAGAATGTGAAGACTAAGAGAACAATGACTGCCAGACGGATTGCTCTCTTTTTCTGGGATGTCTTTGAATCACTGGCCAGCTTGCGTATGACACTGATGTAGCAGAATGATGTCACACAGAACGGAAAGAGAAAGAGAACAAAGACCATGCTGAAGAGGAAGGCTGCCCAGGCCGCCATGGATGGAAGCATTTCTGTCTTCAGTATATCAAAACAGGTTGTAATGTTAAGCTGAGGAACGCGATAGGTCAGGTCTGTCGTCATCAGTGGATACAGAGTGCTCAGGACCAAACCCCACATGACGAAGCAGCTGATAAAAGCGATCAGTCTCTTCTTCCTGATCCGCCTGAACAGCATGGGCCTGACAATGCCCAGATAGCGGTCGATACCGATGGCCATCATTGTAAGGATGGAGCAGTACATATTGGAGTAGAAAACGAGGGTCACAAAACTGTAAATGGGAAGAAAGAAAAAACGTTTTCTGTTTAATTGCTGGCTGAAGTAAAAAAAATAATCAGTAACAGGTTCAGGAAAATGAAGTGAATCTCGACTACACTTTCGTATATTTTCTATTTAAAGATGTGACTACTTTCACTGTCATAGCATCAAGACTGTCACGCTCTGTCTCCCTTGAAATATCTGTATAAAATCAGTGTAATAGAAGAAAAGCTGTGGCACATGTATATATATACCTTGATATATCTATATAACTTTGTTGTCTTCAACGCAAGTTTTTTCTGCAGATTAATCAATAATCCCCCTGTCCCATTAATGTCCGAGCTTAATAAAAAGTACCTGCACATGTTTGGTCCCAGATTCCATTGATATCCTTGGAGCTGGTAGGAGATCTGAAAGGGCAGAGCAGCACCAAGAGCCATGTCGGTAAGGGTAAGATTTATCATGAAGATGATGGAAGGAGACTTGGGAGAGGTACGGAAGAGGAGAAGCCACATGGACAAGCCATTTCCCACCAAGTTAATGCCGGTGATGAATATGTACAAAATAGAGATAGAGATGGCGGCGCCAGAATTCTGCAGAAAGTTTATCGTGGCGTTGTCTAGTTTGCTGGAATTCACCTTCATGTTTGAAAGCGAGCGGTCTCTCGTCACCTGTGTGCAAGGGTTCAGAAAAGCCTTGTGAGGTTCACAGAAGACAAGTCAGTTTTTTCACAATATACTGGTGGAAGTAAAGAAATGTTATTTACACTCTAAAAATATATATGTTGGATTTACCTAAACAAGCATGCACACCAATCGCTTAATAAAATAAAAAATAAAAAATCAAGCAGCTGAAAGTAGCCTCTAATATTACAATGGCAAGTCAGAAATCTTTTTTAAATTTTGAGTGTGAAATATTTAATTTGACTAAGTCATGTAAATTTAATGTACCCGGCCAAAGTAACCAAGCTTAATTAATGACTCCATTTCACCATTCCTTTGTGCTGTACCCTGTTTGGTTACATGATAACAGCTTTTTGTTAACATCTGAACAGCAGCCATGGATGAGCACACCGAATGGATAAACACCGACACTGCTCTCGCCTACACAAGCATTGGAAACCACATCACTTGTTCCCAACAATGAAAGTGTAAACACAATCTTAACTCAAATGAAAATCACAGCACAACTAAAAAAAGAGAAAAGAAATAAATCAGTGCAGAACTGTCCTGGTGACAAAAGTGTCAAAATCAACTAAACTTAGCACTAGTATAACGTTGCATACACAATTTAAAGTACAGTTGGAGGGATTGTTTGCACTGACAGCTTGCAGCACATCTTGATGTCCTGCATTTCTCATACATCAATATAAATGACTGAGGGAAGAAAAAAACCCTCTCATCCTGTCTGAAGTGCTGTTACAAACAGTATTTTGCTGCAGAAACACGAATGATTGATCTCAAGGTGTGAAACAAATACCTTTGCCCTTATTCCAGGAATCTATTTCTGTGTTGATGTTCGCGTGCAAGCAGCACATGTGTCGGGTGGAGTTTTCACACAGGAAAAAGGTATGCATGATTTGTGGTGCAGAGTGCCAACTGTTGCTATGGCTTATTTTTTTCAATCTTGTGAAATGCTCTGGGGAGCTGATTTGTAACCTGTAGCAAACAATATCCTTAAAAGGCTTAAAACCGTAAACTGAAACTGCGAGACGATGAACGCTACAGCAAAAGCAGTGAATACAAGCACTTTTTCCTCACGCGCCATGGCCCGCATGGCAATCGTGGTGAACAAAGTTACCACATTACAAAGAAAGGTGAAATCTACAGACCACCAACTTTGAGTCATTGAAAGTTTCTTTCAGTTTTAAGCGATGGGAATTACGTTATTACTTCATCGCTGTTACTGTTAGTGACGACAGCACCATTTTGGTAACTTACCCTTTTTCATTTCCTGAAAACTATTTCTCATATCACTATAAAGGCACATTTTTACTAATGTGTTCTTCAGAATTATATTTTAACATTACATAAACTCACTCACATTGCCTCTCATGAAATTTGTTCAAACTGTTGTCGCGTCAACGCTGTCGTAATCGTTTCCTTTTTTAACTTTTAACTAAAGCACATGTATTTAAAAAAAAACAAAAAAACATCATGTTGAATCTACTATTAGTGAAAAGGTAAAAATGAATACAAACCATCTAAAATAATAACAATAACAACTGGGCTCGTCTTTATTCAGTAACACACTGGGAAATAATGCGTATTGTATACAAGAGCTGAGAACTCACCTTTGCGAACACACGCTGAAGCCACAAGTTGGCATCTGAGTGTCAGTTATAGATGGGTTACAGATATTGTGACTAAGGAAGGCTGCTGAGGAAATGGGGGGTTTGAACTTACCGTGCCAGAATCGCAGGAAATGGATCATGTGACAATCTTTATCCTACCAACTGTACTAACGGCCACCCATTAGATTCAGTCTTGGAAATTACTTGCAACAAGGCAGACATGTGTGACTCACCTCAAGCTTATGAGCACACGTTTACTTGCCACGTTCCCCCACATGCTCGTCTTATTCCTTCCCATGTTCGCCATAATAACTTCAGCTATGGCGCTCCTGTGTAATCAGTTATTTAGTAAAACATTGTGTGACCGAACTCTACTGAAAGCTTCTAAGAAATGAGACTAGAAATGTAAAAACCCACTATGTTTGTGTACAGATTTATAGTAAACCTCTTAAAGTCTTTGGGAGTTCCCAGAGTGTCATAGTGTCTCTTTCGCTTTTGCTCATTAAGTGAGATTATAAAGAAGAGAGAAGGCATAAAGTAAAACCTGTGACATGTATGCCAGTGTGTGGCGAGGAGGAGGAGGGGGGATAAATTTGAACAAAAACTGAGCAAAAATAACAAAGTTTAAGGACTAAAGACTATAAAGAGGGACCGTGAGAGAGTTTTTAGGTCTGAGGAAATACCAACTGCCACCTTCAACACCTATATGAAAGTGTGAACATATACCCACGAATGTGATATTACAATTGTTAAGAGTCTTGTGAGTGAGAATGCATGTTTTTCGCACATTCATGAGAATTACAGTGTGTACATGTGTGCTCTTATTCTGCTGGTTTCCTGTTGATTATGATACTTCTGCTTTATCTGGGGGAAAGATGACAAACTGTGCCTGTGAGGATATTCTGAAGAAAGAGCAAAAACAAAATGCATGAGCAACTTTTCTTCAATGTCACTTGCGACCCAGCCTTCAACAGTCTCACTTCACCAACTTTACTCTTCCTGCAACGACCGAATACCAACTATATTCATATGCAAACAGTAATGACTCATAACTAGCAACTGTTAATGCATATTATGCACAGGTAAATCTGGCTTCACCCAAACTGTTAGACAACCACACTAACAGAAAAAATTAACGGTTTAGTCTTTTTATTTTCTCACACTTATGGAAAATTAAAGCAACAACAAAATGATCCAAGAGGTATTACATGTTTAAACACTGTCAGTTTCCATGTTGGGACACGTGCAAAAACAAAAACAAAAATATAAGGCTTTTTAAATGAATATTTGTAGCTTCCCCATTACATTTAGTTGATGGCTTTATTAGAAAACCATGCAAAGAGCATAAAAAATTAATAGTGGTCACCCATTGGTGCCATACTTTGCAATTTTACATAATTTATTTCTAGGAAATACTTTATAGAAATGTAGAGAATGTGTTCTTCCTGGCTCCTGGGTGATCAAGTACAAAGCTTGGCTCACACGCAAAAACAGGATCTCTGTTGTAGAGACAGAGACGCCTGAAAAATAGGATGGACCAAATTTAAGACACGCAAGTAAAATGGAACATTTCCCCTCATTCGCTCGCTTTTACACACAACAACACACACAAAATTTCCTGCCTGGCATTGTTTACATCCATTTTCTATACGTTCTAGTTGCAATATTCTTAGTTTACATAAAATCTATAAGAGCATTATAAAATATACATGATCTGAGAACTATAGAGGATGCAGAGGATGAGGCAATGGTCTCACAAGTAAACTACTGATGGATGCTGCCAATTAGCTGCCTCCCACAGGGATCACACTTCAATATTATCACTACACAGAATGACACATAACTGGCTCAAGTGCTGATGAAGTTGAAAGTAGCTAGCAGAGCAGTTTCAGTAGCAGCTATAGCGCCAATCTCTGAATGAGAACACAGGAAGAGCAGGGCATAAAACAAAAAAAGATTTGTTTCACTGTTGTGCTATCATTTTGGTATTCTTTCCTCCAAGTCTTCATGCTCGAGCAGGCAAAAAAACCCCCAAAACAGAATCCTGACCAACACCCAAATCTCTGAATTTCATCACACCTAACACACAGAAAAATTACTACTAGGCTGCTTTTGAAGTGCTTTTTCTTTCTCAGCGGGGTATATTCATCTTGAAAGCTCAGTGATAACCAGTCGAATGTGTCACCACCAACTTAGGTGAAGGATGAATAATTAACTCGTTTTTACCCCTTAAAGCGTCCACACTGCTCACTGCTCATCTTTACTTTTCTCAAAACCTTTCTCCAGCCCCGTTGCCATGGTCGCAACCTCATAACAGTGCTCCGTCCTGGATTCAGGCGAGTGGCCCACAGGGATGCAGTCGTAGCCTTTGCCTGCCGAGCTCATGCGCTTCCGGTTGCGTGCACCTGGCTGATAGAGCTGCATGGCTGGACGGTCCTGCAGGGAGAAAAGAGCGCAGGGACATGGGAGAGACGCTATATAGTAGCAACTTGATTACACTGAGCCTACCTACTATGTGTGGTTACTTGCAATTTGTGATTACAATAGTGCACACTATGGGTGATTGCAGTAACTATCTCCAAGGTTAAATACCATTCATTCAATTTCTAAAAGGGATCTGCTTATTCATACACAACAAAGCAAGTTCACAGTTCTTTTGGGTGAAACTGCTGCATATAAAGCTCTACTGAAGTGTGTGAATGTGTGTGTGAATGGGTGGATGACTAGATATGTAAAGCGCTTTGGGGTCCTTAGGGACTAGTAAAGCGCTATATAAATACAGGCCATTTACCATTTACTGAAGTATTTTGTGATTCCAGTGGGAGTTGCACAGAATCTGGTAAATTGCTTCAAATAATAGGGTATTAAAAATTGTTATTTTGGGGGTTGAAAACCGTGTGGCTGAAAAAGAACAAAAGCAAACAAAAATAAGTAGTGAATTTACAGCTGCTGGCATCATCTCTGCTTGAAGCCTGAGGCTACACTAACTGACACCTAGCTCTAAACACAAATGAAGCTGTGAAACTGACAGCCTTCAAACAACAGTGTGGGTTTCACAGGTCTGAGAGTCTGGCAGGAGCAAAAAAAAAAGTTGAAAAACCCACTGATGATATCTTTGTTTATGATGCATTTAATAGTGTTTTCACAGGCCTGCTTGGAAGAAACATAAGCTGGCCTACTATCAGATGGAGACAGTCACACATAAATCAATATCTGAAACAAGTTTACACAGATGAACAAATTAGTGATGAAACAATCAGTGATCGCCTTCTCCCCATTCTCATGCTCACCTTCTCGCTCACCTTGTTTCGGAGGCGTTCCTTCCTGTTACCCAGGTCCTCTCTCTCCTCCTTTCCTATCTTGTCTCCACTGTCAGGACAGTAGGAATAGCCATGATGGTGTCCTTCTTTCTTTGCTCGGTCCTGGCAGTAGCCCTTCCCCCATTTGGTCTCATCCTTCCGCCGCATGAACTTGTCAAACTCATAGTGATGCCTCTGTCGTTTCCTCTCTTCATCTTTCCCACGGTGATCCTTATCTCTCTGCCTGCGCCCATGCTGTTCTCGCTGCTCCTTGTCACTCTCAGGCTGACCTCTAGTGGTCAGAATATAGATTGCAGAAACACCAGGTTAGACACCAGGGCCCTGTTTCAGGAAGCCGGTTTAGTGCAAACTCTGAGTAAGTATACCCTGAGTTAACGAAAACTCTGGGTTTTCGGTTTCACAAAGCGAGTTTAGATTAATTCCGAGCGAGTTACTATGACGACACACTCCGTGAAGCTAACCTGCCCCCTAGCAGGTTTACTTCAACTAACCCTGACTTTCTCCGCCTCTTTGTCGGAAACCTGACTGTAGGAAGTGTCAGACATGGCGTGCTCCTTCCTTGAAGAGCCAGTAGATGTTGAAGCCCAAATTTTCCGCAGAGCTCTCCGCCGGGAGAGAGTGATTAGAGCGCGTTCGGACATTTTATCATTTCCTGATGATTTTCTGTGTGAACGTTACCGTTTTTCAGCACAATCTATAATTTATTTGAATAACATCCTCAGGCTTAATATTGCTCATGTGACACATCGCGGACATCCTCTCAGTTCTGTACATATTATTTGTATTGCACTTCGGTTTTTTGCAAACGGGAGCTTTCTGTATAATATTGGTGACGCTGAGCACGTTTCCAAGGCTACCGTCTGTCGGGCAGTCAGGAATGTTACAGTTGCACTGAAACGTCTCCTGTACTCGTTTGTGGTGTTCCCCGGTCACAGACCCACAAGATTTATCAAAGAGGGATTCCACAAAATTGCAGGTATCAGGATGAACGAAACTTAATTTATGATGTGGTGATACTTGAACTACTACTTAAATTTTACATTTATTCTCACGGTTCCCAGGCGTGATTGGCTGTATAGATGGCACTCACATTCCAATCATTGCTCCTTCAGTAAATGAAGGAGACTATGTGAACAGGAAGTCTTTCCACAGCATTAATGTACAGGTACATAGTTCCCTGTAGCATTTCAAGCTAACAAATTATTTCATTATAGTAATGGATGCTAATTTGTGTTCTCTGCACTGTGAAGATCATATGTGATGCTGCCAACATTATCACAAATGTGGAAGCCAACTGCTCAGCCTCTGAGTGGTGGTGGTGGAGGACCCCCACCTGTCCTTCGGGCCTCCGCTTTTTTTTCTGTTGGCTATAACGGGTCACGTTTGAGCATACAGAGTAAGCAAATATGTACTTGTAATGTGCTCAGATAATTTCAATAAGTGCTTACAGAGGGGAAATGAATGTAGCCTCTAACTGCAATTGATTTACATCGGACAAACAGACCAAGCACTATGGCTCATAATACAATTACACCTTACCTGTTTGGACTATATTTTTACATTTCATTTTTACTTGCTGCCAGGAACGTTTGGGGCCTGTTGGGTTGCACCTGTGCTCACATCACGTCACAAAATAAAATGTATGAAATAAAAAATAAAATAAAATATAATAAAATAACGTGTTAAATGGGTGGACATCCCTAGATCAATGTTTAAATTAACACTCACGCATTGACTCTGTCGGCTATGTTTTGCCATGCATGCTCCCTTTCTTTTGCAGCTGAGGCTGTGTTACTTTTTTTCCGCGGAATTTGCATGTTATCGGCATATGGCTGCCATCAGAATTTCGGCCTCAAGCGCTGTAAAATACATTGACCGCGCCTTCTTTCCCTCCGTCTCCATGGTGACTCGCTTAATCTGTGCTCCACTAATCAGGGCTTTATGTATCCTCGTGCGCGCGCTTAACTTGGGGTTAAAGCAACTCCGCGTTGATTGAACTACTTGTTATCAGCCTTTCTGAAACCGAATATTCCGAGTTGGACAGTTCGGGGTTACTCAACCCTGAGTATCGTTTTCCACTCTGAGTTTTCTAAACCTGCTTCCTGAAATAGGGCCCAGGATGCTAGTTGCAAAAGATTTGCATTATAAGACATCATGGAAGGTTTTTAAAAGTATTTTTTTGTTTTTCTGCAATACAATTTGTAATTATTAACTGTATATTAATGCTACAAAGATCAATGATTGTCCTTTAGAATACATAAAATATTGTGGCTAATATGTTATGATATATGCAATCAAAATATTTACGGTCTTGATTTATGTTTTGGTAGATATATATGTCTGAAAACTGTCCATAGGGGTGCCGTATTTTAACTAGTAGTGATTTAATTCTGTCAGCCAAAATCAAAACCAGTCAACATGACTGAATGATTTCACAGTCCTTACTTGTCTTTGGGGTCCTTTGACTTTATTTGTCCTCCAGTTTTCTCCCATTTGCCTCTGTCTGTCTCTCCAGTGTCACTCTTGTCCTTCATTCGGTCTGAATCCACATCATCATCCCGGTCACTTTTCTTAAGGAGCTGAAGGAGCACAAATAATACAGAAAAAACTCCATGTCTACACGCCACTGCATGATCTAAACAACAAGGGTTATTTAATGAGATTTTTATGCTGACTGGCTACCTTAATTTTAATGTCTTTGTCAGACAATTTCTTCTGCTTCTCTGCCTCTTTTCGCTTGCGTCTCTCCTCCTCCCGCCGCTTTCTCTTTTCCTCCTCCCTTTGCCGCTTCTTTTCAAGCTCTCTTCTTCTTCTCTCCTCTCTCTTCTCCTCTCTTATTCTCTGCCGAGGAAGATGGGACAGCTTGAAATAGATGTTTCACATTTCAAAAACACTTTGGAGATAGCTTCGCCTTCCTACCTGTTTCTCAATTTTCTTATTTTTGATGTACTCCAGCAGCGGTGTCGTCCGTTTGGCTAAAATCAAGAAACAATAGAATCAGTTAATCAATATATAAAAATCTGTGGTACGCTATTAGTAGGCAGATGGACACATGAAGATATTTTACTGTACCTATGAGCTCTCTGGTCTTGGCCTCTATCTCTCCTAGCAGTGTCTCAGGGTTGGCCATAGACTTCTCCTCGTCACAGGAGTAATTCTCCAGGAACCGCTTATATTCTGGATCTGACCCAGAATGGAACAGATACTAAATTAACAAGTTCTGACCTAAATGTGTCCTATTTAAACACTTTTGATTCTCTGAACATCCTAAACCCATGTAAGAATGACAAACTGTATTTAGGACAGCTTTAGAGCAGGACAGACTCTAATGTATTTTACCTTCTTCAATGCTCCCAGCTTTGGCATCTTTTTTCTTTAGCTTCTTCTTCGAAATCTTTTGAAAGGGAGCAAACTCTACGACTGCAGGATACTCTTGGCCTGAATAAATATTGAAACAGAAAGCAGCCCATCACTGACAGACTAGCTATCAGATAGTAACAATGGCAACAAAAGTTTTAAAGCGACCTCTTTGCCCATAAAGATTATCCTGTAACCGTAAAGCAAACATGCTTTTATTTGCATTTAACATAGCAGGATAATGTGACCCTGTGTGCCAACAGTGATGCAGTGACAATAAAGTTAAAATGTGTTAAAAGCAGGCAAGAAGTACCTTTGTTGTCTATGAAGACATAGCCATCAAATCGGTCCCTAAACAGCAGGATATCCTCAGGGTTTTTAAAATTGATATACGCTCTGGAGAACAGGTGGGGGTACAGACTGTGAAGAGAAAATGGCATCCCAAAATTTCATAATTACATTTGTAAGAAAACAGAACTTTTAATCACCTAGTTCAGAAAATATTGATACCTTTGATCTGCTGGGAAAAACTCAAAGTAGTCATAAGATGGAAGTGGACTCAATTGCTCTTCTAGCTGCTCCTTTGACAGGTTGGGTGGGAGCCTTCGAATCACCACCTATAAGCATGTTTGTATGTTTGTTATTTTTATTTAACATTTGTTTTACACAGAAATACAGTAAGATAAATAAATCCATCAACTTTACAAAGGCACAACATATACATACCCCAAAACCCCCCTCCATATAAACTCATGTTGTTCAAAACTTGACACCAAAGAGCTACTTGAGGCAAATGCGCAGTCATTGAAACTATGAAAATATTAACTCAACAAAGAATTTAAACAGGCTCAAACACGATATAGCGATGTAATAAAACATTAGCAGTGATGGGAGCCAACACACTAAACAATTACTGAGTGTCTGCTGCAGCAATTCTTACATTCAAAGAACACGGGAATGATATTAAGGCCTAAAAGTGGGGTTACTGGGCATGCATGCTGAAAACAAGAAGTGTATCGGAGACAGTTTTGAGAATCGCCAGCAGTCGTATTCTGCATTCCGTTGAACGTTACATGGGAATGTCATCATAAAATACCAACGTGAAGAGTCGTTACATGAAATGAAATCAGACTTAAACGTGACATGTAAGCTGAGAGGAGGCTGTAAGTGGGTGAATCCACGGGATCGTCGTGAATCCACTGCCTCAAACTCTCGTCGCTGTCCGCGGTGCTGAAACGATCCCTCCGCGTCTCCTCCATGACTGCCCCCCCAAGCAGCGTAAACAATGCGACACGGTTCAAAAGCTCGGCTACCCACCTTTGTAAACACCTCTTTCTTCTCTTCCTTCTGTTTAGGGTTGCCGGAAGTGTTTTCCTGCTCTCTTGGGATGTCCCTAAACTGTATCTCGACGACGCTTTTCTCCTTGCCCACGGTCATCTGGTCCTTTTCAGACCGCATCTCTCTCCATCTCCCTTCTCTTCACCCGCGTTAAGCCACCGAGTGCTCGCGAGAATACAGTGATGTCGCGAGCGGACAGAGGCTGGAAAAGACAGCTTTGATATCCCGAAGGCCGAAAGAACAGGCAGCAAACTATTTAATCAACAAACATTGTTATCGCTTTTATAGCCTTTTTGGAGTCTCTCTCTCTGTTTTTAAGCGGCTTTATGGTATGAAGTTTACGTAGTTTCCCTGTATGGAGCTGTTGTTCTAGCTTGGTCAACAACTGAAAGAAAAGAAAAGAAAATTTAAAAACTAAAATAAAAAAAAAAAAGCAAAACAACTAAAATAATAGAAATAACACAATTTTATAAATAAAGAAGGGAAACTATCCACTTGGTTGAAAAACGCATTTATTTAGTTTAAGCATCCACAACGGTCTTTAATCAGTACCGAAAAGTACGTAAGAAACAGTTCTTGCAATAATTACACACTCCCACTCACGCAGTGTGTATGTAACTCTATAAGACAGGCTCTTTCGGTGTCACTGTGAGGATCCTGAGGTGGGCTTCATGTCGCACTGACTCGCAGACGATGAGCTGCCCGCAAAACTCCACGATTCATGGCAGGAAGACTGGCTCGCTGACCGCCCGTGGATGTCTCGACAGGGAACTGCAAAAAGGTCAACAAAGCCATCTCTTCACATCGGACTCGGCATGGATGTGCACACGGCAAACTGGCGTATTTGTCCACAGTGGAATAAACCTCACACTTTTTCAAACCTATTTTTTATAAACAAGTACTTTTATTCTTTCCAAGTACAAACAAGTTTTTTTCTTTAAGTCAGCACTGAACTTAGGTTGGCAGCACACTCACTACTTAGGAAGGTTTCCTTGCTGCTTCTGGTCTCTGCACACAGCCGAGGTCCCTCTGGTGTCGACTCTGAGCTCTTCATGCTGGGGACAAAAGTGGAGCAGGTGTCCAAGTCCCGGCAGACCTTATCGTGGGTGTAAATGCCGGTTGACTTAGTTGGAGTGCAGCCCATCTCTCCACGCTCTCCATTGAACACAAGGACCCCGCGGTAAGTAGCACAACCCTATCTGTCCTGTGTCTCTCAGAGAAGCGATGGAGACAAGTTCGGTGTTTTCACTCGAGCTCAGAGATCCCACCCCTCTCCTTAACTGGAATAAGACACGTGAGAGGCTGCTCAATGCTGCAGGTTAGTTCAATGCTGCTGATCTGCAGCAGATTCCTGCCTTTCCAATCAGCTTTTTAAAAGTTTTAAACACTTCTCACCCACAATGGTTTTTGTTTTTTAGTCCACAGAGCTAAATATATATATGGAGAAAACAAAGGCTGTTGCTTTTTAGAGAAGTTACTAGAAAAACAAGCCAAATGTTTCCTACTTCTAATTTTGTGATACCAGGTTTAATTTTGTCCCTACTGTTTGCAAACACCACCATTCTCAGCTGTGAATGACGAGGTGTCAAAAACCACACAATAAAATGCGTTTTGTTCCTTCAAATCTCTCTGTTTAGTGGTTCAGTTGAACACATTTATGAGCAAACAAATTTTCGTGTTAAGTTGCAAAGAACTCTTTCAACCACCAAACGTATAATCTACAACATTTCAGCTTTGACAACTTAGTAAACAAATGTGTAGAAAAAGAAAAATATTTAAAAACTTCTCATTATTAATCACCGAACCAACTGTGTTCAGTAGATTTTTGAAATCAATAGTAATAATTAAAAAAAGGAAATGATTAGGTGTTATTCAACATTTCTTTATTTCAAGATAAATGCATTGTTTCTTGAAAGAATAATCAAAACGCTTTCCCCCACCAAAAACGGCTTGTTGTTAGCTGGCTCTTTATTCAAGTTGAAAATCCACAGGTTAAGCATTGGGGGTGGGGGCGCTGCCACAGGAACTGTAGTCTTTAATTTATGACGTGAGGTGTGTGGCTTCTTTCCCCTGTTCATTCAAGTGTCATAGGAACACATGATCCCAGTGTCTTAACCCAAGGTCCAGTGCTGTGCCTTTGCTGGGCCAAGTACTAAGCACCTTAACCAAGGCATTCCCCTTTTAAAGTGCATTCATGCAAACATAATATGCAATACAGCAGGTGCCGTATCAGATTTAATCTATACTTACTCATGTTAATAATGTTCACAACTGCCTCTTCTGTGTTTTGCTGCTTAGAGAAACAACCATACAATGCACAAGACGGGGAAACCTCAGGAAGCCTTTGGTAAAGAGCAGGTGCTAAGGTTTTGTGTTGTCCTTGGGCATGGATATGTGAACCTATGCCACCCTGTTGCCACGACAGTTCCACCTCGTGGCAGAGATCACGTGCTGGTGTCTGACAGGGTGTCTAACATCACGTCGCTCTCGTACATGTCACACTCCAGGGTTAACGAGAGCCGAAGCGGCGTCTCCAGCATCATCTTGTCCTGATTTGGGATAGGCGTTTCCAAAGACATGATGCTAGTGTCTTCCAATCTCGGAGTGGCTAGAAGGTCATCAGGCTCTGAGGTGTTCAGCATCTTCATCAGCGCTGGAGTGTTCAAGTTGCCTCGCACCTTATCGTTGATGTCTGTGCCTTAGCAGAAACAAACAGGAAGACTTCATTTTCTGAGGCAGATATCACTCATGTAATTACAATTACGCAGACTTAAAAGGACAGTTAAAGCCCAAATCTATTTTTTTATAATTACCCCTTTAGTCTATAGTGCTATTAATATATTGCTGCAGATAGCTTTGGATTTCAGTGGAGAATATTAGAGAAGATTATGCTTTTCCTGAGAAAGTCTTTTTGCAACCACAGCTATCGCCTCCAGACCTTTTTATTGTCTATGGTGGCATCACAAATACCAGGTTCCTAAGAAGGTGCCTAATCTCACACAAAGGAAATGCCCTTTTAGATAATAAAAAAAGGTGACTATGAATATTTTTTACAGCTAAATTCTTTAACAATTTACTTTATATGAGACATAAGAAATGTGAAAATATTTTCCAAAATTGAAACCAACCTATATATGCATCAGTGTCACCGATGTACATCTCGATACAGTGGCCAAGCATCGTCACAGAGAAAGTGTCATCCCTTTTCAGTCCCAGTGCCTGCCAAAGAAAGACAAAAACACCCCAACAAACTACTTTAACCCTTTTTTAAATGATAAAAACAGATTGTTTTGACTATGTTTTATGTGCTAATAATACAATTAAGTGATTTTAATGGCTGCTAGTATTCTGGACAGCACCCTCAACAACAAATAAAGAATTAAAATGAACGTTTCAAGAGCTAAAATAAGAATTAAAACCAAACATTGATCAAAGTCATGCATTATATCTGTGGCTTAAAAACCCCCAAAACAAAGTCACTGCTAAATCAAAAATACCTCTCTGCATTGGGCAATATTATATTTTTTAAGATGCAACTATAATATAGCTACTTTATCTTATTAACTTGTGATAGAAGTCAAATTTTTGGAGCCAAGTCATTTTATATTTTAAGTGAACCTGTCTGATATCTAGACGGTGTATAGTTTATGTCAGATTTTTCTTGTGTACTTTTTTTGGTGTACGTGTTTGGTTAACTAAAAAAAAAAAAAAAAAAAAAAAAAAAAAAAATGTCATAGGCTATACATTTTTTTCCTTCCTTCCTACTAAAAATGCTACCTAAAATACCAGTAACACAGTAATCTTATGAGAGATTCATTTTAGTAACTTTGTTTCAGACTGTTAAGAACCCACAGGAACTCCAACTCTCTGTGAGTGCCTCTTACTAAAAGACAAACAAGGAACAAAACCAACGGATCCCTTTAAAGTTTACCGTGTGGAAGTAGTCAATAGCACTTTCAAAGTCACCCATGAGGCTGTGCACGTATCCTATCGCAGCATAGGTGGAGGCGTGCTGAGGGATCAACACCAGAGCTTGACGGTGGTACTCCAGAGCCTGGTCGTACTTTCTAAGGAAACAAACACAGCAACATGCAAAGCTGTTACTCACTGAGTGAGCCAAACATCATCAGCAGGCTTTACATGTCATAAATAGTGCATTTAAAATGATTACAAAACTTTCCATTTCTATGTTTGCTGATGGAATAACAACAGCTATATCATTTTCCAATTTATATGTAGCGAAATTAATCAGTAACTATAAAATCAACTTTGAGCGTATCATGTACCATGGCAATGAGACATAACACAGTCTGCAAATACAGTCTTGATGTAATTAAGTAGTACTTACTTCAGTTTCCGACATACATGACCTAAGTTGTTTAACAGAGGCTCCCACTTGTCCACAGTAACCTTTAATTAAAAAAAACAAAATTACAAAAATATTGCAAAGACTTAAGTTTTCAAGACATGGATCACATTGATGGTATCAGTTAAAACAATCAGCTGTTACCTCATTCCCTATGGCTTTGATCTTCTCCAGTGCATCAAGAAACAACTTCTCTGCTGTCTTCCAGCTGAAACAGCAAAAATGTTCTTAGAAGGCAACTAAATAACTGTCTGCAATCTGTGTACTAACACATGACAACAGTGCACTCTATACATAAGGATTTACTCAAATTTGCAACATCTCTTAGATCTCTTACATGGTTCCTACACTGTACTTAAATACCAAGACTGTATAAAAACCAAGATTACATAAATGCAAACACACGTTATGCAACGACTTCCTCAGATGGCTACTTGAGGCTGGTTTCAAAATTGTTGTCACGGTCCAGTGATTTCCAACATTACAGCTGAAACTCGCATGTTTACAGAACAAAAGGTCACAAAAAGCAATTTGTCCATAAACTCCCCCTTTAAGACAACTGTACATGATTTAGACAACTTCAATGAACTAAAGCTTAAAATAATGCATAATTAAATGATATCTGTGTATGTGTGTACGTGTACACTTGGGTGCTCACAAAGGCAGCAAAACTTGGTAACTAGCTGCTAAATTTACCTCATTTAATTATCTGCTTGTTAAGTGACGCACCAAACCTGCTTACGGGGCCAAGCTCCTACTCTGTTCATTAAGGCTGTCGTCCTTTAAATGTGCTGTAATGCTTTACATCTTTGTTTAATTTAATATAAACACCCTCTAAAAATAAGCTCTGATCATTGTCGGCTATTCATGTGCATCATGAATAGCCGAGGCTGTTTGAATGGGTAGATTAAGCTGAAGTTTAGCAATTTTCCAAAGGAAGTAATGCAAAACACGCACAAAAATGTTGATGTCTAACCTCGCGCTGTGGATGGATCATTACAGATGTTCTGTTGACTGGAGTTTGTTTTAAGCGTCTTTACCTGCCCTATGATTGCATTTCTTTGCCCATCGGGAAACCTCACATTAAGTTTTATTGAGGGAGAAAAAGTTAACGTTCATCCTCCATCATTACTTTGCTAATGTGTTTTTAATATCCTAATTAGCTACATAGCTTTGTAGCTAGCTACCACCTAGATCAACTTCAATGGACAAACATTGCTGTTGTTTAGTTTTCTGTCTTCATTCAAGTCTGAAGTGATACCAGAACAGCACATTTGAGCTTTTTAGAAATCACTCAATCAGAACATGGTATAATCATCTTCAGGTGGAAACTACTGAGCTAATTTTGTAACTGTTAAACTTCTTAAATCCTCTTTTTCATAGATGCTTGGGTGGTTAAGCTCTACTGTAACACCCAGAAGAGCAGCCACACTGATCATTTTATTTAAGATGAAAGAATTTGGGCCATTTTTAACTCTCGTTCATACCACAATGTTTGTTTGAATTTGTAAACCGAAGCAGAGCTGCAGACCAACAGGAGACATGAGCGTAATTACACCCATCCATTCTATACAGTTTATGATACCAATATCCATTTGCTGATGACAACATTTATCCTAAATGTGTCCAACAAAAAGTTTAAGGGTGTTTGTGCCGTCATACTCACTCTCCATTTTGAAATGCAACCACTGCCACTTCATGAATGACAAATGGGTCCTCTGGAGCAATGCTAAGAGCCTGGCTGAAAAAACGTTCTGCTAACTTGGAGTTGTTGGTTAATCCATACTCCAACCCAATGTAGAGCATGGGCAAGTGACACCTGTGTAACAGAGTACAGGAAACAGGAAAGCTGAATCTATCCTCATCTCATGTTTTACAAGCACGTCAATGCACACAGAATACTCAACAATAACATGACCTGACTTTTACATGTGACAGTATGTTGTGTTTCTTAGTCACCATTATAGTCTAGAAAGATTCAAGGAGTCAAAAGCATGCACTTAAGCATGAATGTAAAGCAGGAATGTCACAATGACCCCAAAACAACACCACAAACACACAAATAAAAGGTTGTAAAAATGGCTGCAGACATTTAAGCCAATATTTTTTTCTTGTCAATAGCAGGAAACGCTTTTATACTCGTGGCTCTCAGCATGTAATCTGGCAAAAATACAGCAAAAATATATGTATGTTCAACACAACCTGGATGGCATTATGCTTGGATACTGCTGAGGTTTTTAAAGGACATGATAGAAACATTTGACTCTTTTGTAATTAAAGTTTTAACAAAATTCTTTACCAACCGCAGCTATTTACAGACAAACATTTTACATGCGTATGGATCATTCTCTGACACATCAATCATCAACCTACCCTTTCATCAGCTGAGCAGCAGTGAAGTAGGCAGCCATGGCTTGGTCATGCTCACTCTCCACCGCAAAGGAATGCCCATAGGCAATCCATGCAGGACCGTAAGTCCTCTCCAAAGTGGTGGCTTTGCTTAAGGAGATGTACAACAGCAAATATGTTTGAGAGACCAGAACATAAACTGTCAGTAACTTTTTTTTTGTAACAAAAAGGATGGATTTCTCTTTAAGAGGGAACATAAATACCTGAGGTATCGTCGAGCATGTTCGTTTTTATGGCCAACCATGAGATAGTAGCAACCCACAGCAAACCAAGACACCTGGTTAAAAGGTTTTTAGTTATCAGCAAAATAATTGGGGGAAAAAAAATGTATAACAGATCAAATAATGAAAAAAAAACTTACTGGGTTGTTGGGATACAAGTCTACAAGTTTGTGTGAGAGGTAAAACAACTCTGCACGGACAAAAACAAAACAAAAACATTAAACTGATATTCAGGGGAACCAAACTAAACATGCTGTATGAATAAACCCGTGTATATATTTTACCATTTGCTTTTCCAAGCTCCACCAGTGTTCCTATGTGGACTGGCAAACAGCTGGCGTGGAAGGGGTCTTTAACCATTACCCTGTAATCAAAACAGGTGTACTTCAGGTACATCGCCAAAATCAGAAGTCACAAAAAATGTATTTGCTAGTCATTCATAAATCTAAATGTATACAAATATAATCTAGTGTAGTTAAAGAGCAAAATCTACAGCTAGATTTCATTTTCTTAGATTCTACAGTGGCACTAAGTCTGCTACTACTAAATGAAAACCCTGGGACACCTACATTGATGTGAGTTTGTAGCACATCTTGAAATCACAGTTATAATAATGCCTTTCAGCAAGAGACACGACGACATCCAAGTTGTCCTGAAGACCATTGACCATCTCTGGCACCACTAAATCACTGGGCTTGTTATACTGCAGAGGAAAGCAGAGAGAGCATGTGTGAAATTCATGTCTGTGAAAGCACATAGCAAGGTTAAAATGTGAGATGGTGTGAAAACAGACAAAACCATCACACAGCAACAACAGACAACAGTCACTCTACACACTCATGCTTATAATAACTGCATAGAGATCATTTTTCTATAATTTGTCATCAGCAATGGCAAACCAGTGAGCTGATATCACAAAAAATATCCTTAATCATAAATTCACTGTTAGCGTTGGGCCTTTGGTTGCAATCCTTGAGAAGAGGGGAAAAAAATACCCCCAACTTTATAAATTCACAGTTAAAATCCAGTTGTTAAACTAAATGCATAACCCCTTACCTTCTTTAATTTATTCTCAAAAAGGAAGTGTAACAGCTCCTCTTCCTCCTCAGTGCACTGTTGACTCAGAGGAAGGGAGTCGAGGAACTCCTTCTCTGTTGAAAGATGAAAACGTACAGCGTTGTTATAAACTACTGGAATTATTATGGCATTAATGTGCACAAAATGGAATTCTTAGTGCACACGCTGGCCACAGAGTCTCACCTTCCTGTGCAGTCAACATGTGGTGGGACGTTAAAAGGTCAAAGGCTTCAAAGCAGTACACATCCAGTTTCAAGGCCTCTTTGTAGCTGGAGGTGGCCAGTGGTCTGTTATCCATGGCATCATAGATCTTACCCCGCAGGAGGCAGATGGAGCTGCTGATCTGAAATATTTCATTGGGAGCAAAGATGAATAGAAAGAAAGGTTGAGTCTATGACACTGGACATAAATTCATAGAGTGTTAATACTCCATACATAACAACACTGGACAGCATTTTGAGATAATTCTCACATCCTGAAGGAAAGGACAATTTATGCTATTTCTCTACAAACAGAATTTGTGTGGATTGCACAGGGACATAACTCACTGGTACAAAGGATCCTTCATGCCTCAATACGTGTTCAAAGACCTTGATCATTCTTAATTTGTTTGAAGTGTGGGTGCTTATTGAGGAACTTGAGCATAGGTAACTGGTTTTTAAAATAGATTATAGAATTCACTAATCTCAAGTCCAAAGGAGGAGAGTTACAGAGTCTGGGGGACATTGTTTGTGCTAAAATGTTTCAACCCTTCCCGAACGCTTCTTTCACTGCACATGAAAATGGTTTTCGCTAAAGGTGGAAACAGAAAATGTGGTTCACAAAAGGTACAAATATACTATTAAGTATAACCTAGCTGTGTAGACATAAGAGAAGATACTATCAGCTGGTGATGTGCAAACCAAAAGTGAGCAAATGACTCAACTGAGCACCGCTCGCTGCACTCACTAGTTGTACTCAATAACACAGGAAGAGCAAACGATGAATGGAAATGGAACATGTTTACATGGTAGGAAAGAAGAGCAACCCAAGATACAACATCGCAGATAGAAAATATTTCTCAGTTTCAGTTCCTGGAGAGTTACAAGGCTCGATTATGTTTGTTAAATTAAATTGTTAAGCAGTTATTTCACTTTTACTTAAACTGGATATGAAACTCTACATGTATTAAGGTAATTTCCACCATGGAGCCCTGCTCTAATTGACTGTCACAAATCTAACACTGTCTGTGAAGCTGGAATTACAAAAAATAAGTGTTTTAAGTTAAAAGTGACTGTTTTTAGAGCATGTCTAGCACCATCTCGTCCAGTACAGACTAGAGATGGCACGATACCACTTTTTTATGTCCGATACCGATACCGATATCATAAATTTGGATATCTGCCGATACCGATATGAATCCGATATAGTGTTTTTTTAATCAACAAAACTGTTTTTTAAATATCTTGCTGCATTTTGTATAAGTTCATACTCAAGTTTAAAACAACAACTACACTAAAGCTATTCTGTTATACCTGTATGCAAAAAAAAAATATTTCATAGTTCAGCAATACTGATCAATCTAATAAACTTAAACCTACACCATCCTCCCTATTCTGGTATTTTAAAGAGTACTTAGCATAAATATTAAGCAACCTAACTAATAGGGTTCCAACTCCCAGCAACAATAAAAATAAATAAATAAAAAATAGGGAACCACCCCTCACGCTCCACCTCATGATGCTTAATCGACGTAATCAACCTTAATTTGATGCAGTGTGAAAAAAAATGCACAGAAATCAATTATTTTTCAAGAAATATTAAATAGATTCAACATCTTTCTTCAACAAAATTGCAGACTGCACAGATGGTACCTTCCCAAAGGAAAAAGTACTATAGCTTACTAGGGTATATTAGACTTAACAGTTACTATATGCAGTAATGGACTTCTATACATTTTACATCAGATTAAAACTTTGGGTGTAAGATTCAGATAAATATTAAATAATTAAAAGCGAGACATTTTAAATGAGAATAAGAAAGAAAAGTATGTCTTTGTGCCCCCTTTTCCCTGTTAATGCCCTATCGGCCCCCCTGGCTAAACTTTGCTAGATGCGCCCCTGCACAGTTACCAGCGTCAGCTACGTAGAAAAAGATCCTCGAGTAGAAAGTAATATTAAATAAATTCTAACAACAGCTGATCAAGCTTAAACGTGCTGCTGTTGTTCAGCCACTGGTTTCCTCTTTCTGGTGCAAAGTGGGCCAAAAGCAAACAAGAGAGACGGAGTCGCAACAGAAAAGCCGATCAGCTGATCGTTAAGCAGTTTCATGATTGAAGTAGCAGCAAGAAGAGGCAGTCGCTCCATATATCGCTTGTTAAGCTTAACGCAGGAATGCTTTACAAACATTCAGAGATGGACTTACACACTTGCTTTACTTCTCTCGGGATAACTTTGTCGGAGATGAAATGCCGGGTTGCTAGCGAAGCTCCAAATGCTATCCAGACCACCCACAGGTCCCGCATGCCACAGCCGCTCTATCACGTGATGCATACTGCTCCGACGTGCTAACGTTCTGAGGCGAGTTACGGCGCGTTGCAAGTTTTGTGAGGTGCTTTCGTGATATTTAATGGATCGGATTACATTTTTTATTTTTCTCCGATATCCGATCCAGTAATTTAGGTCAGTATCGGACCGATACCGATACGTAATATCGGATCGGTCCATCTCTAGTACAGACTGTGACTTCACTAGGTTGATTGCTGCTAACAGACTAAAATTAGTTCATATTAGCTAAATAGTGACAAAAACAATATCACAGTGGGAAAAAAAGAAAGCTAAAACTAAAAAGCAGTCTCAGGGTGTCATTTTTATATGGCCCCTGACTGAAACAATTCGTTTCATGTTAAAAAACCAAAGCTATACTGCCTACTGTCACTCTGTGTCTCTTAAGCATCAAATGGTTTCTCGTTGTTGGCTAGTTGTTAAATACTTTTGTAAATGATGTCTGTGCGAAGGAGAGTGTGCTTGAGTCAGGTGCTCCAGCAGTTTAACAGACTGACAAGCTGAGCTGAAGTTGACGCCGTCTCCTCTGTATTCAATTTTCCCTCGTGAGGTCATGTGAAAAGACCACGCCAGCTGGCAGAGCATGTCCACAGGATGCAATCAGCACTATTTTATACAATAATCGAACACTCAGTTATCTCAACGTTAAGTGTCTTTTTCTAAGCATACCCAAACAGGTTACAATATAACTGGTTACTACATGTGATCAGGCCACAAACATAACACTAAGTCAGTATTGTAGAATATTGTCCGCAGCTAAAACGTAAGGGGCTTTACGAAAATTCCTAAAGTCCTCAACAAGATCAACTATCTTCTTACTGTTATGTATGTTTGTATGCACCTCCATCTCCTCCCTAACAGGTGGGCCAATCTGAATGAAAGTTTGCAAGAACATCGTCACACATACAGCAATTAACTACACTAAGCGGTGCAAGACCAAAGCCAAGAAGATTATGAGGGATCTCTCCCATCCCAACAATGGACTCTTCTCACTGTTGAGGTCTGGGAAGCGCTTCCGCTCCCTTAAGGCCAAAACAGAGAGAATGATGAGGAGCTTCTTCCTCTTACTCTCTGTCATTACTACACATCAGTAACTGTTTATTCCACTGTATACTAGTGGTGCAACAGATCAAAAGTCTCACGGTTTGGACTGGATCATGTTTTTTTCGTCACAGATCGGATCAATTTTCAGATCAGCAGAAAAAAAAAGAAGAAGAAAAAATTTAACTTGTCATTTACTTATTTAAGTATTTTTTGCCTATTAAAAACATTCAACTCAAGACTCATTCCACGCAATTATATAAAAACAAATTAAGGTGCAATATAGGGCAGTACAGGGCTTTCTATCTACAACTCCGCTGTGATATAGTGAGCGGTCAAATCATTTAAAAATATAACTCATTAAACATACACACCACATGGCAACCCAGACTTACAGAAGCAGGGGACATGTCCCAATCCTTGGTTGATTCTGATGTCTCATTGTCTTCCTTTCCACTCCTGTCCAAAAGCTTTTTGCTTGCTGGCTCTTCTGCATCTAAGATATCCAAGGCCTGCTGGAACTCTTTGGCAGCATACTAGAAAAAGCAGAAACAAATAAGAAGCATTAAAAATGACAGATCTAATCGATTATCTGCAATTTAGAAGATTGCAGAAAAGGCTCTAACAACTGGCATGTTGTGCATCTTCCATTTACTTACATGACACCTTGCAGCAAGATACTGACAAGCTCCGTACAGCTGTTAAAGAGAAGACAAGAGATGTTTAAAACTTTGGTCTGACATTATGCTGCTGACTTTTTTATGACAAACAGTTTAACTCTAACACACACCACTCCCGTACTAAACACGGTTATAAAGGCAATCACCCACTTTTCAACACTCACGCAACGCACCTTGTCAAGTTTACGTGAACGGAGGGCATGGGAGGCTCTGTGGTACTGTGAGGTCAGATAAAGGCACTGAGCAAGCCAGTAAATATCCTGGGGATCTTCTGTATGTAAACAAAGTCGATAGGGTTATCAGTTTTAGAGGTTAGGAAGTTATCGCTGGCAGGTTTCACACCAATGAAGATGTGCTAGGATGCTAATCTGTTATCCGCCCAGACCGCTAGTAAAACTTTCAGCTGCAACGTAACAGGAAAACGTAACCACTTCCCATGAAGCACCACACACACCATCATTAGTTTTGCTGACAGGTTAAGTAATGCTACTCTAACAGACAGATTAGAACTACCGTAATTTGCTCACCGTGAGAGAGAGATGCTATCTTGTCGGCCCAAAACAGAGCACTCTGGTACTGTTGCTGTAAACAAACACACAAAGGCACCGCATCAGTCTCCAAAATATATGTCAAGCTGCTCACTGGCTGTTATTTGTTAAAGAGGAAAACAGCAAGAGTTCGTTACCACTGACACCAAACGTGCTAAAAAAAAAAAAAAAAAGCTAGCGTAAGCTAGCAACACAGAAACTAATATTTTTTTCCTACCTGATCGATGTATTGCCGCACTCGCTTTCTGAGTCTGTCGAGGTTCATTTTGACTTTTTAAAAGTGGACTGTCAAAAGTTCTGACTATCAAAAGTGTGTCATTCTAAGAAGCAGAGGAAGCTATGCACTAAAACACTACGTGAGATCTCGCTAGCTGCGTAAAATCAAACCCGCGGCTTCTTTCTGCAATGAGTGCTCCGCTAAACCGTTCCGTAAGGAAACTACGTCGTGATAGAAAGTTCCACGTTGATGCTCCTGGCCCCCGGGCCGCCTAACAACAACAACAACAACAACATTATTATTATTATTAGTAGTAGTAGTAATAATAATAATAATAATAATAATAATAATATATGTTATTTCAGTGTATTTCCCCTGTTTTTATTTGTCATCACATTAACAACAGTGAAGACAGATACAACAGGAACACCTTTCATCTTACAGCAGTTAAATAAACACAATACATGCATAACAAATAGAATAAATCGGCAGAATGGTATAGGGATAAAAGAGAAATACATTTTAAACACTAATGACTAAACAAATATCTTAATAATGTAAGAAGTATTCTGAAAGTAAAAATATAATAGAATGAAGTCAGGATAAAATGAAATACAAATAAAGTAACAATATGAAAAAAGGAAAAAGAAAACTGCATTTAAAATTGCTTACCTAATCACAGAATAACAAATACTGCACGGCATTAACATTTTTCCTGTTTTTATTTTTAGGTTTATTAGGAGTCCTTGGCATTTTTAAATACATCAAAAACATGTGACTTGTCAGTGGAATGACTGCTTTAATTGATTTATTTTGAATTTTAGGGTGTATCTTGTGATTTCTTTCTTTCATTCCTTTTCTCATTTGGTAGTGCATTTGTTTTAAAGGTATCTGTGTTCCTGTATCCTCTTCCTTGTTGCTCGTTTTTCTTCTTTTGTTTTGCACCACATTTCCTGCTTACCTTGCTGCTTTTTTCTTGTCCCTAGCAGTGACACATGAGATCAGGTGTTCACATTTTTATCTGATTTGTACATATAGTGTGAAACAAAAGCATATAGAGCATAGAAGTTAAGGAATGCAATGCAGCTTTAATACACACAAGGAAGAAAGAAAAGGACACCTTTTGCTGATTTTCTCTGTCATGAGGATAGTGACTAATTCTTTCCATCACTTCGGTAGTTTTGAGCCAATCCTCGTGCCAAGCCCTCACATAGAAAGGTTTGCACTGGCTCAGTTTAAGCTGGATCCTTTGATTCTCTTGGGCAATTCTGAGCATTTCCAGCTGCTGATTTTTGTTCCCAGGGCTATATTGAAGAAAAAGAAAGCACAATTAAGCCGCCTTATTTCTTTGAAAACCCTATTGTTCTGACACGGTTATTACGAAACTTAACTGACCTTTTCTTTTCATAGAAATTCCAGTTGTCGACTCTTCCAGGTGTGCTCATAATATGTGATATATTCTCTCTAAGCCTATTGTTTTCTCTCTGAATCTCCAGCATCCTCAGCGATTCAGTCTTAATTCAACAAAATGTGATTAGAAACAGTCACATTTACAGGAGGTTATTCTAACTACATGTATGTAAAAACTGTGTTTTAGTCACTCTAAAACATTGTTATTACATTGGATCACTTCAGGCTTCACAATACTTTATTCTACACTGACTGGAGGTAAAAATAATTTTGTGATTCTAATTATTCATTTAAATTTCTTATGTTTTCTCACTCAAAGGACAACCTTGTGATTCTTCTGCTTGGGAGTGAGGTGACTATATGTCTTTGGTGGACCCGTGTTTACTACTGGATTTGCTGTCATCACCTTGGGGGAAAAAAACACATACATGTCTGTCTGAGGCGGTAAACCGTGATTATCCTGACTTTAAAACAACTGTATAAAACAAAAAGGTAGATTAGTTTGTGACAAACCCCCCCCCCCCCCAAACAACCTAAGGTCAAGACATTTAGAATATGGGCAAACAGGGAAAATGATGACAAATGTTTTTTTTAAAAAATGTAAAAATCAAAGACTTTTCTCTTAACTCTTTTTCTGTGCATGTCGTACGCAGCCTGGTCCAATTTCTCCTGCAGGTATTTGCTTGCAGTGGGAAACAGGGGCACTGCTAAGGGATGCAGCGACGGCTTCCTGTAAAGAGAAAACAGAAAAAAAAAAAGCTGCAAAAAACCAAGCCCTTTACACTCAGCAGAAAACAAACAGGTTCACACATTTTAATGATACAATGAAAATGAAGAAAACTATAACAAATAAAATCCACATGGGGATTGTTTTAAAATTGCTCAAGATTATTTAAAATAGAATCAGAATCAGAATACTTTATTAATCCCTGGGGAAATTATATGGGTTATGGTTGCTCCAGTCCAGTAACATTAAGAAAAACAAAAGCAAAAACAAAAACAGACTAAACTATTAGCAATACAATATATTAAGATACAATGAATAGCACAATATAAGGAATAGCACAATAAAAGTATGGGCAAATTATGCAAGAATAACAAGCTCTGGGATGCCCTGTCCAGATCAGGGGTGCTTCTTTTTTCTAGTACCTATAACTTGGCCATCTCCATGGCTCTTATACACCTGCTCTATGTGGCAGGTATGTGTTTCTGTTTCATGGACTGTATGTTTATTTATGAGTGCTTTAGATTAACTTATTTGTATCCAGTTCCAGTCATGTAAACGAAGTGAATCCCCCCAAAGGTTCATGGTCCCTGGAAAGTTTCTGCAGTGGAAAATAGGCTCATGCAAAGAGGACAGCTTTGCTGAATAAATAAAGCAGTAGGGCCTATGTATAGAGATGGGACTTTTTTTTCCCTAAATTGTCCAGCATCTCTTAATCCAAATAAACGACGGACAGTTTGTTAACAGGGTGCATCAACAGTTGGCGCGTACGCCAATAAATCAATTAGCGTAAATACCCTCCGGGCTCCCTGCCTCACCTTGCAGTCTGTGGTTGCCCTGCTTCCTTGATTTCTTTACTCATCTTTCCGAGAGTACGCTGAACCGTCCGCGCGGACTAAAGCTCAGAAAACTGCAGTGTGTTTCGTGCCAGTCATACACGGTTGCCATGACAGCAGAGCGAGAGAGCGGAGATGAATGGTTTCAAACGATGCGCCTGTTTGGTTTGTTCCACACAGAGAAACACATACAGCCACAGAGATAGGCTAATTAGCGAGCAGACTGTGGAGCGAGTGGCTGTAAAATGAGCCCCTGTGTGAAGACGCATTTACACATAGTTCAAAGCTGAAAATGAGGAAAATGAGCTAGAACATAAACTGCTTTTATTTTATTTATTTTTTTAGTTTACTTTTACAAAGAAAAACAAACAAATAAATAAAGTCTGACACTTACTGTGTCTGGCTAGACGTTATATCCACTAATCACTTTGATCTCTTCATCTTTTAGAGCATCAGTGGAATTAATTTAACCATATGTAGAATGAATCTATAAGCTGTAAGGACACAGTATACATCTTTTGTATTTTAAGTACATACGGTCAATAACAGTGGAAAACTTACACCAGTGCCACTTAAACTAACACTAGTGCAAACTTAGTTTATACACAAAACAAGAAATGACATTGTTAGATTTTGCCTGGTCATGAGGAAAAATGCCGGGAAAGTTAATTATTGTGAAACCTTTAACTTAAATTAGAAATACAAAGCATTACACTTCTATACTGTGGTATCACGTTGGATTATTTCAATGTGTTTATAAAGTATTATGTATATCATCCGGGAAATAAAAGACAGAAAGAGGAAATCAGAGTTGTTGAATGAAACCTATTCTAGTGATTTGACTCTATGAATGAATATACATGCAACACTTCCCCCTACTGACAGGAACTGGCTACGACGACTTTTGACACACATAGCATTTTTACTTTTAAGCATTCAAATTTCACGCTAGAAGGAACAACAACAACAACAACAACAACAACAAAAAAGCACTGATGAAAAAATGGTCACGTCACCGTTTTTTCACACCCTTATAAGCTGTTATAAATGTTGTCATTAAGATAACAATTAGCCAGAAAAATAAACTGTAACATTCGCTTCACACATATCTCAAACCTGTAAATACTCATAAGCAAACTGTTCTTCAAGTACAGGTTTAATGAGAATATTGCACAATCACAAAGCTGTCGTAGACGTTAGCAGCTGATGTCGATCTGTCACGGCTACAGGCCTCATGTCTGGCATTTCCCCACAGATGCCCTCAGAGGTGAATTAATTGGCCCTCCTTCCATCTCCCAGCGTAGTCTTGCCTCAGTGCGTGGGAAGCACTCTCATGAATGAATTATATGCAATAAAACATTTCCAGTCCACTTTGTTATTTTGTTGAATAAGAGGAGACGTGTTGATGGGACAGACGGAGAATACCAAGATGGAAAAAAATCATGTTACATGCCTCTAGATCTCTTCCATCCTATTTTTGTTTTGTTTTTACACTTTTGTGTTTTTTGTTGAACAGTTAAACTGAGATATTTGTAAAATGTTTCTAGGTCTTTGAATATGTGTGATTATAGCATGGGCAAATGTCTGTGACCAATTTTGAATTGATTTGAATACTAAGCCCTTCAGGACCGATGACGTTTTGAAGGCATTCTTGTGCAGTTTATTTATGAATTTATTGAAATGTTCTGACTAAAACCCAAATTCCATTTCTCATGTAGACTGCAGGCGACATTTGGACATAAAACTCAGACCTTTCCAGGGACTGTTGCAGAAACTTTACAAATAGAGTTTCTGCTGTTTCTGCTGCACAGTGTTTAACTTTGTCCAAATAAAAATTTGACATGTTATCAAAATGCTTAAACCTTGGTCTTATAAGAACATAGAGCCTTCTACTTTCAGACTGTTGTGTACACTTTCTGCCAAAGACTTTCCCAGATTTTAATACTGTGTTTACATTCACTGGCTTGGTATGATTATATTAGCATACTAATATACTATATTAAACTATATGATTCATCAATTTGAAGAAAGCCCTCAAGTCCTAATAGGACATGGAGAAAAGGACAATGTTGTTGAGCTTTTGGTAGCTTAAACAGTGGCTTTTATGTGCAAACAGTTTTAGAAGATTTGATTTTTAGGCTGCAGTTGTCAGATTTAAGGTTGGACTTTTGGATTTGACTGGAATATTCATTTGTATTTATGAGTTGGGTTTTTTTTTGCCAGAATTTTAAGTAGGTGGATCAAAAATGACTTTGATTAATTGCATTATTTCATTTGATTAATCATTTATTAAAAAACAACCACAAAAGAACCCCAACAAAACAAAAGCAAGAGCCACTTTGAGAACATAAACTGCTGCCAAGGCAGCTCACCATCCATCCATCCATCCTCTTCTGTTGGTGGAATAATATTTTGTTTTTGTATATGCTCTTCATCTTTGTTAGTTTTTTAACAAGTTTGCATTTGTTTTTATTGCACTGCAAAGTGCAGGATTTTGTTTTCCCTGTTGAAATGCATTTTGAAATACTTGACATAATTTTGAATATAATTATTTTGTATTATTTGTCATTTATACAGTTTGTCTTACTCTTGACAATACTTTCTTTATAGATGCATATCGCATCTTAAGGTCACCGCATGGTTCGAAAGATAGAAGACATTTTAAAGTTTGAAAGTTTGACCTTTTTTGACCTTGAAAAAGACGACAGAGGCCCAAACTAAATTTAGAATCCCCCCTTTTCCTTCCCTGTATGCTGAAAATATTATCAGCACAAACAACTGCAGTTTGAATATATAGCTCTATATAGCCTTGTTATCCCTTTGACCTTCAGAATAATCTACTGACCTTGAGAGAGAGGTCAGAGGTCAAACATGACATAATATTTTAATCTCTATGCAAAACTTTCTACATGTTGCCAAGACATGCAACACACAAACACTACTAAAAATATAACAGGCATTCATTCAAAGAATGAACGAGAGCTCAGACAGCTGTATTCCATAAGACTTGATCAAGTCATGGCTGTGTTGTTAAAACATGTTTGTAGCGTAAATTTGTTCCACGGTTACTCAGGAACAGCCCAATCAATGAACACAAAGACAAAGCTAGAATCAATGAACACAAACACTTTTGAATCAATGAAATATTGTCAAAATGATATTTACAGAGAACACAGAGTTAACAAAACAAAAAGTTTATAATAATCTTAGATCTAGAACAATGAAAATAAATAGTTACACCTAAATCGTCTAGTTATGACGTCAAAATCGTGAAAAAAAGGAAACAAGAGAAGGCACACAGTGCTTCTCATAGGCTTTGTTAGTACCTCAAGTGATTCAGACAAGCGATAATGATGCAGTGAAGCTTGTTTTCAGGTCTTGATCAGAACGGCAGTGGATGCTAACAGTTCCAGGAACTCCCAGAGGTGGATCTTCCATTGCACTGCTGTGGGAATAGGTGTTGAGAGAAACTGCCTCTTTGGGACTGGGGACGCACAGTAACAGAAGAAAATCATGCAAACATAACTGGTGTTTTGTTTGCATGCACCTCAACATTATTATATGGTTTTAGAGTTGTAACGATCTATAATCTACTGAGACAAATGCAAAAATCACAGAGAAAGAAAGAGAAACAATCACTTTCAGTTCCAGAGGTGAAAACACACGAAATGTGCTCAAATATGGCTCAGAAATAATTTTGTCATCATTAAAGCTCAACATCTGCGAGAACTCAGATTATCCGATGCCATCAGATTATCCAATTCCATCACCATCCCTATTTCATTATGTTCTGAGGGCAGCAGAGGAAAAACAGAAACACAGTCTCCCCTGTTAGCCACCTTGTTTCTGCTGACTGAGACAAACATTAGAAGTCAGCTCAAATCTCACACAATTGCCTTATTTTCTCATCTATCCCTGCGACCAGTACCACTGTAAGATCAACAGGAGGAGTGCATTTCCCCAAGGTCAGGATTGAGTTTTTTTTTAATCTGTGTGATGGAAGTGACTATGGTAACAGGTCCCTTGAGAAGATCCTGTTGAGAGATGGCTGCATCACGCTGGCTCCCAGCCTGCTTGTTAGAACTGCCAAAGAGACACCTGCAAGCAAAGAGTTGTGTTATTAAAATGAACAGTTGACAGATTTAATCAATTTCTCTCATCAAAATCATCCTGACATCCAATTTTCTAGTTAGCAGTCGGTTTACTCTACATTGCCCATACCTTTTAAATCAACAGGCTTCCAAGGCGAACTGACCAGGATACAAAAGTGCTTCCTCTGCCTTTAAGAGCTCTTGTCTCCACACCCAGTGATCATCTATCAGACTGGTGTTAAAGAGCCATTACAAACACTGTCTTGACCTTTTTAAAAATAGAAACAGACATTAGAGACACTACTATTTTTTTTCAGAGTAGATTCTGTTCTGACACTTTGTAGTGTTACAGAATAATGGTACAAAATAAACAATACAGCCGTAAAATATAAAAACACACATTGTCAGAATCAGAATCAGAATCAGAAAGGGTTTTATTGCCAAATGTTGAGCGGGTTTACAACATTAGGAAATTGCTGCGGTGCTTCAGTGCAAACATACTGTTATAAATTACGCTTAAATAGACATGAAAATAAAAATGAGAATAAGAATTAAAAGTGCTAAGTAGATAGATAGATATATACATGATATATACATGAGTGCAGGTGGTGATCAGTGCCAAACATGGAATGATGCAGTGAACACAGCGTAGGGTCATGTGTTAGTGGTTGCGGGAACAGTCATACGGTTATTGTTCATGTGTTCAACAGCAGAGGGGAAGAAACTGTTCTTATGGCGAGAGGTTCTGGTGCGAATGGACCGGAGCCTCCTGCCTGAGGGGAGCAGGTCAAACAGACTGTGTCCAGGGTGAGAAGGGTCAGCTGTGATCGGAGCTGCACGCCCAACAATAAATTGTCAACAATAAATGCTTGAGCTTGTGCAGTAAGCTGCTTTACCTTGACTTCTGCTTTGTTCAAAATGGTTACAGTTCCCAGTGGTTAAAATTCAACTCTAACAACATGTGAAAACCTCCGTCAGTCGATATGTAGAAAGTTATTTTAAATTCAACGCAATTTTCAGCTAATGGATGGTAGAATAGGTAACAACTCTAAGGCACCGCTCTCAGTCCTGCTGCTCCATTAATGCCGCCGAGCTATGGAGGAATGGATGCTTTGACTGGGAAATAGGGTTTATCTTTCTAAAAGGGGCTCTTTTGATGACAGCTTGGTGCATACATGCTGCACTTCCTTATCAATGTAGGAAGTTTGCTCCATTTTAATATACAAACCCATTCAGGCCTAAATGCCAGATAGCTCTGTGCTATGAAAGAGTATAAATAATGAAGACTGCAGTCTTTACAAGTTAAAAAAGACCCACAGCGCTATTACATAACAGTGGAATGAGTTATGAGGATAACAAATTAGCCAGAGTAGGCTTGAGTACAGTAACATCCTGGAGTAATCAGCTGAGGTACCCTAACACAAAATCAGATTTACGCTCATATTTGTCCTCTAAATGTAACCTCAGCTTTTTTCGCATCTATAAATGTCCTCTTGTTTCCCTTGGCAACTTCACCTCATCTGAACATCGCAGCTTCTTGGCTACTGCCAAGGTCCCCTCTTGCTTGTATCTTGGTTTAAGACTTGCAAAAATTCCTCATGTAACTTACAGGACAATCCTTCCCCTTTTAACACGAATCGCTCTCTCTTCTGCACCTCATCGAGTGTTTCTAATACACAAACTTTTAAAATCGTATTTAGTGTGATGGTTGTTTCTAAACTCTTGTGATGTCTGCCATCCGCACTGTTTAAATACAAACAGTTGTCAGAAGTTTATCCACACTCACCAGGAGTAGGAGTGTCAGGGTAGTTTGAGACGTTTAATGAGTTCTTTGAACACTTCTTTTTGCTACAGCATATATCTTTAAATACTTCCACGATAACTCTGGTTGGATATTTAACCACTTTTCTTGGCAGCATTGGTAAAACTCATTTAAAATGTTTGGTTTCCTGGCACAGATCCAGTTTTTAAGCAAGTTTTCAATAGAGTTGAGGTCAGGACGTTGGGAACAGAAGCTTAACGTTAGCCTTAATGTTTACCCATGTCAAACACAGTTTGCGTGTGTGTTTGGGTTCATTGTCCAGTTGGAAAAACTGTGTACGAGTCTTAACCGTTGTTGTTGGTTTGAGATAAAGCTGAAGATTTTGGTGGTGGTGGTCTTCCTTCTTCATTATTCCATCCATGTACCACCATCAGACTTGACACTGATAATGATAATGTTCTTAGGTTTGAAAGCGTTACCTTTACTCTTCCAAGGATACCGCTTGTCTTTGCTGCCAAATAGTTTTTTTTGTCTTGTCTGACCATAAAACATTTCTCCAGAAGGCATTTGGGTTGTCTGTGTGTACAGCTGCAAATTTCAGTTGACCCTGAGGTGTTGATTTTGAAACAGGGGTTTATTTCTTGGTCCGTACACTCTCAGTCCATGACTCTCCAAACTGCCTTCACTGTGGACACTGGTGTTCCAGTTGTTTCCAGTTCACAGCAGGCTTTACTGAATTATTTATACTTACATACAATTGTTTAAATGGATGATTTTGGCTCCAAGAGACCTTCCCAACATGTGCAAATACATCATTCTGTCCCTCTATGTTTTTTTTTAAGCTCTTCACTGGGTTCCTTGGGCTTTTCCATTGTTCTAACTATAGGTCAGCCTGATGAGTGCTGTCAAACAAATCCTGGCAAAGAGAAACTACCAGTCGTAGTCAATCATGATCATTAATGTGAAGCTAATAGTCCTCAGCCTTGTCAAGTTAAAAGACACTGCAGAACCTTCAGCACCACTTATTAAAAGATTTAACTGAGTTTATGTCTGTATTTGAGCCTGTATGTATATTTTTGATTCTGTGGAGATTAGATTAGAGAAATCCAAAATAAATTCAAACTGTGCACCCAAATCATGTTTTTTTAAACTACCAAAAAGGGGTGCTGTACAGTCATTCCACCAATCATTCCAAAAGTTTAAAGAAATCATTAAAAGCCCCATTCATGCCCATGATGAGGGTATAAAAACATCTGACCACAACTGTACGCACAACTCAGATATCCTCCATTTCAAAGGTGAAGATTATTGTGCACCAAATGGAGCAAATTATTTTGGATGTGAGAATAATAATAATAATAAGGCCTAAATATCCTTAACAGTCAGCTTTTTCAAAGTGTGTTTTTGCTGGCAACTTAAATTAACAAGACAAAAGCAGAACACACAAACTGAAGAAAATCTAGCTAAATGTAGGTTTTGTGTGTGTGTGTATGTGTTAAACGACTTAACACTGGGCTGACCTATTGATCATTCAAGCATGACAAAGGCACCCTTACTTGACTTTTGTGTCTACATGTAACAGACAACGTAGCAATGAACCAATTTTAAACTGTATTTTGTGTCTAAGAGCCATGTTCTTAAGAAATAGGGAAAAAAATCAGTGAAGACCTAACTCATGACCCGAGAGATGCATCTGGCCCTTCAGCTGACCCATCTACTGTTTTCCTCATGCCTCATCAGAAATGGTCTCAGTGGAAGGTTGGCTGTCAAGAAGCCATTCTCAAGGAAAGGAAACAGAGAAAAAGAAAAGGCATAATTATACCAAATTAACCTCAACACCTCAACATTATCAAAGCAGTGTGGGGGCATCTTGCCAGAGAACAGAACCAAAAGGTAGAAGCATCTAAAAGAAGAGCTTTGAATTTCCTTCAAGAAGCCTGGACAACTATTTCTGAAGATTGTGTAAAGAAATTTCAAGAAAGCTGCCCAAGAGAGTTCAGGGTGCATTGAAAAATAAAGGCAGTCATACCAAATATTGACTTTCAACCTAGTTAGAGCTTTACAATCTCTGTTTCAGCCTTGTACAATGTATTTCCACATATAGGCTTGCACATTTTTCACTAAATTGCTACACCTTTGCTCATTTTCCTAGCTAAATACAAAGAAATGAGGCGTGGCTCATAACATTAGGGCAATACTAGATTGAGCGCGCTTGGCTCCTGCCAATCAGACCATTACCTACAACCATCATTGTTCATGTATCATTATGCATCTTAATAATGACACAAAAAGATAATTGTCCTTAAAATGTTTAAAATGCCCACTTACTTATTGTGTGTACTGTAGACTCTATCTATCTAAACACCTTTTTTATGTTCATAGTCACTAAACATGCCAGATAAAGCATTAAATAAATGAATAAGGAAACAACACAAACCACTGACACTCAAAATAACATGATGATATCACATTTGTTGTTCACCTACTTGTTGCATTTTATTCTGGTACAAACAGTACAAGGTGATGTTTTATTCTCGCGGTTGCACTGACTCCTGAAATGTGTACCGAAGGTTAAAATAAAAATATAGCAGAACAGAACGGATCACTGGTTAAACAGGGGATAAAATAGCTGAAAATATCGATTATCTTGTTGGCTCTGCAGGAACCAATCAATTGCATGATCATGAACAGGGCTGTACATTCGGGGGAAACTCTGGCTTAATGTGCATATCTATGTAGCTGTATTGTCCCAACCATATAGAGTAAAGCAATACAGACAACTACAAGAGGCTAAAAATGGAAAGTGCATTCACGATAAGAGAATGTGTTCATTATGAGAATTCTCAGTGAACAGGAAACTCCCAGAGAGATGGTTATGAAAGGGCGTGATTTGAGTGTGGGCTTTATTTTTGGCCATGCGCTTCATTAAGAAGCGATGCGTGTGCTCGTATCGCTTCTGGGTAAAGTTTCGAAGAGCCTGTGGGGAGTAAGGCTGAAAAAGGGCAGTGCCGGGGTCAAGAGATGCTTGGTATGAGAGTGACCACTGTAGCATTAATAATAGCAGCTCTCATATTGACTGCTCCATTTGACTCCTTCTCATCCTTTGGGTGAATACGCAGTAAAGGCACTTCTTGCTTTGCCCCAAAGCCAAACGGCTTCATTTACATTTCACCCTGCTGTATTTGTAACAGATGTTTCTGAGTGTTAACAATACTGCAAGAGAGCATTGAAACCATGGGTGATCTTTGTGCTTTTTGTGATTTAGTAAAGCAATGAATCCATTAAACACTCGAAATTTGATGAACTCCCCAGCTGATCTTAGGAAGAGTACATAAACCTCTGTGAGACGGAAAATTCAAAACATAATAAGTTAAAGCAGCAAAGAGAAGACTCTTGATGTGTCAGTAATGTGACGACTTGACTGAAGAATTATTCATTACTCTCGGGACATGAACAGGTTAAGCTAGAGTTTTTATGAATCCTTATTACGCTGTAACAGAATTCATTTCTTAGAGTCATTTTATGTCTTCAAAGGGAGACACCAAGATGTCTTTTTTTCATACATGCTTTTTAAAGACTGTGTTTTTACTGCTCTACAAGAGACTGACACTGAAAAGGGGTGATGGGGAAATTAAAGACGCAGACCGTGGATCATCATCATGCATGGGGACAGTTTGTGTAACTGGCTGTCTATATTCACTGCATAAAGGCTATCTTTATACAATGGAGGGTACCTGAATCCTCACTGGGGCCAGTTTCATTACTCTTATCACTAATAAATACTTTGGATTATAATTTCTTTTTTAAAAGATGAATTCGTTATAATGTGTGCACGATTCGTCTTTTGCCCTATTAGTCACAATGTGGGTGCACCAGAGAGGTTTTAGAGATGACGTCTAAACAAGATGCATGATTTTGCATTTTACACATGAATTCATGAGAAAGAACTGACAGGAAGTAAACTGTACATGTTAATATCAGCTGGTGAGTGGGCCCATATCCTGCACGCTTAGGTCCATAATTTGATGGACAAAGACACAGTTTTTGTAGTTTTTGGACAGATTTTAAAACATTTTCAAAACATGAGTTAAATGCTTTAAATCAAGGGGTTTAACAAATATTTAGCATTAACGGTTTAGGAATTGCAGGCATTTTTATACACAGCTCCTAATTTTTGGAAGCTCAAAATCAGTTGGACAAATTAGGATAATTTTAACTATAAGGATTGTTTATAATAGTTGGATGAAAATCTTTTCTGCCTGAAGTTTGGCACCCATGGATATCACCAAATGCTGCGTTTCCTTTCTTGAAATTCTCTACTCAACCTTTACTGCAGCCATCTGCAGCTGCTGCGTGCTTGTGGGTCTCTCTGTTTTCTGTTTTGTCTTCAGTGACTGAAAAGTATGCTCTGTTGGACTGAGATCAGGCGACGGACTTGGTAATTGAAAAATATCCCATTTCTTTACCATGAGAAACTCCTGGTTAGCTTTTGCAGCATGCTTTGGGTTGTTATCCATTTACACTGTGAAGCGCTGTCTTATCAGTTTTGCAGCATTTGGCTGAATCTGTGCAGAGAGTTTAACCCTGCACTTCACAATTCATCCTATAGCAGCAGTCACATCATCAATAAACACTAGTACTGGTAGCTCTGCAACAGACTGGCAACCTGTACAGGGTGTACCCTGCCTTTCATACTATGGCATCTGGATTAGGCTTCTGCCCCACAGTGACCCTGAATTGGATAAACAGAAGGAAATGGGTGGATGCAAGTTAATCTTGGTTTCTTGTATCCAGTTTCAGAACTTTGTCTGCTTCATTTGTCATAAAATACCAAACAAACAGGCCTCACATGGCCCTCGAACTGCACTTTAGTTAACTGTCCAATTAATTGTAAAACCTTGGATTCAAGTTGAAAGTCTTCACATTTATCGTGTCTTGATTGTTTGATTTGAAATTCACTGTGGTGTACTAAGGAAAAACTACAAATAATTGTGTCTATGTTCAACAAATTATAGATTTAACTGTGTCTTTCTCCCCCCACTCTCTTGATTTCTCCCCAGCTCTCAGGGGCTGGTGTGATTGGGGTTTCCAGCAGGTGTGGCCAGGGGCTGCAGCAGCTGGGTCATCACACCTGTGTATCACTGCCTAATCGACCTGCTTTTGCTCAGCCTGTTTTTGTGGAAATTCTGGGGTTCTGACAGTCTAAATGTTTTCAATATTTGCTTTCTTTGTGTGTGACACATACCTCCTCTCGCAGGAATCCTCTGGTTTGCTGCCCTCCACTTTTCTGTTTTGCTGGAACTTCATCTTGTGGTCTTAGTTCACGTTGGATTTAGAGCTCTGTAACGTGCCCTTCCAGCGTGACTGACTGAAACAAACTAGACACTGTAAGCTCTCAGTTAACTTACCAGACTGTCCACTCCTCCACATCCAGACTGCAGTTGTACTGACTTTGTTGGTCAACTCCGAATTTGTGAATAAAGTCTTTGAACTGTCCTGTGAGTCTGAGTCTGCCTTAGGCTCTTTATGTCATTATGTAATCGGGACACATTTATTTATTCTGTGTAGTAGTTGTAAACCTGAAGTTGCCCAACACAGTGCGCTTTTGCTGTTTGAAACTAGTGAAGCACAAAAAATGATTCTGGGCCTTTCAGCTGCCTTGTGCGTAGCTGTTGCAGCAGGGTACTCACTGGGCATATAGTTGGGTGCGAATTGCAGAGCAGAAGCTTGCCACAATTTGTTTACAATGAGAGTGTGTGTTTATGTGTAAATTTGTGCGTTTGTTTGAGTGAAGTCTTTGGATATGACTTGGTTCACAGCAGCTGTTCATTTTCTAGTGAACACTTCCTCCAAGCTGTGCCAAACACTGCTCACTCTCCATCTCTGATTGGTAGACATCTTGGCTGGAGGCATGCCGGGAAAGGGGGTGGTTTTAACACTGCTGCTAAAATGGAGACGCAAGTGGTCCCAGTCTGGCATTCCCTGAAAACTCTGACAATGACTTGGGTGAAAACACAATTTTCTAAATTGGAGTACAGAGGGAGATTATGTAAGAGTGTAATTTACTAGTGTATTATCTTTAATTCGTTAATTTCATTTAAGGGGAATTCTCTGCTCCCCCCCAAATAAAATGATGGGAATATCTTGTTTTGTTGAGTGAGCAGAAAGTACACTGGAGCACTGACAAGTAAGTATTTATCATTCACAGTTAGCGAAGTACTCAGATTATCACTTCAGTTCTTTCATTCATTTCCAATCAAATCCAAAAGATATGTGTTTGTAACAAATTTCTGGCTCATTCATTTTAGAGTATACTCAATGCTCTTATTCCTTTCACCCAAGTATAGCATATGTTGGTGCAGATTGTTATTAAATAAATAGATTTTTTTGTACAAAGAGTTAAATTAACCTCCGTTATAAATTATCTCTCAAAGTGATATTTTAGTTTGTATGATATAATATCATATGAATCCATCCCCATAAACCAGTATCCAAATCCTAACACTCATTCATGTGATATTCACACTCCCCCATGTGTGAGCCTTTTAAAAGTGTACAGTGAAATCACGGACCATGAGTAAAACTGGAACCACTCCATTTATCTCTGTGCATCTTAAATCAAGTTATTTTTTCCCATCAGGAGAAAACAGGCTGTTAAAAACTCACAAGGGAGCCACTTCCTGCCGGGCCGCAGCCTGGGCAATCAAAAAGAAGTATTCTAATGATCCCTGACAAAATTGTCAGATGATATCCTCCAGGGTGCGATGATACTTTACATTACAGTAGACGGATCGATAGCAAAGATGACATGAGAGGCCTCTGCAGAGAGAGGAAGCTGGAAAGACTGCAGTGCTCTGACTCTCACTTGCGCTGTTTCCACAGCGAGCCCACTTGGCCTCACAGAACACGTGAGAATATGTTTTGTTAGCATAAATTCCCCAAATTAATGCATGTGCCACTTATCTGAGGCGGTGGACTGGATCTACACGCAAGGACACCTGATAAGTGTGTCTCTACAGTAAATGTGTGTCAGCTGTAGTTGAAAAATTGAAAGTCACCTAAATATGAAATTCTCACAGTTAAGTTTTAAACAAGGATTTAGCAGATTCGCAATGTCAAGAACGTCACTCAGGAAACATTTTGTTTCGAAGTGGCCCACATCCCCAAGGAACCAGTTATCACAGACAACTGACAAGACCTGGGCGCCACAAAACTAGGCCATTAAAGTGGATTAATGCTGTAATTTAGAGGTGAACACACAACTTGCATAACATAAAAGGGCACAATTTTAAAATACAAAGGTATTTATTTTGAAAATGGAGGGATCAGTGAAGTGATTTAATGTGAAACATACCCCATATAAGCAAGAACTCACTATTCACCCCAGATTTATAAAATGAAAAACAAAAAATAGATCAAATACATGGAATAAGTGGTTCAGGTTTGATCTCAAATGAGTCACATACTCCTGTTGGTTCAATCACCCCGGTGCCTCCCTCCCCCATTTTCTTGTACTATAGTGACTCTGGTCTGTGTAACACCTGGGAATGGAGTCAGTGCTGTACTGAGCGACTAATGGCTCCTCTTCCAAACACCAACTTCTGCCATTTGTGCTGAGAGAGAATAATGCTGACAGACTGAAGAGTTATTAAGCGGTCTGAAGTATGGAAAACACATTTAACAAAAGACGATTAAACAACAAATGCACCGGTGGTTCCAAATCAAATTTAAAATATCTTGAGCCTGGGCTGAAATGATAAACTCGCAAGTGTCCGTGCACATACATGTCCTCTATCTCCAGAACCCCTGCTTGGTAAGGGCAAGGATAATGAACAATATCTCCTTCGCCTTTTGTCTGTGATGGAAAATCTATAAATCCTTAGAGATCAGCCATGAGGCAGTGGTAACAGTCGCTCCAAGCAACACTAACTGGGCCTCTGTCGTCAGGGATGAAGCAACAAAACAGAGCAAGTAAATGTGATTAAAAAAAATCCCCTCATATACAATTTTGCCTTGACATTTCTGTCACTTCTTTTGGTATCTTTTGCAATCGTGGCTTGACTTCTGTTGCACGTCTTTCCCCTCCTCCTCAGTTCAGTGTCTTAATCGGGGATCTGTTGCTTCACTGAGCTTCAAATGCTTAGATGACGTGAAACAGGTGCACACGAGTGTCTACCGACCTATCCAAATGAGTACTGAACACCTGCGACTTTAGAGCTATTAAGCACAATTTCTCATTTAACACCCCATATAGGTGCACAGAGCTGCAGCAGCTTGAGGAAGTGAAGGCAAAGAAATGATTTGTTTGGAAGAAACCGCACAGAGGTAACGGACAGAAATGCTTTTCACCAGACTTTTTCACCTGCGACACACACACACGCACTCATGTAATAAATAAATAAATAAATAGAAATATTGTAATATCCTGCAACAGCCTGGGACAACAGTCTCTGCCGGATCAAATTTTTTTTCCAAGCATCACCGATATGACGGCGCACAAACCACGTGTTTACGTAATGGAAAGCCAATCTTTCACTTTAACCCCTCCTACTCGTCTATTTCTAACAAGAGGGTCCGACGCCAAAGAAAAATGATGCAAATGTTCTTATACAGGCGCACCGTACTTTTGGAGATGCCAGTGGCGTTGTGCTGAAACGGCTTGAGGAGAACACCCCGAAAAGGGAGCAAACGCACACTCCAGGAATCACGGACACACACACACCAAGAACCCTGGCTTTAATAGAAACGTTGCAGCGTGGGGGCTCAAAGAAATGAAAACTGGGGTTGGTGCTGTCTGACCTCGCCAGGCAAGCAGGTTTGCAGGGGAAACGAACTGGACTTGATCCGGCAATGTGGTGTCTTGTTGGGGCTATCATTGCAGCAGTCTGTCCATAGGATGCATCCTCCCTTGGCTTTTGATGCTGTGCAGATCCACCCTCCTCTCCTCAGAGTGATGAACTAATAGGCAATGATTTTCTCCTCGGAAATCCACCGTGGTTTACTGTTTGCACGTTAGTTGTGTTTGTTTACTGGCGACCCGTCTCCTCCCGGTGCGACACATGCAATTTCCAGAGTATATTTTCTATTGTCGACTAGTTGAGGAGGCATTCTTTACACGCCAGAAGAAGAAAACACACCATTAGCACGAAGTGTGACAGACAGTGAATATTTTGTCACGTGAATGAAAGCGCACAGGACTTGGATATACCTATTTTTTTATGATACAATTGGTAGCCTTGCTCGGGAGAACTGATCCAATTGTGTTATTATGCAACCGCAAGGATCTCATCTATATCTGGGTGTTTAAGACACGGGATTGCTCTTCGCCCAAATCAATGTGGTTTCTTTGGAACATTTTCAGCAAAGGAACGCATATGCTGCAGTGTCTTTGTGGCAAGAGTCTTAAGAAAAACAAGAATCCAAGTGGTAAGCTCATCACCATTTATGCCTACTCCTCCGTTTCTCAGCGAACCGGCTTTATGCGTGCTTGTGTGCAGAGAGTTGAGTGTCTGCGTAATTCTGTTAATTTGGTCGTAACGATGATAGATCTGCAATCACATTTATGCAGCGAGTGGATCATGCAGAGGCTCCTGAAGGAGGGTGGGGGGTGGTGGGGGGGACGACAACTTATTCTGTGCTGCTACTACATCGGCGAGCTCAGGTCTTTTTTTAGGAGGGGGGCACAGCACAGACACACAAAGCCCCCCCGCTGCATCACCACGGCACCATGATCTTCTAACTTTTTAAATAACGCTTGCTCCCACCCCCCCCCACCTCTCTCTCTCTCACTCTCAGACACACACAGGGGCTCGATGGTATTTCAGAGGATCACATCCACGCACAGTTATTTATTTATTATTTCTTTTTTCTTTCTTTCTTTTTTCTGGACAACGTGATTCCCCCCTAACCAGATTATTCCATCCTCGGGTTGACTGCAGCAGTGCCCCCCACCCCCCCCACTCCTCTGCATCACCACTTCTCTATTAAATGAGCTATACTCGCTGTGTTTTCACCGAAACAGCCGGAGGAGACAGACTATTCTTTCATGTCTGTCACTCTACTGATGCAGACCAATACTCATCATGCGGGCCCTGCGAAAGCGTGATTTTTACACGAGCACCTGAGTTGCTCTTATGTTGACGAAGCCAGGCAGCTGAGATGCCAGTAGGGCATGTAGAAAGGGACTGGGATCCGCTGCACCGAAGCAAATCCTGCACTTGAGCAGTCGACATCGTTTCGATTTAGATTGTGCACTTTTTTCTGGTACAAAAAAAATAAATAAATAAAAAATCAGTGCATAAGCCCTGAATTTAGGATCACAGTAACATCATATATATTTTTATATATCCTGCCAAAACAAATATAACAACGCAGAGGGCCAGTGTACCAGGAATGCTTATTTCAACAGGCTGTTGTAAAGCCCCAGGTAGACAGCATGTAGTGCGGGCTACTTGTTACCTCATGAAGCGGGTAGATGGGCTGAGTAGCAGCACAGTTTTTCGACACTGCAACTGCAGTATAGTAGATCATCACCATACTTTAGTGGGACAATCGCGCTTTGCAGACACTGCAGGAGTGATAACAAGACACTGTCTACTATCAATTACCAAGAAGAAGAAGTTATATTTTACAGCATTATGTCTCCACAAACCTAGCCAAGGTTTGTGTTGGTATAGCTCAAGATAGGGTGAAAACACAGTTAGCCTCAGTTTGTGCCTTCAGTTTGGCAATACGCATTTTTCTCATAGGCCCAGCTACAACAGCTAATTTGGAGGCATTACAAGATTTGCCAAAATATGTCAAAAAATATAATAATAATAAACATCTTTGGAACTATTTTCTCATGCTACAAACTCCAAGCAGGAAAGTAGGATAAATTCTTGCTGTCTTTATGTTGTTCTGAAATATAAATATTTGTTAATGCATGTACGCCATCCATTTATTTTATGTTATACTGCATTATAATTGTTCTTACTCACATTTTTCCTGGCAAGCAGGAAGATTATGTCATCACCGGCCATAGGCATAACCTGGGTATTTCCCCCCCCCAAAACAAGGCAGAGTGTGACACTCTAAGTGGCTTTTACTTTGAAAAGATTTCTCTAAGCAATACTCATCTTCCATATTTCAGTATAAACAGTTATTCTTGCATTAGAGGGAAGCTGTACAATATAAAGCCCTTTATAATCAGTCAAAAATTTCTGGTGCTGATTAGACTCTAACTTATCTCTTCAGAGGTGCAGCATTTTCTACTAGTAGTTGGTGCTACATTTTAAATATGACAAATCAAAAGAACAAATTCTGCACCTCACTCATTTGTAAACACTGGTTCAGTTCTGCCCCTGGTTCCCATCTTCTCTTTTAGTTGAAGGAAATAAGCTGTAATTTTGAAAGACTTTTAAAAAATGTGTTTTTTCGTAGTTAATGGAGTAGACATTTATTTTTTGTCCTCTAAGTGCTGTTATACAACCTCTGCATTTGAGTTTTGCTACTATCTACTTTTGATTAAATTAGAAAAAATAAGCTGTAACAAAGAGGTAAGACTTTAAAAAAAGAACAACCAATAAACAGCAAATATGTACAACAATGTCTCAGTAGAATTGTATGTATATAACTCTTACTAGCATAAAGGCTATACATTTTTTTTATGTTCCTATTCCTTGCTGATCATATTAAAAGCATAATATTGCATTACAGTGGGCTCTGGAGTGATAACTGACTTTGGTCAGTAGAAAAGCCACTGCGAGACAGTAAGTTGTGTTTAACGCAATTCATCCAGTCAATCAAAGCTAAGACTTTGCCCTGACCACAAAATGGTCAGGACATGTGCTACAGCAAGTGATAGGACCAGTAGTTTACTGGGAAATGAAGTATCCACACTGCCAGGCAAATCACACAACTGACTTGTTTCAACTCCAAAAGGTGTTTTAGAAATTCTCACACAAGTTGTTTAAGTGCCATTGTGATAGTGGGACAGCGAGTCCTCTGCGTGGCCCTGTGTCAGCAAAGTGTTTCCTAAACTGTTCGCCAGGCCTGAGCTGCAAAGGCCTAGACTTAGTGCTACAGCTCTTTGGTTGTACTTTTAGTAACACAGCAGAATTGAGAGAACCAAGAAAGACCAAACCAAACAGACTGTATCACTATAGCTGCATTTTTGTTACCGTATAAACACCAGTCTTATAATTCACGGATTGTATTCAGTTTCTCTTTGCGCACACACACACACACACACACACACACACACACACACACACACACACACACACACACACACACACACACACACGCACACACAGGCTTAGTGACTGTACAGGACCAATTCATCTGGAGAGGTTTAAAGCAGAGTATGGATGGCACTTGATTTTATTCTAGCGTGGGTTAATAGTTCCCTATTAAAGGCAACATTTATTTTCTGTCACTGGGTGTGTGATAGCACAAAGTTACATGTGTGGAGAACTTGTCTTTAGGCCCTTGTAATTATGTACTAACTGGTTGTGAGCCCATTCACATAGGGTCTTCCCTTTTAAAAAATCTTTGAGTTCTGTGTGCATCCTCATTTTCCTTCACATTATCAAATTAAATTGCCCCTAAGCCTATAGGTCAGTGGCTTTGTATTCATTGGTCAGCTGTACTGATGTGCATGGATACATATGGAGTATTTCTTGAAGTAGACCACATTCTTTAGTGTTGAAAGAAGATGAGAGGAATCCAGTACCTGGTTCTCTAAAGCATCTCCTCTCTTCACAGTGGTCCAGATCAGGTTATGATAAAACATAGTGCGGTTCTGCATTCTGATGCAAGTGAAGGGTTGGGTTAAAGCTCCATAACACAACAGGATGAGTCACTTCCTTGTTGGATATGGCAGTTTGCCATCATGTAAAGCTACGCGTCCACTTTTAGCCTTTTTGCAAAACTGCCTTCGGGTAAAGTCACCAAGATTTTATACTCAGTGACCTGTTAACGTTCTTCCAGTTGTGCCTCTGTTTTCCAGCAAGATTGTTGTTTCATGTGGTGGCTTGTCCTTAGGGTTGGTGGTCTGGTACAACTGCTACTGTGGATCTACTCTCAATGTTCACTCTTGTGTAACAGTACGGGTACATGTCTTTGAGTGAGTGTACTTCATTAAGTAAATTAAAAGTGATGAAGCAGCTTAGTGGAAAGGACGTAGATATAGGACGTTTAACCCTGAGGCTTAAGTGGCAGTGACGGCTCTATAAATGCCCACACAGATGTCATTATAAAAGTTTGAGTGTCACTGAATGATGCACACATGATAAACCGTTTAATGAGGGTATTTGTAGTGTAGAGGGAAAAGTTATGTCATATGAACTGCGACAATCAATAACGGCAGATATGCGAGTGGCGCTCTTTGACATATCTTGGGCTGAAATGATTGAAATGTAGACGGTAAATAGGCGGGTTGTTGAAAGAGCAGAATTGCTCTGGGTGTGTGAAGTCAGTGGGTGGCTTCTTCAAAGTGGCACAGTGGCTCACTGACAGCAGAGTGACACTACAGGTGAGGTCACATGACACCCAGGCCTCCAGGTGATGTTGGCTCATAGCATGTGAAGTGAAACTTTTCTCTGTTATCTGTGACATAGTCAGAAAGCTGGACCTAAGACTCATTTAATTTAAAATTGAATTACTATAACAAAATAATTTCTCCTGGTTCTTTTCTATGATCTAAGATTATATTTATGAGCCAACCACGCTGACTATTAGAAGACTACAACCTTGTAGAGGTGCTTCGAACTGAGAAACGTTCATGAACTGAGGGAATGTGAGATATTTTAATGTAGAGGCTTATAAACCACTGTGAATTTCAATTTACTGCGTCTCACATTACCTAAAATAATAAAAACCAAATAAGTGTCACTGTAATTAAACAAAAGGCAATTCTTTGGATGCTAGGAGCAATTTATTTGAAAATAAAAAAAGCTTCTTTATTCACAAAAAGTGGCTACGCACGTTTGATTTTTACAGATTTTACACCAGATGCCCTTCCTGACAAAACTCCAAAAGGATTGTTTCTCCTTGAGTATGGAAGCAGGGATCTTCTGCCTGTTAGGAAAACGTGTCAACCACTACACTATGGAGCCACTAGCAATATGTAAAGCAGGACTTTGCAAATTCTACATTTATGTGCCACTAAATTCTACCTGACAGCATCGTGAGTAGGCCTTTAATACCTTTTAAGATCAAGCACTACCTCTGTATCAGCATCTTGAATGATAAAGTGGATTTCCTGTGAATGTATTGTCTGTCATGTTACAGTAAGTTTATGAGTCTGTCTGTGAAACCCATACAAATGCAACTATACACTGTTGTTGTTACTGTCCTGCTGTTCGTTTGGTGTCAGTTTCTGGTGTTGGTGTCTCTGGTGTTGGTGTCTCTTTTGCATGCAGTTCTTATCTCAGAGCAATTTATCGAATTTTTTTTGGGGAAAAAATGTACTGTTTCCCCCCAAAAATCACATTTTTTTGAGAATTTAAAAAGAGGGTCGATAATTATTTTTACAGTTAAAAGATACTTGTTCCATTTGTCTTACGTACTTGCGCTAGTTTAATTTGTGGTAACTAGGAAAATGCAGTGTAATTAAAGGGGACGGGCAAGATTCAAAGACAGACTCCTACAATTAGAGTAACAGCAGGGCTGGCTAAAAATAACTTCCTCCAACTACCGTTCCACGTTGCTAGGTTTCAGACAGAAACATTTCAGTAAGTTTGTAAATGGCTAAACTGCAGTAGTTACACACACACACCCTGAAAGATCACAGCAAAGATGTAAAAAAACAGGATTTACAGTTAAATATGTATCGCTTTTCGAGTAACCTTCACACTTTTAAAACTGACAGCATTTACTAAATCTTTTAAACTGTGAGTCACATTGATGAAACCTTTGTTTCTAAAAATATCTCAAGAGCATACATGTCCTTAGAATGGAAGTGAATATGCACAGAAGGGATAAACGTGTTTTGTTTTTATTTGATAAAACCATTTGGATTCTTGGAGATTCTTGGTCAAGGACTGTTTTTCTTCTCATGACAGAACTCTGTGATTATTGTCATGCTTTGTTGTCATTTAGAAAGAGACGTGAAATTAGGTGTTGCTGCAGTTAATATGTCAAAGATCAACGAGACAGATTTTTTTCACTTTCATCTGCTTGGGCAATGGCACGATCAGTTTCCCCTGTGAATTAATTTGGGCTCCGTCTCTCTTGGTTTTCAAGAATGTGACCTGAAGAGGTGATAAGAATCAAGTTCCTGGCTACTATTCTACCTCCCTCTGCGTGCAATCACGTTTACAGAGAAATCTCATGAGTGGGCAAATATATAAATCTAAATATGGTGTTTCTATACAGACAAAGACAGAAGCACAACAAGAAGAGAAGTGTTAGCTTCATGTTAATGTCTGTAAGGAAAAAAAATAAAATGAATGAAATAAAATATATCATGTTTACCATTTACATCTAGTTAATAGTGTATTAGTGTGAATTTGTATTAAATTCTATTCTATTCTATTTATATAGCCCCGATTCACAACAACAGTTGACTCAAAGCACTTTATTTTTTTAGAGAAAACCTCAACAATCAGACAACCCCCTATAAGCAAGCATTTGGCAACAGTGGTAAGGAAAAACTCCTTTTGAGAGGAAGAAACCTCCAGCAGAACCAAGCTCAGGGAGGGATCTGCTAAACCACTTTATTCAGCGCTCAACTTAAAACATATACTGTTTTTAAGGATGGATCAAATATCAAATACCCTGTGAAAGTATTGCTTATAGGAATACACTCATAGATACACTATGGAAAAAAACGACTGAGGCACAATTCTTAATCTTTCAAATCATGTGTTTTCAGTTTCATTGTTACAGGTGTATAAAAGCAAGAACCTAGCCATCCAGACTGGCTTTACAAATATTTGTAAAGAGAATGGGTCATTCTACAGAGTTCATTGAATTCAAATGCGGTGCAACCCTGGCGATTTGTCACTTTCCTCCTATAGTCCACCATCCACTGTAAGTTGTGTTATTGCAAAGTGGCAGTGTATAGGGTGTGCCACTGCAAGGACAACATGGAAAAGCCAAGAATAATATGGTATAAAAAGAAGTTAATTAAATGTAATTTATGTTGGGAAAATAAATGAGTATTTGCTGATTCCGTCCTGCTTATTTTTCCAATATCACAGGTTTCCTTTTGTTGTATTGTAAATTAAAAAAAAAAATCTTCTACTAAGGGGCATGCTATAAAAATGCAGCATTTTCCTAGCATTATATTACAAAAAATACCTCCTCACCACTAAACAGCAAACAAAGAAATCTAGTCGTTAGCAACTAGCTAACTAACTAGCAAACTAGCAGCTAGAAAGACGGATATTTCCTCGAGGAATTAGTGGAGATCAACCCAGAGATACAAATATATGAGCAAAGTGAGGATAGCAGTAGCATTTTAGATCTTGTGTTTGACCTTACCTGCCTGATCTTTAAATTTAAGTTGACAAAAATGATCCATTGTCTGTCAGCTAATCAGCTAATGTCTGTTAAATATCTCACACTCATTTTTAGATTAGATAATATCACAATGATATTATTACTCCTTTTTTTTAATATAGGCAAAGCATGAGATGGTTTTGTGTCTAGCTAATAGTATTAGGCTTTGCTTTCTGTACCTTGCATTTTAAGCCATTAGAGGTAATATTGCCCTTTTTGAATAAATCTGCTTTAAAAGGTTATATCTGTCTTTTGTAAACGGTCTAGTGCTTCTTTCATTTTCAAATAAACATCCCAAGAGTCAAGAGAGTCAACTGTATAAAGCACAATGAATATTTAAATGCCAAATAAATATCCTCAGGATGGGTTGCAGGTAAAATGCGAGCGAGAAGTGACGATTAGTTGATTGCTTTGTAATCTGAGTCATAGATACAGTTAGCTACCTGTGGTGTGAAATGTTGCTGTGAGGAATATGTGGCTAAATGTGAATTACAGTTTGATTACCATGGATGATGTCAGTTAAGCAAAATTAGACAGCTTTGTGATGAAGTGTTCTGCATTTTTTTATTAGGCTGTCAACATGCAATATAAATAAGCATAACCAACACAATGACAACAAGAAAAGACGACTGGAAACAAATGCTCACAATCATTTCCCAATTCCTTTTCCCACACTTTCTGACAGAAACTACACTGTCACTCTTTTGAGGTATTTATGATACAGAGTGGTGAAATTGTCAGTTGTGCATGTGTACTGACGTGGACTTGTCAGATTTGAAGAAATAACTTTAGAGAGTGTAAGAAATTGTTCCTCAGTTGTCAGTTTTATGAACTTCTTTATTTTCAATCAGTTCATTTTTGAGTCCCTTGAAGTCATTGAAATTTCTGTTTAGGTTATCAGTAATAACATAGGCTGGCAATCCGATTGTTAAGTGATGACGTGACGAATCCTACTTCCGGGCCTAAAGTAGTCTGCGTTTAATATGGCTTTTGTGTTGTTAACATGTTTAATGTTATGTATTTTCTTCTATTTAATCTCAAAAAGCTCCTAAAACAGTCAGTGATCCCTGTTGACCTCCCTCGGCTTTTATTACCGCTAATCATTTATTTAAGCTCAGTTTTTAAAACCTTAGGATGTAACTACAGCCCAGCCCATGCAGCAGTATATGAATGACTAACCTCGTATTGTGGATGGATTATCTCAGTTGTTCTCCTGGCTGAAGTTTGGTCCTTTTACAGCATCCTGCCATGCGATTACATTTGTTCCTGACCACCTGAGAACACTCACGTTAACTTTTATCGAGTGGAAAAAAAGTTAGCTTGTTTATATTATGCTAACATAGCTGTGTCGCTAGCGGTCACGTAGCACATCATTATATACCAGCTAGCCCAACTTCAGTAACCCTACAAACGTCACTGCTGTTTAGTTTCCTGTCTTCATTTATGCTGGAAGTGATAACAGAGCTGTACGTTTTAATTTGTTTCCAAAACCCCGCAGTCAGGACATGCTATATTGTATTTAGATAGAAGCTAGCGAGCTAACTCCCTGCTAACTTCTAACTCCGTTAAATGTCATAAATTCCGTTTTCTTGGATGCCTGGATGTTAAACTCAATTGTTACACCTGGTAGAGCAGAACGCTGATCATTTTATTAAAGATGAAAGACTTTAGACAGTTTTTCAACTCTCAGTAATGCCATAGTGATCGTTTGATATATGGACCTGCAGCGGAGTTTAGGTCCAGACACGGCTAGTGACGTCAGACTGAACAACCGGATAGTAGCAATCACAAGAGACCCATTAAATGAAATTAGAGTATAATTACTTTATGATGAGTCATGACAGTACCATATATGGATTACAAATGGCACTTTCCAAACAAAAAAAGACACTGTGCTCACTTTGTTAGATGATATTGCCTGCAAAGGTTGCATGACTTCATCTATTATTTTAAAACCTCAAACCGAGCATCTTGGTATTGCCGTCTTATTGTTGTTGCTTGGCAAGCTGCATCTGTAAATTTATTGATATACTAAACTGGGTGAAAACTTTGATTAATGAAAAATGACTGAAAACAAAATGTTTTCACTGGGGAAACTGAACAGGTCTAGAGACCAGTTAGTGACCACCTGGAAACCATTGTTAATGAACAACAAATGCATGTTCCCTGATCAGTTGCGAGTGGCTGCTTCAGGTCTCTGCCAGTTGCTATGAAATCAGTTGCTAAAGACCAATTCAATCAGGCCTATGAACTGGTCTGTGACACATGGCGACTGCTGGTTGCTATGGAATATATGTGTAAATTCCACAACCAGTTGCAAGTGGTTGCTGGAGGTTTCTGACAGTTGCTGCAATGAAATCGACAGATTCTGACCTGTCTACAAATACTAGCAAACTACTCTCTGAGGGGTAGTGAGAGTGAGTGAAAAGTGTGAAGCAATGCCCCTTTTGAGATGTTTAGGTTACAGTGATGAGGCAGACAGTGATCTCCACCAACAACATTCTCCAACTTCCAGCAACCACTTGCTAACTTGATGGGAAATACATATTTTTTCTTTGCAACTGCTGGTTCTTACTAACAGGTCTTTAGACCAGTGTGACTGAGGCCTTAGATACTGCTGAAGCCAGAATAAGACAAAGCGGTACCCATGAGTTCCTCAGAGTGACCGAGCCCCCACTATTGCATGACATCAACCCACAATTTCAAAACATGAGTTAAAAAAAATACCCCACAAAAGGAAAAATTGGAGTAAAAGAATTTTCTTTTGCATCAGGATGGTAGCATCTGATCTTGAGTTTCCTAACACAAGAGCCTTTTTAATTGAAGTCGATTTAAAAATTACAGGAAGTCTGCTTTGAGTAACATTTTTTGAGCTAATTAAGCTAATGTAAGCTTCACGTTGATTGAAAACCCTGTCTCCTGCTGATTTATGAATGTCTGCTCTAGTGAGCTTGATAAAACCTGAATACTGTAAGAAACCTTGAGTGTTCACTTGGCAGTTACAGATATCCTCCTAATACGCTAAAAGCTGCATGTTTATGGGAAAAATGTCAAAGTCTTTACTTGATGAGCCATACTAATATATAGCAATGTCATTTTTCTGGTACTAAAGCATGAATCTAGGTAGTACTTAGACTTCCCCATCTGCTTTTAACTGGTTAACCCAAAAACTAATGTAATTAGTCAAAGATATGCCTGTGGCTTCGGAGGTAAGCTAGATTAGTTCACTGAATTTTGCACTTGTATGCTTTGTTTTGGCAGCCTGAGAAAAGATACTGTCTTTACTGATGCCTGCCATGTCTAATCACGATGCCTAAGAGCTGACTGGAAAATTCGCCATGAGGGGTTTAATGTATTCAGTGTAAAAACAAAAAAGAAAAATGGTTCTGTTTTTTAATGGAGTGGTATAATTTAATATCCTACACGAAAGACCCGTCTGCATGTTTGTAGAGCAAGAAAACCTCTCTGCACACACATAAAGGGCTTCTGGCTGCTTCTTGGCCCTGTCACTGCACCTTTTGGAGGTAACCTTAAACTGTAAATGCTTTTCAGCATCCATCACATTTGACAATGATCCTGTTTGAAATTTAAAGACACAGCTTCAAGTTTACATATCTTAAGATTACCGTGTGAAAGATTCATTTCAAGGACTTTTCAGTTTCTCTCGCCTCAGTGTTTAATGGTTTTGTAGAGGACGCATGCAGTCCTGAAATAGCTTTCTCAAGAATACCAGAACATTGAAATACATGCTGTAATCATTGGTATAATAGGATGCCATGGATGTGAACTAAGATTTTTGTTATGTCCCTAGTGTATGTCAGACAAACTTGGAAACCTGCTCCCTGCTTACATTTCCGCCAGGATATGGGGCGCCTGTGTCAATCATTTGCTTTAACTTTGTGAAACCACAGATTTGAAATGGAGAAAAATGAGAGTGAGGCAATAGGGGCATTGTTACTCCTATTTCTAAATGATACTGCATCTCACCCCTCCCTACGCTGGCTTTTTACTCAATCTTCCAGTGAGGTCGTTCATAATAACAGATTTCACAGCTGAACTCGTTTGGAGAGACCACAACCCCGCTCTAACAAAAATGAAAGCAAGGTCTGTCCCTTTCTCAAGTACATGACACATCTCAACACTCGCTGCTTGCATGATCCCAGATTATTGGGCATGTGATAGGCTGATATCTGTCTTTCGCGAGGCTGCTGAGCTTTTTGTCTGTGATGATGCACTGCACTCTGATAGTGAGAAAGAGAGATGGAGAGCAGTTGAGAGTTAGACAATGAAATTATTGATTTGTGGGATCAGAAGTTTGAACGGTTTTACAGCAGAGCTGACACGGATGCAAAATGACTTTTGAAATTTGCCGTCATTATAAAAATGTATTGTGAAGTGTTGGAAATACTCTGGGTACAATCGATGTGGAGTGGAGGAGGAGAACAGTTTTAACAGGTGTGTGGAGGGCTTTTGTCTTCGAGCTCAGCATTTGCATCAATACCTGTGGCAGCATAATGTAGTCGGGACAGTCAACAGGTGAAAACATCTGAATAATCTGCACTGATTCAATGCTTTTACAACCAATGCACCATGTCCATGCGCCATGAAGAGTTATTTCCATGTCTTTAAACACTATTACAAGAGCTTCTCTGTATTCATTGACACTCACACCAACTGAACTCTTAAATAACTCACTCACCCACTGACATTTGGTCTTTAGAGTGAAAGCTGACATGATTACAGTGGAGATGTATTTAATGAGAGTATGTAATGTTTCCCGAAAGGAACCCCAGAGAGCTATAATTTCAGTCTTATATGTCAACACAACACTTTGGAGCCATCTACAAAGATACGATTGTCTAAATAAGAGGTCCTAAATGGTCACCAGAGGGGAAAAAAAGCTCTGCTGTAAAGACAGGGTTATTGATTAAAGCACACGAGAAAAAGAGCAGATCAGTTTAGACTAATTGTCTCTCACGTTTCACTGTAAAATTGGATAAATTGGCTTTGATTAATTTAAATGATGAAAAACTGAACCCTTAAAAAATACACTTAAATCTAAACTTGGAAATTACGTCTTTGATGGATGAATGAATGAATGAATGAATGATACAATAGCATACGGAACATGAACAGTGACCAAGAGTCATTAATTGCAAAGATTTGAGTCTGTGTTGATATCACTCTGTGTGCACAAATAGGAATACAGGCATTCCAGAGTTATCCTGACTAAATTTTCCTCAGTGGGATGGGACAGAAAGGTTTTCCCTAAATGATGAACAAGGATACGGATGCTAGAATAATTCAGGCGTGAAGAATTACTTCATGCTTGATTGGACTTGATTGAAATACAAAATAAAAGATGTGGGAAAAAAAAATACTAAGGCAAATGAAATATATCCAAGAAACAACAAACAGGCACAGTTTGCTGTTCGCTTCGCTGACAGACACGCTGCATTGAATTGTGGGAATCAAAACAAAACAACGGGGGTAATGGTACAAGAGTACAATAAGAAAAGATTTGGCTTCACTTTTATTTTTAGTAATATGCTAACATAATCTGATGATGCCTTCCTATTTTTCCTGAAAACCACCAGCAGCTGAGGGGTTAAAGGCTGTGCGAAGTGAGTCCATTTATTAGTAGTAATTTTGTTTCTAGGCCATCATCTAGGAGCGGGAAAGGATACAGTCATATTAGCATGTTGCTGATGCTGTACAGCAAGAAGGTTGGGTCATGTTCCCTGTGGCTCTTATGACAGAAATGTAGCATCTTCAACCTTTATCAACAACACCAGACTCAACATGCTGAGGTGCATGGTGTGTGTTTGTGTTACTGAACCACCATTTGTGTTATTACAAATCATACAACCAAAGGCACACGGCTTAAGTGATGGCTCGCTGTTGTTCTGGGCTACAGCAATGAGGACTGTTGGAGAGAAACACAGAGCCAGTTCAGCTGGGCCTGCTTCTTTCCTGTGCTGAAAGTACATTTTACTGATTTGATTATGATTGATTGCTGATATGATTTCATGACTCACCGCTGGCCTGTAGCTCATTTATTACTGTTGTCCATCATCTGACTGTGGTCTTTACTTAGCAGGATGCACTTACGTCTCTCTCTCTCTGTCATTATCTCTGTTGCAACAGTGTGTTTTCAGTGTACGGTGAATTTGTAATTGCGAAAAGCTCTTTATAAGGCAGCTGATGTGGTGGTTACCTCACAGCAAGAAGGTCACGATCCGCTGGCTCGGGCCCCTCTGTGTGGAGTTTGCATGTTCTGCATGCCTGTGTGGATTCTCTTTAGTTACTCTGATTTCCTTTGCCATCTAAAGGCATGCATGATAACTCCCTGTCACACAAAGGCCTAGATACCGGCATCCACAGGTCACTAGGGTAAAATGTGTATTACTTTACTATATGGCAAATGGTTGATGGAGGTTAGTGGTAGTCATTAGATGAAAACAGGTATGTGAAGCTGCACTGAAAATGTTCTTTTGATCGCTTTGGTTACTAGTAAATTGCTGTGATCACCTGTAGTTTGCAAACAAGATTGCAACATGTCTGCAAACACTCACACAAACTACTCAACAAACAATTTGAAATGTTCAAATACTTTGAAAGTGAATGTTCTCCATTTCTGGTGTGCATCACAATTTTTTTTTTTTTTTTGCAAGTGTTTGCAGACGTCTCACTACCCACCATGTAGACAATTCAAGACTATGGTAGAAATCACAAAGAGGCTTTTGGTGCAACTCCTTTGTGACCAGTTTTACTTAGCAACTGCCATCAACCTCCATTAAATACTAGCTGGTTAAAGATTTGCACACTTTTCCCTAGTGACACAGGATTGCCAGGGGGGTTGTTGACCTACATGACAGAGACGATAGGTTAATTAGTGATTCTAATTTGACCATAGGTGCGTATCTTGGTGTTAGCCCTGCCATAAAGTGATAACCTGTCCACTCTCACCCAGTGGAAGCTTAGATAGGGCTCCAGTATGGTTCTGTGTTGGTCCGACGCACAGCCTACGGACAGCTTTGCAGACTATCTTCTACATGTTGTAGCTGTTTACTGCCTGTGGGCTACTCTTGCTTATGCCGTTGTTGGACATTGCCAGACAGAATAGAGCAAAGTTATAACATACTAAGAAATGACATGGATCTTGGTGTTAAAAACAATGAAAAGAGTCAGCTGCTTATGTTTTCTTGCTGGTTTTCTTCCTGGCTGTAACCTGCTCTGACATACTGTGTTTTGCTTCTTCCATGGCTATGGTAGTTTCCCCCCCCCCTGACTAAACACAGAGTTTTGTTTTGGAGTGTGTCATTCTTGATACTTACAGTTTATTTTGGTAGACAACTCAGGGACCTATTCCTTTCAGGCTTCACTGTGCTTCTACTTCTGCCAGGTTTTGCTCAGTAGCCAGATTGTGGTCACTCAGTTTTTCAGCCGTTTCTGGTGTCTCGTGGTGCCCAGATAACTGCCTACTCTGTATTGTCTGTTCAAAGTTCAGTGCAGGTTTTGTCATAGCTGTTCAAAGTTTTCTCTCTGGACAGAATTCAGTTTGTCCAGATTCTGAGAAGTCTTTGTCCATGGTGTGCAATGTTGTATGATTTCTCGCTCTTTCACTGTGTCCGTTGATGGACCAGGGTTTCACGATTTTCCAACAAAATAGTGTAATGTTGCAATGATTTCATCTGGAGGTGATTTATTACCACCTGTTTAATTCTTCAGCATTCTGGCCACAGCAAAGAAAACTACTGTTTTTTTAATAAAGGAATAATTGCCATGGTTTGAATCATGCTGCGAGCAAAGACTTTGGCACTTTACTGTTTACTACTCAGTAATCATCTCATCTGGCCTGAAAGTACCTGCTTGGCTAGACTTTCTAAAGCCTCCAAGTAGAGTCCAGCAGGGTTGCAAGAGTCTTTTTTTTCCCTCTCTGACCAAATGAATTACAATACACTTAAAGGTTGTTATAAATTTTTGGTTCAGCATGTTGCCTACTCCGGTTTGAAGAGATATTTATTATAATGGAAATATTAAAAAGTTTGACTTGGCTAAGCTTTTTCCAGTTCACAATGCCGGGTAATTAACTGTTGTTCTCAGTGCCCATTTCGGAGAAACTGAGCCTCATGACCAGCTGGTTGAGGCGACTTTTCTCTATCTTCTTGTTGATATAGAGCTTTTTAACAGTAGGAGTTTGGGCTTGCTGGCTTTAATTTGTTCATGGAATTTGATTAAAATGAAGCTGGCCTAATTAGGCGATCATCCATTGTTTGTTGTATTTCTTTGTACTCAGACGATGTCCTTAGAAATTCTAGTGTGCAGTGTTTAGCTGGGTTTCATGCATGTTTTCACAAGCATATAAAAGTTCTCCTGGGTTTTTGGAAAAGGCACCTAACAAAAATGTCATATATCCTTTCTCTTCTATCATTGAGTCTTCTTGTCTTTACCAGTTTCACACACACGTGTACGTTCCACATTCCATCACTCCTCTCCCTCAGCACCAAGGGTCTGTTCCTGGCAGTGCTGGAGGTTGTGTGGTGGCTGTGGTATGCTGTGTAGATTTTTGCTGCAGTGCAGTAGGCAGTATTGTACTGCTGCTGCTTTCTCTCTCCTGCTCTTCTGCTCTCTCTCTAGCTCTCTCTCTCTCTATTTGTTTTTGTGTACATAGTTTGGGAGCAATGTTACACTTCCGAACACTTTCCCCGCAATTTTTAAAATCAAATCTATAAAAAATAAAAATAAAAATAAGCACGCACACAAAATCAAAGACAAGCAAGCAAACAAACAAACAAAAAACAAAACAAAATGGCATTTGCTTCAAAGCTTCCATCATATTTATCGTAAATAAGAGCTTTTTTCTGGACACTTACATAGGTTTGCCAACATTTCTATGATGGAAGTTCTTATTCTAGGTGTCATTTCCACCTCTTTCACATCCCTGTCTCGGAGTTCACTTCCCACAGTTTTAGGTGGGTCCCCCCTGTGGCTGTTGTCCTTTATTCAGACACAAAGCAAGAAAGGGAGAGAGAGCGAGAGATGATGACAGTGACTAAGTAACCTGTTTGTGGCGGTGAGTGCACGGCTCTTTGCACAGAAAGGCCAGTTGTTTTCTGTTATACACACTAGGCTAGAGACAGGGAAGCACTCAGATTCAGTATGTCAGATAGCAGAAGTGGAAACACACAAAGAAAATATAGCTAAGCTTGACAGCCATACAACTTTTGTTTTGTTTCTGTGGACGTGAACATTTTTTGTTTGGTGACTCAGTGATAGGTCTTGCTTTCTGTCACATGCAGTAGAGACTGTGTCACCAACACCATTTAGCCATGACATGACGGCGCTAGGCATTTCTGGTTACCTAAGAAGGTGTCAGCGCTATCTGCAGGATATGGCTATCTGCATGTTGGAAGGTTCTGGTGGGAAGATGTTGGCAGGGTCTTTATGAGTGGGTGACAGGCAAGATATGCACGTGTGTATATGTGTGAGAAGGTGGCCATGCTTATGTGACTGGGTTAAAAGGTTGTGCCAAGCACTGGAGGACATCAGGAGGAGTGTGAGAACCCGAGCAACAGTTCAAGGCATGCATCTTTATTTCAAATGTTATGACATTTATTGCTAAAATACAGTGAGAAAAAAAATCAAGTTAGCTGGCCTTTGGAGCAATGGAGGCAACATCTTTTGCTAAGATTGTGGAGCAGCATGTTCGCAAGGCACTAAAGGGTGAAGCAGTGCATGGTGAGTCCAAGCATGGAGGCTGGTGATGCGGGATAAGAATGTTGACATAGTGACACAAGTATTGCACAGGTATGCCTTTTTCCTGTAATGGATTGGTAATGTCAGGGATGGAGCAGTTCCTTTAATCCACAACCAGTTTCTTTAATGGGACATAGTAAAGTAAACTCAGCACTGACATGAGTATCCTGATTGGCAGTATGACTGACGTAAATAGTTTTCTTGTTTAATATGTGAACTGTTATCAATGCAGACTCCTTCTACATTAATAAAACTAATCACTGCATTGCAGATGATCAAACCTGAAGGTCACACGTTGTAGTTTCTGTGTGCTTGAGAGTTTGTTTGCATGTTCACTCTCTGGACTCTTTTTATACAACACCATGCCAAAGAGGAGGAGGTAATTTCATTATATATATATATATATATATATATATATATATATATATATGTGTGTGTGTGTGTATATATGTGTATATATATATATATATATATATATTTACACTGCTTCTGGAGATTATTTAGTATTATTGGTCTTGCATAAAATATAAAGCATTTTCAAGGCCAAGTAAGGAAGCCAAGTACAGTGATGCATGGCTGTGGATCTACAACACGCCAAATTTGACCCTCTCTTCTCTTCTCTGCTCTTCTCTTGAGCAGAGGAAAGTGAATGTTGTCTGTCAGCTGTGTTCTCACGTGTTTATACACAGGAATGACTGACACACAGGAATATGCACAGTGGGCTTACTGAAAACCTTATCATGTCTGCAGTAATGCCGCAGCATCTCTCCTATCATTCAGTCACAGAACTGCTCCTTAATAACAGCTTTGACAGACCTGCTTTTGTGGCAGCAGAGTCACGATCCATATGTTCCAAGGCCAAACTTCATATTGCTCTATTGTGATGTTCTCAGTAGGAGAATCTTGCTGATGTCTCCTCATGTTTGCTTTTAGAAGAGCAAGGTAATAAATGCTGAAAGACACTGCATTGTGTGTTTTAGTGGCTTAGGAGTGAACAAAATACTGCACTTAAAAGATTGACAGAAAGTCTCCAGAAGTGATGCTTCTGCTTTTTAGGTGAGGTGCTGGGCATCAATCTTCTCTTCTAAACACTTGCTTTGTTCCTAGATACTGTTTTAGCAAAGTGTTGAGAAATGCTGGATCATTCACTCATCAGCTAAAGGTAGGACAGTCTGTGTGAAGGCACACATGGTCTGCTGCAGACCTCAGGGACACATAGTTGTTCCTATTATACTACTTTCTAGTTTGCTCAGAGTCCACGCAGAGGAAACCTGCACAGTTGGTGCCTTTGTCGTGTAGTGGCTAAGCGGGAAAGTCACATAGCAGCAAAACGTTGTGAGGGTATGCTTATATGTGCGCCAAGCCTCTCCAATTTTATACACAATATGCAGTAAAATACACAATTGCTTATATATTAAACAATGTATTTTTCAGTACAGTCCCTTTGTGATGTGAGTGTCTATGAGCCATGAGGTAATATTAAGCTGAGATAAATCTGTAGAAGTTGTTCTAAGCTTTCTGTATTTCCTTCTGCATTGCCATTTGCGTGCCCTTCTCATAGCTTTTATGCTCTCTTGCCTCTCTGCGAGCCCTCTCCTCATATTCCCTTTGCTCCTCAATGTGGACAGCTTCTCTGTCCATGCTGGCAAAAAGCCTGTGTAGATTCTGTGAAGTCTGCTCATATCTGTACTGCTTTTTCTTCTTCTTTGGCAGAGGAGCACAAGGAGATTCTGGTTAAAACGGACAACAAACAACAGGTTACTGTTACTGTACTTGAGTCCTTAATCGTAACAGGAAGCTTTAAATCGCTCCTGTTTTTGTTTTCAGCCAATTCAGAGCCGCAGACTGAACTTATACTAAAAGTGTGGTTATTAAAATGAGCGTAAATAACTTGAAATGAATATCGATATGCCCTTTTCCCAGTATTAACATTCATTTTAACGTTGGCAAAAAAGCTGTCACAAAAATAATGACATTCACGTGCGTGTGCTTCCTGCTCCTCTGGGACCACAAAGTGCTCATTGAGCCTGATTCCAGCACATCAAGCATCCCCTTTGTCCAGGTTAGAGAAGTTTCTTTTGTTTTCCAAGTTTGGCTCCAAACATCTTAGCAAAGCAACAGGTTTTGTTGATTTCTTTCTTCTTTCTGTGTTCTGTTACCATTTTCCCTTTTTCCTGTAGTGGCCTTTTACACTAAGATATTTTTGGAGACCAATCAGGCCACCGATAAGTTGGATCTACAGCTTGATTTCACAGTTTTGTTTGTTTTTATTTGTTTTTTTTCTCACCATCACATTGATCTGCTTTAACCTCCTAGGACCTGGCGCCCACATATGTGGACATCACATTTTGGGTTATTTAGACCAAAATACTGAATTTTGCTCTACATGGGCCTGATATCCACTTACGAGGACATTATACTGCTACTGTTCTATCAAAACTTTAAACGAATATCCTCATATGTGGCTCTGATTTTTCATAAAAACAAAAATAAGATTAAAAAAAAAAATCTGGTAATTCTTTGTTTTTACATTCATCGGGCCCCAATATGACCAAATATCAAAGAGAAATTAAAAATGCATGCTGTGGAAGAGTTCGGGTCTTAGGAGGTTAAGATCTTGATCTTGGTGCAAACTAGTTTCCTGAGATTTTTCTTTACCACATTTGAATGTTGAAAACAAGGATAAAAAATTCCTCGTTGCAGACAGATACTGAGTCTCAGGTTGAACAGTGTCTCTTCCTTGAGATCCCATGTCAGCATGTTGCAGCTGTTGACTATCCCATAGTATAAGTGTAGAAATCCCATCTGTTGGTCTGATGTTTGTGCCAAATTCCCCTATTTCATGACTGGATATGTATTTTAAAGAGTATTTAAAACTAGATGGTGATATAATAATAGAGATTGATCATATATTAGATCGTATAATAGAGACCCCAGATTGTTTGTGACAGATAGAGGGTCTATATGTATATTTATATAAGCTCTGTATGAATGTGTGTGAATGGGAAAGTGTTTTAAGTAGTCATACTAGACTAGAGTATCCTATGAATATCAGTCTGTGCAGTTAAATACAACAAACCGCAGAAATAAAATAGACAATGTAGATTCTCATTAGAGGAGTAGTAATAATTATTGAACTGAATACTTACAGTGATTAAGATTTGTGTTCATAAATTAAAATTTGAATCCTGCACAGTTTCAGTATATTTTACGGGGGCGTAATTAATATTTTTCTCTGCTGCATCATTAAATGTTTTGCATTGTGTTTTACATGATAGCGTCCAAACCTCTCCATGCGAGGAGAGTCAAAATGTAGGAGTGTTTTATAACTGTGTACACCGAGCAATGAGAGAGTGAGAGAAGGAAAATATGTGGTCAAGGTTTTTCACTGTAAGTCAAGCAATACAAAAGTGACAAACTTTAGCTCAAAAAACTCTTGTAGCTCCTTCATCTTTATCATTTATTAAAGAATTGACAGATTTATGATTCATGTGATCAGTCTTAATATTTTAGGGGAAGCAGCTGCCTAAGACAGTGTAGGTTTGGATACAATTTTATGAAGCGTTATCATTTTCCTACCCAATTTTAAACCAGTCGGTGGACTTGATAAAACATTTTTCATATGTACTTGTGTTGGAAGTCAAGGATGAACCTAGAACCTCTTGCACTTTAAAATGGAGCCTCAGTTCTTTCCTTTAAGTGATGTGAACCACAGCTGTCAAAATGTCAGAGCGATTGCCTTAAGGATACATTCTTCTTAGTTGTGAATTTTAAAAATTAAAGATTTTAAAGTTATTTTCAGGCATTTCTGCTATTTTTCTTTAACAGGGATGGAGGAAAAAAGGGCAAAAAATGAAAGAGTGGCAGCGGGGGAATGGCATTTAGCAAATGGTCTCCGGCTGGGATTGCACTGCTCAGGGCATATGTGGTGGGACTCCACTGCTCAGGGCATATGCGTTCATGTGGTATGCATCCTACCCACTCCACTTTCCGGTCTCCCTTGATGTTGTTGTTTTTCAGTTAGAAACAGAGTTGTTGACCATGAGTGGTGGCCACTCATCCATAAGTGGACCACCAATGGCCCACATCATCAAATGCTCTCATATCATGATCATCTTGTGCAACCCAATCTGATATGAATGGTATTAACCTGCAATACTCATCATCTACACTTAGAATATGTAATGTCTAAGTAGAAAAAATGTTTACTACTACTCTAATTATTTTGATCTCTTAAAAAATAGAGATCCACTGTAATGTATTTAAAACAGGGAAAAAAACTTTTCTCTTTTCCCTCTCTTTTCCAAAAATGTTGGAAGTCCAGAGTTAATAAATAATGCTGAAAAAAAATTAAGAACAATTAATAAACCTGGACAGATTCATCAGTCTCGCCGGCTGATCCATTTCATCTGTTTTGGTACACATAAAAGTGGCAACAGGTGCACTGGAGAAGCAACAAGACAGCCTTCCAAAAGAGAATGGGTTTGCTGGTGGTGGCCACAGACCATTTTGCAGTTCTAGTATGATGGACCAACATTACCAGCGCCCTACAAAGTGACCCCAAGTGGGCTAAACGTACTACTTATGTGCTTGTTTCCAATAAAACTGTGAGAATGTGGCATAAGAGCACTTCTTCCAATAGTGGGGCCTGCACTCATAGCCCAGCACCAGCAGCTCAACTTGTATTTAACCAGTGAACACCAGAACTGGCAGCTCTGCAACTGGTGCCCTGTTCTCCTTACAGATGAAAGCAGGTTCACATTGAGTACATGTGACAAGTGTGAAATATGCTGGCGACACCATGCTGGATGTTATGCTGCTTGCAACATCATCCAGCATGACTGGTTTGGCAGTGGGTCAGCGGTGTCCTTGGGAGGCACATTCCTGCAGGGTGACAGAGATCCCAGTGTGCTTGCCAACATTATCATCACTGCGGCTAGATACCAGGATGAAATCCTCAGACCCATTTTTTTTTATCCTTATGCTGGTGAATTGGGCCTGGGTTCCTCCTGGTGCAGGACAATGACCGACCTCATGGAGCCAGAGTGTATAAACAGTTCCTAGGCAACAAAGGCATTGACACCACTGACAGTCCTTTATTGTCCTCAGACCTGAATCCAACTGAGAACATCTGAAATGTGTTCCCAACTCGATGCTACTAAGTAGCTCCACAAACTGTGCAAAAGATCAGTGATCCTGCCCTGATCCTGGTCTAGGAGGAGATCCCCCAGGAGCCATCCACAGCCTCATTAGGAGCATGCCCAGTTCCTGGGAGTGCATACAGGCATGTGGGAGCGATACACACACAAATCAGATCAACCTGTGATTTCAACTTTCAACTTTGTTTTTTTTAGTGTGATTTTTAAATCCCGTGCTTGAAGGATTGATAATTTTGCTTTCCGCTGACCGTTGTTATGCCATTTTGATTTTTGAATTACACAATGTATCTATGTAAAGACTCTCTACTCGATTAGTTCATTCATCATCAACTGATGTGCGATTTAACGGTTCCATTCTTTTTTTTTTGAGCAGCGTATTGCCTATTATGTGCAATTATTTTCATTATGTCCATGCATTTGATGAAAAACTTGAACTATCCTTCATTCCTAGCATTTCTCTTTTTTCGCGGTGCTGAATAATTTGTGGTATAGAAAGAAACAAAATATAATCCTCATGCGATACATCTTTAGGGTGGCAAATACTGAAGCATTCACAGTAAGAGGTCTTCTAGATATGCTGATTCAAAAAAAATATCTCATGTCGAATATTTATTTCAAGGAATAATGCATAATGCACTAACACTAAATCGAGATTAAAGGATAATGATGCCTAATGTAACGTAACCCTTGTGTTAAGGGTAAAATAACAGAGAGGCAATTACCCTTAGTCTGTACATCAAGGGAAACAGAAACAGATAAAGGGGGTAAGAGGCAGGTGTTAAGTTTTCCCAAGAAAGACAGAGGAGGCCCCCTTTTTATGTGCACATGATAATAGAAAAATGAAGAGACAGACTGCAGCTAAAATCAAATGGTAAATTGAAAGAGACAGAGGTCATTAATGAGAAACAAAGCAAAAACTTTTTTGTTAAACTGTCTGCAAAACTCCTTGTGGTCACTGCTTTGTTTCTGGTGGAAAGCTAGAGGTGTGTTTCAGCTGTTGTTGTGGACAAAACCGCGGTCACCTGTGTGCTTTTCAAAAACCATTTACAAATAAGTTGAGAGTCCTTCTAAATCACTGGCGTAAAACAGTGACGGATACACCGGAGATGGAAGCATTCACTTGTGAAATGTCATAGAAAATGGCCTGTTCTGCAAATAAATGAACACAGGCAGATTGAGAACAGAGCATTGTTTTAGAAATGCAGTAACACAGAAACTTTCTGAGTAAGACAGTTGTTTCTTCTTACTTTAATCTTCAATTTCAATGAGGACTTAGCCCCCCCCCCCCCCCCCCCCCCCACACACACACACACACACACACAGTAGTCGGATGTAAACTGTAAATCCTTATCGTTTCTGACAAGCTCAGACACCAGTCGTTTTGTGTCGACACAGGTGTGTTTAAAAAGCTGATCAAAAAAGAAACAGCATTATATCGGAGCACATATTAGACATATAAGACTCCATTTCTTTTATTTATGTTTAGAAAATAAACTTAGTTGACAAATCCCATCTATAACCCATTTTATTACATGTAAACAGACTAGCAATCAATCCTTATTTATAGGTTTTCCTTTCAAACAGTTCTTGTGCGTAGATTGAGCATAAATGCATTAGATTATTTAGCATGGGTTAAAAGTGTAAGTAGGTATAGTTTTTAGGAGAGCTAATCTAGCAGTTTCCCTCTGCTCCCATTCTTTAAGCCAAGCTAAGCTTCCTGTATAAAAAGAAGTGTGATTAGTGCAGTTACATGTCAAATATGGTCCAGATTGTGATTTTGGTGCTGGGCTTTCTTTATTGCTCTGAGTGTATTCCTTTTTTATTCATTATTTGTATTCATTATTTTTTTATTGACATTTTGCTTCCTCTAACCCTCTGATTTAATGATCTGACTGCTGCGTCTGTCTCTCCGGGGTTTTCAACATGTTCATTGTTTGCTCTCTTTTGTTGTTCTAAAACCAGTGAAGTAGCAGGGCTGATGGCTGTCTTCACGCTTGGTTTATGGCAGGCGGTGGATACATACTGTGTGTTTTTACTAGTCCAAATGTCATCAGACAGAGACATGCTATAAATAAGTTCCAAACCATTAAACCAGCTCTCTGAGTTCTGACTCGGTATGCATTTGCCGTTGACTTGCATTGTGCATTTGAATGCTACCTTGAGAACTTTCCTTGCCTTTTAAGCTTGCAGTCTAATCCTCCACAGCCTGTGCGGTGGGCTCCTTATCTTCCTCTTATCTCTGTGTGGTGCACTTTATTTATTTTTCCTCGTCCTTTGCTGTATCACTTTTCCCTGCAAGGGCAACACTGGCTCCCCTAGACCTGCCCCAAAATGACCCGTCAGTAAAATCTGATCCTTTTAGACTGAGCAGGACCAGTCTTTTGCATGCCAAAGTCTTGATGATGGGGGCCAAATGTCCTCCCGCTGCCCTCCAACTCACCAACGGCAGCAAGAAAAGGTCTCCTAATCTCTCGACAGTAACTCTAGATTCTGTTGACACTGACAAAGAAGGTTGCAACAGCAGAGGGGTGCAGACACGTCTTTCTAACTAAATCAGCAGTCTTTCTGGGCAGTGAGAATAGAGCTGGAATATGGGCGAGTGACACTCACAAATCAATGCAAGGAAGAGCAAAATATATCAGATTTGAGACTTTATAGGAGAATGAGGATTGACAGAGGAGCCAGGCCTCAGCCATTTTTTGAAATGTATCCATCAGGCAAAAAAAAAGAAAGTAATCGTGTTTTCTTGCATCACTTTTCGTAAGAGTTAGAAAAGCTCCCTTACAAAGCAAATAATCTCGCAATATTGCAGAAAAGCATTTTCTCATAGTTGCTCTCAATAGCTTGCAGAGTGTGTGATCTTAGAAAAGACTAGCATATCATTAATGTTTTGTTTGTAAAGCTGGGAAAACATGTTGTTCCATCACTCATTAATCTAATTTAATGTTTTTTTCAGCCATTGTTACTGAAGCTTTTAGGCACTCAGAAGTATTTCTCAAAACTTGTTTTTCAACCATATCAGCTGTTTTTATAGTTGTTCTGTATGGCTGCACCGAAAGAGGAAGTGAACAGCTGGCTGTCATAGTCTGGGAGGGGGTTTCAAAGAATACCTGCCATCACAGACACCCCCGATCTTACACTGGAAGGGGTAGTTTTTGTACAGGCCATCCTGTTTTACAGCCTGGATAATGTGCAGGATGTTGTCATCCAACAGTGTTACAAGCAATATTATTTTATACATGCAAGCGTTGCTGTGTTTGTGGCACGCTCGTCTCCTAAATCCAATTCAGTAAGGAGAGATCACTTGGAAGAATTTAACATGATTTATTGAGACAGAGAAATTAAAGTATTTGCAGATTATACTCCGATAACCCCTCGTGGCAGAAGGGAATCCCAGTGGTGAAAGGATTTAGGAGTCTAGATATTGGCAGTGGTGAAGATAAGGAATAGAGCTCAGGCTGTGATGTCTGAGGTGGAGATGGGGAGGAGGTCGATTGCAAAGACAGTCTAAATGGGAGAATGACAAGAGAGCGCAGATTTAAACCATGCAAAGTGGAGGCTGATTGGCTCAAAGAATGCAGGTGAGAAGATGATTGGACTGGAGTAATGATGTCAGTATTGAGATTGGCAGCGTGGGAAAGCGGTCAACATGTAAACAGAAAAGCAGCTGAACACCCAGGAAAGCAGGCGGATGGGTGATTACAGATCTTCCTTATTGAAATTACGCATCAGCTTCATTTGACAGATTTACTGATTCGCGCCGGTTTTTATTTGATTACCCCACTGATGTGAGATGTTGGCAGCAGCACTGATGGTGAGGGAAGGTAAGAGTAAACAAACAAGGACACTCAGCGAAGCACCAAGGTCCTTGTGTCATATACATCCTTCAATGTGCCACTGGTTGCTGCTGAGCTCTTTAGAAAAACTGCCACCTCAGATACTCAATATTAATATGTGTTTGGAGCTAATGTTATTAAAGGTGCTGGAAGAGACCGCTGAACACTTTGAGATATACAGTTTGCACACGAGGACAGGACGGATGAGGGTTAATGGTATTGTAGAAAAACTCCAACATAAGCACAAAAAAAATGCAATGAGGTGCCATGCATGTTGCCGAGCCATTTATGATTTCAGTGTCACAGCACAAGGGGCACGTTTGTGACCCAGTAAAAATGAAAATAATTAATATAGGATTTGTTTTGTTTATGCCCTGCAGTCCCCAGGCTTGCTTGTTTGTTTGGACAAAGTATGCGGTGACGCACATATCGTGATGCTGTTGTAGATGAGTGTAAGACAGAGAAGATAGATGGCGACACATCCAGGCCCGTTCTTCTACCCATGTGATGCGCTGTATAGTGGAGATAACATATAAGCCATTACATACAAATTGAAACATTAAACCACTACATAAAGATTCACGTTGACAGTAGACCACATAGGGAAGATTTATGTTCTTGTTGCTGTTCATTATCCTCTTGGCTGATTAAATAATGAAAATAAAATCCTGTCATAACTGCAAAAAACACCCATCCTGAATCAACTGAACAATAGAAAATAGTCAGAGACCATGGTTATTATAAAATGTCATGGTTATCCATTAAGTTGTTTAAAAAATTAATATCTACAAAGCCACAATGCTATCATGACTGCAGCAAGTGTCCTGCATTCAAATAAAGGAATAAATAAGGAATTCATAAAAGGATATTCACAGCAAAGGAGCACAATTATTGTTTACTGACAGTGAAGATGAGAATTGTGACGGATAGATGAAGCCCAGTGAGCTGAGAGGCAGCAGTATGAGGTACAAAAATGAGCATCTACAGACACATGACAGGGACGAGAGTGTTTGATGTGCGAGTCCAATTTCTAAACTAAAGAAACCTTTTCTTGATTAAAATTATGTTTAGACATTTCTCTTAATGCCCGATAGTTTTTTTTTTTCTGTTAATGTAACTAAACAGTGCAGTAAAAAGTAACACAGTAGGATCTTGTTGGCTTCCTGCATTTATGCTTGTATTTTGTGCTCATATATATAAACTTTACCCATCTTTACCCATGAGGTTTTCTATCTAACAACAGAAAGTGGATAATATGCGCACATACCTACTGCAATAGTTGTTTCTGCTTTGGGATGACACAGACTCACAATTTCAGGGTTTTTTTTCTTAATCTCTTTTGAGTCCTTTTAAAAACAAGGCCATAGGTCCCGAGAGTAAAACAGACCACAGTGGTTGTACAAAGATTATAAAACCAACATTATGTACTCCACGTGAACTTGTGCTGAGGGGCTGAGGGCGAAGTGATGACTTGTCGCTTCAGTCTCTGCTCTCGAAGTCGTTTGGAGCTAAATGGCTCTTTGTGTGGAGTGCTTAGTTAAGGCTAGAAAAGCATGAAGTATAGAGGAGTGTGTAATGTTAAAAAAGAAACAAGGCGGTGAAATATTCATAATGGAATTGTCCTGGCTCGGAAAAGCGTTATTTATTGATGCCGTACATGTGATGGAAATTGGGGAATAGTTCTGTGTGGATTTACATGCTTGCAAAACAGAAAACTGCTGCCCGGCTTTTGTGGTCTGTGTAGTTCTTGCAGCAGCTAGGCCAGGACTTCTGTTTTCTGAGAGAGTGCATGCTCAAGGTTTGCTATCAGTGAAGTCAGATTTGGTAAAATTTGGGGAGACGTGACGATTGCAATCAATAACTGAATGGCTTACCCATACGTGGAGACTCCATGAGCAAGCAGACACAGACAATGAGGTTGTGTTTTGGTGAAGTGTTACATTTTCATGCGTGCGTTTCTGTAAAAGGAGTACAGGAGAAATTCTGACAAGTCAAACCAGTTAAGGTTCATGTGACAATGAAGCAATGGTGGTGCAGTCCCAGAGGTTAAGGAAACAACAACTCAGACCCAGAAGGACTTTAGAGGGGGTCTGAGTTGCTCAAAGAACGCTGCCAGTTTGCTCTAAATTCATTTTGTACAATATAGGTTAAAAAAACCCTCCATGACAGGTCATTTTTCACTCCACCTGTGTATTCCTACTATGAACACCTGCGGTCACCTGGGATTTGTCTCAACCCCTGATGTTTGTTAGTCCAGCCTCGACCGAGGCCAAATTATTCACACACGTGCATATGTCAGTACATACACACACACAAACTCAATGTGTTGCTTCTCACTTCTAATTAGAGAACCATTGTTTCCCACCAGGAGTCAAGTCTAGACTTGTTTGTACGTGGGGATTTATAATAGAAGGTGTAATTTACCCTCTGAGTCAGTAATCGCGTGTGCGCAACGTGCGTGATTCTATCTTGGTATTATTCACAGTGGAAATGGACATTTATTATTGTAGTTCTGTGTGCGTATTTCTTGCCCTTTCTTCCCACATCTATTGCCTTTAAGTGTTAATGGAGCTATGTGTTGCTGCCTGATGCCTCTCTCTTGACTGATATTCCATATGGAGCCACAATCCAAAGCATGCTCTTAAAAACAATCTGCACAAAGGGGGGAAAAAAAGGAAATGCGTCCATGTGTGTGCATTCAAGTGTGTGTGTGTGTGCGCTAGCTGTGCAGGGGTACAGAATACAGTAGAGCAGCTGGTACTGCACTCTGTCCTGTTCAATTCATAATGTTTTAATCCACCTCCAGCTTTGGTCCATGGAGCAGGAAGCACGTTTGCTGCCTGTTGTATGAACGATAGAGCTGGCTCTTAAGTAACCGTAATGGGCGTCCTCTAAACTGCATCCCATGTACATAATTGTGTTCCAGTCAGACAGTTATTAAATATGATGACCAAGCTGTAAAGTGGCTAGCAGATCAGGAATCATTCATCCAGTTAGTAAAAATGGGTGAGAGTGACTATTTTTTTTAAAATGTTCAATCACAGTTTGTTAGATTTAGCAAACAAAACTACTTGGTTAGTTTATGCAGTGATTTTGTTTTTGGTTAATATAATAGACCCTTTCACAACATTAACTTTGTGTTTTGATGCCCTGAAGGCGAGGCCCTGACATGGCAACGGTGTCATTATCATGTCATCATTAACGTGACAGTCGTGTTGATGGGGTTGCACGGAGGAACATTAATTATGGTGTCGCAGCAACAACACAGTGATATCAGATTATTCTACGCTTCCCAGTCAACAAGCAAACAAGTGTTAGCACGCATCGTTCGTCAAACTCACCGTGCATACAAATTGAATTACTATTTATAATAAATCATGGTTGGATATCTTATTTATCACCGCTGTTTGCAGTTACTAAAACATTACAATGATGTTTCACATTCAAAAGTCAAAGGTCAACCTCACTGTAACGTTATAATATTTTTTTTTAAATTTCTTTTCTGTGCATTACTCAACAGAGTAAGTCACGAAAAAGAGATTCCAAAAAATATATATATATTTTTGGCCAGAGTGCAGCAACATCCATATCTTATGGCTGCCATGGCTATGTTTAATCAGAATCAGCTTTGTTGGCCACATATAGTTTGTTTTAACAAAGTTGCCACACAATATATTGTTTTATTGCACATTTTAAGTTGCATCCATGCAATGAAATCCTCTGTACCCATTTCTGGGTAGCTGAATTTAGATGTGAGAAGCTTAGTACGCTACAATGACTTGATAGCACAATTTTCCAGGGGGCACTTGAGGTACAGCAAGTGCAAGCAAAGGTGGAGCACTCTCACAGCAGGGTGGGATGTTTCTTTGCGCTCCTGTGTGCATGTCTCAGAGACCAAGAGCGAGCAGACAAGTAAAAGGGAAAGTGTTTTTTTTTAATAATGTTTCTGTGTCCATATCTTGTACATGTGCTGTTTGCGCATGCACCTGTTCATACCTAATGTAACTTGAGTAAGTGCTTGTTTGCTAGTGTTCTACATCAAATGTAGTGGCCATGCAGTTTGTCAGAAAGACTATGTTTCATTTCAGTATTGATGTGTGTGCGCTCTGTGAATTATAGCGGCGGGGAGGTTCTGCCTGAAACAGATTCATCAGACCACTGTAGCACTGATGAATCTGTTTCAGTGCAGGTTCCCTCAACAGCAAAGCCACCACACTAACACCGTCTATTGAAGCATGACGCATAAGTCTCCCTTCTCTTTCTCGCTCTCTCAGTGAATACACATTTCTTTTAGTATGCATGTTCTTGGATGTTTACAGCAACATGCAAATGATGCTTCCATCATTTGATAAGGCATGTGTGAATTCCCATGCCGGTCTACGCAAATACACATCCAGGGTGATAAAGTACCAACTCTGACAAGACGAAGACCTGCTAAACTGGAGAATCTAAAGAAATCTCTGTGTGCAAGGAACAAGGCTATCAATCAGTACTGTCTGTGCCTATTCCTGTGAACTTTGACCCCTCAGATGATACTTCATTAAAATAGTCATGATTTTGTTTAAATGGAAATCACTGCATTTGAAGTCATTATCATAAAATTCACTGTACTAACAAGAAATCAAGGCTAAAACTCTATCATGCAAGAAAGTCATAAGAGAACATGATCCAGACACCTCCTCTTTGTTTGGTTGACAGGACTTGAGGAGAGCTTCGTTTGCTTTTGGGTGAACTATTCACACAGCAAATGCTCACACATCTGAAGACCTGTCGTGGGTGTACCCCACCTGTCAGCTGTTTGCATTTGTGCTGTTTTTTTTTTTCTTTTTTCATTGTTGCTTGACCAAACTTGTTTGCTAAAAAACAAAAATGAAAAAACAACAACTTTATGATGAAATGTTTTGCCAGATGCTAACCCTAATATAGATCTATTTTTTTGTCTTTCTACTAGCTATAACATTCTAAGTTTAGTTTTATTAGGTGAATGATGCAGTTGTACTAATAGACTTTCAAGATTTCAAAACCTTCCCTTTAATCCAGCAGTTAAACAATCCAGTCCATTTCAGCCATCTCTCTCTCTCTCTCTCTCTCTCACACACACACACACACACACACACACACACACACACACACACACACACACACACACACACAGAAATACACAAAAAGCTCTTACCCCAGTTCTGTTTTACCTCTGCTGCTCTCTATGTCCCCCCCGCCTTAGTGCATATGGAAAGTCTAAGAATATGCATGTCACCTGATGGGCCTGATAACAGTGTATTGATGCCAGTCCTTAGTAAGTGAGGGACTGCTCAAGTGCCTGCACATCTGTGTGTGTGTGTTTTTCCCACCAGAAGGCAAAGGATCAGTGGGTTGTTGACATCCACAGTGTTTTTCTACCAAAGCTTAAGTGCCCCAAAGGGACACGTTGTTGCTGATTAGTGCAGCTAGATGCAAGAGGGACAGGGAACACATGTCCATACGTCTCTCTCTCGCTCTCTCACTAACTCTTACTTTAAAGCTTTTCACCCCAGTCTCTACCCCACTCCCACTACCTTCCTTTCTTCTTGTTTCTGTATTTCCCGACTCTCTCTGTTCAGCTGCGCCTCACCATCCAACAGCTTTCTACACCGCTTTCTTCTCTCTGAGTCACTTGTCAATATCTTTGTGTACACTTAACCTTTCCACGTTTTTCCTGTGCCTCCCGCCTCCCTCCGCTGATCGCACACTGGATCTTCTGTGATGACACATGTAGATTATTCAGTGGAAAACACAGAATAGTCTGCCTGCACGCTGTTTTATGATAGATAGAAATGAAGGTTGGGGTAGCGGAAAGAGACAGTTTGCATTCTTTGTGCTGATAATCTAGCCCAAAATGTTCAAAGACGGTATTTGAGTCATAGTTAATCTTAAGCTTTCCTGGAAGGCAGTGACTCAGACCTGGGCTAATATAATAATTCCTGTGCCTGCTTTTTCACACAGAAAAAATAAAAAACAAAAAAACATGATCTTATTGTACCGTGCCATTCACAGTATAGATGTAAAACAACTGTTCAAGCTGTTGTTATAACCTTTTTTTAAAACAAAATGTTAAAATGTTAAGTGACCATTAGCAGCTGTGTGAATAACTACATGGATAATTTTCACTACAGTAGCATTGAATAAGTTTGTATTTGAACCAATAAATGGGATTTTTCTTTCCTAACCATAACACCATAAAATCGCTACACCTGAGCAGCTATTTATGGTGCCTCAGGCTTACCAAAGAGTGGGTGAAAACAATCCCACTGTAAACAACAGTGACTCTTAAGATTAGTCCCACACAAGACATAACTCCAAGTGCTGGACCAAAAATTCCCTCTTTAGGAGACAAAAAAGTGAAATCAGTACAGTTTTAGCAAATAGAGTTCAAACCTTTTGTCTCAGGACAGGTACAAGGGAGAGTTTTCATTTTAAAAAGAAATCCACGGGGAAACACCTGTGGAGTTGCAACGATTCAGTATGTGGTTGTGCAGCAATTTGTTTGTTTTACTGATGAGATCTACACTTACAGGCCACTTTATTAAGGCCACTTTACAAGTGCCTGGTTTGTATGCCTTTATGCCTTTATCCTATATAGCAGGGGTCCCCAATCCCAGTCCACGAGGGCCGGTGTCCCTGCAGGTTTTAGATCTCACCCTGGGTCAACACACCTGAATCACATGATTAGTTCATTACCAGGCCTCTGGAGAACTTCAAGACATGTTGAGAAGGTAATTTATCCATTTAAATCAGCTGTGTTGGATCAAGGTCTAGAACCTCTAAAGATCTAAAACCTGCAGGGACACCGGCCCTTGTGGACTGGGATTGGGGACCCCTGCTATATAGCATAGAATAATTGCTGGAAAAATGAGGCACAAATTTGTCAGCTGCACATCCAAGTCTCCCATTTCATCACACCCTAAAAGTGCTGTACTGGATTGAGATCTGGTGACTATGGAGGCCATTTGATTACAGCAAACTCACTGTCACATTCAAGAAAATAGTTTGAGATAAACTGAGGTTTGTGACATGGAGCGTTATCCTCCCTGAAGTCTGTACCCTGTCATAAAGGGATGGACATGGTCAGCAAAATACTCAGCAAGATAGGATGTGGTGTTTAAATGATGCTCAATTGATACTAAGTGTACTAAGAGGGTTAGAGAGTTATGTAGGCAACTGGAATCTCAAACATCTGCAACTGAAAAGCCATCGGCTTCAAAATGATACATATCGTTTGTACACAACTGAAAGTAGATGATTCACAGAATTCAGAGTATCTAGCTTTTAAATATATAAATACTAGTTTATAACCAGATGTAGGAACAGGACGGTCAGATTAGAACTTGACAAAAAAATGTTGGGTTGGTTCAAAACTGACGATGAGATCCACAAGTAACTGCAGCTGAAGGTGGCTCCAGGAAAGCCCTGGCAGAACATCTCAAGGGAGGAAGCATTTACTGATGTCCTGTTCTGTTCTAGATTTCAGGTGCTATAGTTCTATACTTCAAGATTTTCATCTAAGTATTTAAAAAAAAATCGGATTTTAGTTCAGTTTTTCCAATTATCTTTGAGCCTCTAAAACTACCGTACTGTTTATAAAATACAATGCTTGGGTGAAACCCTTTGAATTCAACCTGAAAAGGTGCAGTCGCATCTTCATTGTGGTGTGCAAAAGGCAAAACTACAAAAATTACATAACTGTTCAAAAACCTATGAACTCATTCTGAAAGTCCTTTACCCTTGCAGTGGCAGAGAGCAGTTCAGTGGCCATCTCTTGTGCTTTAGCCTGCAGTACAAAGTTGTCATGTGTGTTATTCCTCCAGATTACAAGTGAAGGGAGTGCTGTCTAATTATGACATAGTGCAGTTAGTGTGTGTCAGTCTCCCTAATGATAAGTGACTAGAGACAGAGGATAGGCCTTGTCATACACCCCACATGTTTTATTCATATCAACTGTACAAGGAAACTGCATTGTGCCAGACAAGCCTGATTCTGGCTCGATCTGAGGACAGAAGTTTCATTTTGGGGAATAGTGGAGTGGAATCCAGTCTATTTTCTTCACCCTTTAATAATGTAGTATATGTTGTCTTTTAAACATTTAAATAGATAAAATTATATATTCCTGTGTTGTTTGGCTTACATAAGCTAGCCAACTTTGGCAGATACACGTGTTTGCTGACCTTCAGTTTAAAATATGTATCGCTTTACTTTACTAACCATATGAAATAGAAAAGTGGCTTCAATAGTTCATTTATCATGCACCATTGAGCACATGCGTATGTTTGGGCAGTACAGTATTTGGACATATCAAAATTCTGATATTTGGAGAATATCACTTCAAAGTCCACATAAAGTCCATTCACAGAGTTGTTTTCTAGTGAAAAGGGTCTCCTGTTTGCAATACAGCTTTTTACTTTGTGTACCTAAAAGTGTCACCTAATTTGTTCAGTAGCTCTGTTTGCGTGGTGTTAAGCAGTAAGCTCAGCCTCATTCACGTGGCAGACGTATGTGCTGAGAAATAGCCTCCCGGGTTCACCCGCTCACTAACCACATTCGGCATTGATAGTTTGGACATGTCTCTTTAAAGTCTCATTCTTTGTTTGATGCCATATGTGTTCAGTCCAACTTAGTTTCCTATGAATTGTGTTTACAGCATGTCCTTACTAATCTCACTAAATCCCATTGGCCACAGTCAACAAGAAAGCATCTTTTAGGTCTCATGTTTGAAGAGACAATAGAAGAACCATAGGTACTAATCTCTCCACGGAGGTGAATGAAAGTTCTTGCAAGGATTTGCTGTTCATGTTTTTGTTCTCAGAGCTGGATCTTCTCATTCACCGGTTAGGATGGGATTTACAATCCACTTGTTATTCTTGTTGGTGTATAGAGTCCCTAGCTGAATCACAAAATCCATCGGTCAAGCTCCTCACCTAGCATCGAAGAGCAATATCTCAGTGTTTTAGTGTATCCGGTATAATGAGAATAGCAGACATCCTGTTCAATTTTTGGATATTTTTTTCATGACTAACAATAGCTAATTAGCTCTTAAAAAGTTATATTCTTGTTAACCTACGGTTTTGAGATTGCATTTTGGCAAAACGAGCCCTCTTTAGCTCTCCGCACAGAGTGTCTAACTGAATACAACCAAAACAAAAGTGGCCAATCAGTGCTAAGACTACAAGCAAACTTCCAGGACCAAACATGTTGTTCCCTGTCCAAAGAGTCTTTATTCGTTTTGAAGTTTGTGTTTATGTGGATGTTCTTTCACCGTGTGTCTTTGTCCTGCCTTGCTCCCCTCACCCGCAGTCGGTTCTGCCAGATGGCCACGCCTTCCTTTGCCTGGTTCTGCTGGAAGTCTCTTCCTGTTAAAAAAGACATTTTCTTCCCCACTGTTGCCAATCTGCTTGCTCATAGGGGGTCACCTGATTATTGCTGTTGTTTTTTTCCCCTCCTCTGTATTATTGTAGGATATGAAGTGCCTTGAGGCAACTGTTGTTTTGATTTGGTTCCATATAAATAAAACTGAATTAGCAATCATGGGCATGTTGGTAAGAAAAAAAATATGACTCATGTGTTTATAATTTATTCACTAGTTTTAGCAGTGTAGTTAAATTAAACAGTTAAATTAAATTCTATAATAATCTAATAATGTACAAAAAACCCAATATCTGTGGCTAAAATAGCTATTTCACTGTGAAGTGCTCTAAATAGAGTGCATCTCAAATTAAACCCACTGTCTGACTAAAAGTGGGGTTGCCACTTGTTAAGTATTTAATCAGGTTTTCCTTTTATTGTTTTAAACATCAGGTTTGATTTTGAGTCACCTTTTCACACCCCGGGAGCGTGCTTAACTTACCATATTTTCTGTGATTGTCTGTTAAGCCTGACTTATTTTTGTTTCCTCGTATTTTTACTTTTCTTTACAATTTGAAATATTTGCAGGTTTGTTTTTTCCAATTTCCCAGAAACCAATTCAAGTGCTAAACCTCGACAGAACATCTTTACAAGACAAGTAATGGTAGCAACATGGCGCAGTGCTGTTTTCTCTGTCAGAATCCAACCACCCCACAGACAGTTGTCTCTTTTATGAATCATGTTTGTTTAGTGTTTACTTTATCACATCTCTCCTTCTCTTTACCTCAGTGGCAGAATCATTTCCACATGTACTCCTGCATTATTCAGCTGCCCACTGCTCTTTTTTAGCCTTTTTAAAAAACAGATATTCTTTTTCTTTCTCTCTTTTACTCTCTTTACCTCATCACCTCATTTGGGCATCAGATTGGCTTTTGTTACTTCAGCTGTGAATTGGTAAATGTCAGGTATACAGATTGCTGCCATCTTTGCAATGCAAACATATTGTCCTTCAGTCCTGTATAATCTCCCCTGCTGTGGGTCTTTATCTTTGGTGTAAGCCGATGGAAATCTCGTCCATTTGATTGGAGAAGTGTACTCCCCGCATTAAAATGCAACACTGCATGCATGCATTGAAATTGCCGCACAAACCTGGCCTCTCTGCCAAGGTATACTGAAGTGTTAAGCTGTGGCCAGGAAAAGAAATATCACTGAGTGTGCCTCAGTAGAGCGCGTGTCCAATAGAAAGGCTCTTTTTTTTAAAGTTATTCAACTTAACATCCCATATTGCCGTGTTTGTACTGTAAGTGATAAATTCACAGATGACTATCAGGTGCCATTTTCCCACCCCGTGAGTCAGCTTTCATCATGTTCCAGGAGGTGAGAAGCCTTCCCAGCATTACAGACACAACAGTTGCAATCACCTCCCCTAAATACCTCATTCACTGACATAAAGTGGCGTCCCTGGATGTCTCTGACAGACTGTGACTCCACAGCAGATGATTCACTGGTGCTGTAGCACCACTGGCTGGGTTCACAGTGTGTTCAGGAAGGGTCTGTCGATCATGCAAAAGTGGTAAATTAACCATTAACCCACTTTATCGTCATCCCGGCCAACAGAGAACAGATGGTGTTGTCAGAAGATCTTGTACTGTAGCAGTCATATATTTTTTAATATGATTTAAGTGCTGGAGCTGCGGAGAGGTAAAGAAATACTGGAGCTGTCTCTTGTTAGCCAGGTAGGCTTTTGATCCTCGTACTTACCCCAGTGGAGGTAATGGCAATGTCAATTCTTCAAACAGGAATTAGAAACAAGCTTTTATTTTTGCAAAACAATCCGTAAACAGATGACATTAACTTATAACAATAACTGCATTAATAACTATTACTGTATTTGATGTTATTGTTGCTTGGGTTTGATACGCTGCATAAGGACATCAGTCAGCCAAACATTTAACATATAATTCTAGGGTCCAATGGCAGAAGAATAGAAATGACACAAAAATCCCAGATTTAGCAAATGTGATACAAATTAAAACACACACACACATTTTCCTCTTTACAGTATAATGCTTCATACCTGATTGTATCTGGAGTGAAGGGTTTGTGTTTGGTGGTCAAATTGCTTTTAACCAGTGTTGGGAAGGTAACTTTTAAAATGTATTCCACTACAGATTACAGAATAAATGCCCCAGAATGTAGTTTGTAATGTATTTTGTTACGTTACTTAATGCGAGTAACGTATTCTGAATACTTTGGATTACTTAATATATTGTAATGCTTTTTACAACTACATGAATGTACTATTGCTGTGGGATTTATTACTATTACTGAAGGCTACTCGCCACCGAGCTAACATTGTTAGCTGGCTTTAGCTGAGGTTAGTTCATGGACTGCTTTCAGAACTGCACATGATTATTTGCAGCTAGCAGGTTGTAATGCAGTCCATCAAAGATACTGAAGTGGCACATAACCCAGGTAGCTACCACAACTAAAACAAAGCAATTGCAGTGCTTTTGACACTGACAGCAGCTTGGTTGCTGGCAAACGGGGTTTGCATTGCCCGGTCAGATTTTGCCCATCCCTTTCTTTAAATGTGAAGTGGTGTCCGAATTTCCAAGTAAGAAATGCATTCCTGCCCATGTTCTGCTGGCTCTGTTGTGCTGGCCGCAGGTCTATTGTGTAACTGACGCCACCAATGTTTACCGGATGCTTACATTATAGCCTCTTATTGCTATCTTATTGTTTTGTTTTTATTTCCGGTAATGCGTGGAATTACCACAATTAGAGAGGAGATAGAGAAGGGATAGCCTAACATAAACGGGAAAAGACCGCCGTGTAATCCATTTATTTCAACAAAGTAACTGTATTCTAATTATGACTTTTTTAAACGGTAACTGTAACGCATGCTGGTACATGTATTCTGTTACTCCCAACACTGCGTTTAACTCCTACTTTTCAAATGTTACATTAAGAGAGTGAAAACTAACTGTTTTTTTCCACGACATTGCTTAAAAACAGAGTGCGTGTGTTCTTTATCATTTCTGTGCTAACATTTTCATTTTCTATATTTCTATTATTTCTATGTTTTTCTGTATCCATGATCCTGCAGTTTGGTGTGATCAGAGTGACACAAAGCAGTTAAAGTTTTTATTCAACTGTAACCAGTGTCACTTCAAGTGGTCTTTGCATGTACAGACTAATGGAAATGTCGTGTATAAGTGGATTGCCTCCATATGTTTTTTTGGATTGAATAAAGTAACTTGAGGTGGTTGACCTGCAGTGTGTTGATCGCTGTGTGTGTGCATTTATCTCAGAGCTTGCATACACTAACAAATGCGGACCTACAGTAACACATCGTTGGGCATTTAGGAACCACTTGACATATTCATGCCCATCTGTTGTTTAGAGTCAACACAAGGCGGTGCTCCAGAGAGACAGGAGGAGGTGTCAGACCACATCGTGTTTGTAATACACTGAAGGTCCAGACAAAGTCATTTCTATTTACTGGGGTTTTAATCTTGTCAAACTATGTCTTATTTGCATTTTGATGTCAGCGAGCAGATTGGATCTTTCCAAACTGTCTCTAGTTACCGGAGATGATTTACTCTTCTGGATTTACTCTTACTCCTTTAACAACCCTCAAATAATCTTGATAAACTGTTAGTGTTTCAAGATGCAAATGTAAGATTAAAACCTTCAGATCATAGAACCACCATCAAACTTGTCCTTGGTGTGCTGCAGACAGCACACTCGGGCTTTGTGGTCAGCATCTTTAGTTTCCATATCAGGGACTTTATTTTGTGGTCAATTCTTTATTATATGACTTCCTGAATAATTTAATTGTACTACTAATTCCAACTACAGGGCCTCAAAAGAGTCATGTACTGTTATTTTTCATCACTACCTCTTCAGGTTGGGAATGGGTAATTTGCTTCCCTGCTGCCATCCTTGGATATGGTAGCCACTGGATGTTTTGATGGCTGGATGGGATTTTAGATGATAAGATGTTCAGGGCAGTACAGATAAGTGGCCGGCTAAAAAAACACAACCCAATAGCTCGTACACTTGTTGTCTGTTTTAATGTTATTCTCCCTCAAGTCCCTCTGAATTTGACTCTAAATTGAACCCTAAGCTCTATTAAGTTCTAGAGGAGATAAATCTCACATTAGTTGCAAAAACTTTGTGTTCTTTTATTTAAAAGAACAAAACAAACAAAAACAAAGTATGCAGAAAGCTCACACAAGGGCACAACAAAAACACCAAACAGCAACTAAAACTCAAATATGACAAGAACTTCAGCTCATCCTACAGGACTGTAATTGAAACATGAGTCAGCATTTCGGTCTAAAACTGGAAGAACAATTTCAACCAACAACATTAAAGCTTCTGGTTATTTATCACAGATAAATTTGAGATTGACTATTTTTATTTTTATTTTTTTGCTTTTTAGTTAAATTAATTGTTATATGGATGCCATTTGTGGCAAATAAAATCAGCTACATCCATGTACTTTTTGTGGAGTTGACATTGAGCTGGCCCTTTAAATCATTTCTTTCATGATCTACTTCAGCCTAACCTGAACATGACTGGGATTCAAGTTCATTTAATTCTGCATTTAGATTTTCTCTCTCTCTCTCGCTCTCTCTCTCTCTCTCTGTGTGTGTGTGTGTGTGTTATTGTTTCATCTTGATTGCCTGGTATGACCCAGGAATTAGGAACCGGCTTGCTATTTCTGAATATAATTAAAATGTATTCATTATTTAGCTCTACACTAAGAGACATTTCAATTTCAGTGAAATAAAACACTTTACAATTACCAATTCACAAACCTTTGATAGTAAAATTACATTTTTTTTAAGTACAGTAATCAAATTCCCCATTTTAACAAAAATAATGATAATTTGTTACTTCCCTCCCTAAAAATCACTTTACCAGCTGATTATCCTGACAAACCAATTATCTTTACAGTATTTATGTTTGCAAACATGCCTCAGTGATTATTTTCTTTTGTTTTCGTTCTTCAACTCTGAAAAAATCCTTAATGAAAGCATTTCCTTTACTTTCCCTTTACCCGTGCTTTTTCTTCACACACGTTTTACTCTGTTTAATGTGAAGCTGAGTGTGTATGAATGATGGCTGTGTCAATTTGGAGTGTTTGAATGAGAGAAGAGGTGTGTGCATGTTAGTGTAAAGTGTCTGCGGCTGTTAAGAAGCAGCTGAGTGGCATTTGTGTGTGCAATGACAAGACCCACTTAGAACCGTTGGATGAAGCCACACAGCTTGTCCTGGATAGTTTGGTCAAAATATGGGTCAAAACCAGATGCTTTACTGCTCTCTGCTTCTGGCTATTGTAAATTGCCTCTGATTTAGTGCATGCATGTGGCCTGCTTGCAGGTGTGCGAACTGGAGCTTTACTTGGTGTACTACAGGTGCCTGCGTGTAGAACAGTATGTGCTCTGTGCATAAGCTTCCCCAAGATTTTTGTTTTTACAGCTTAAGTTGTCCTCTTAAAATGGAAAAGTCAAGGCAATGCCGCTAAGTCTTTGTTTCATGCCTCATATTTTCTGAATCTTGTGCGGTTCAAAGAAGGAGAACCACAGCTGAAGCAATCATATATCGTACTTTCAAGTATTCTCATGGTTTGCATTTTTTCCGTATTTAAGGTCAGAGCTATATTTCTCCCTCGCTGCCGCCACCCGTGGTGAATTCTGAGTCAGATGGGAGTTACGGCTTGAACGCTCCCCGTGGTCATTTAGAGTGGCTGATGAAGGGCACTGCTGCCATGGCTGACCACCAAATTTGCACTGCCCATTCAGATAGCTGGATGCAAGTGATCTAAATGTATTTTCAGCATTGTGTGTGAGATTTATGCTGAAAGTAGGCCTATAAAGAGCCGAGGATCTTTCTGCTGCTGTTTTCCCCTCATGTAGGTAGCTAAAAAGCTCTGTGACCGATTTATATTATACAATTTAAAAAACATCAGTAATATTTTAGCCCTTCTGTAACACAAAAGTGTTTTCACACATGTTCTTGTCCACACATTTAATGAGAATTTTATTATGTACAGTGATGACTCCTTTACTAGCTCAACTGTTTTCGAGATCTGTTTATTTAGTGGTTTGAACCAGCCTCACTGTTATGGTGACTTTTTGTCTGACGGTGTATAAACTGCCTTTTTGTTAAACTGGAAGTGTTAAAGTGCATGTAGCATACAGTGAGGTAAAAATAAAGGCACTGAACTTAATACCTGCTTTAATATTCACGTTTTTAGTTCACTTAGTTAACTACTGTGTTTCTTTTTCCGACTGCAGAGCTTGCCTTTGTTATTCATACCATGTGTGAAGAATGTCAAGACTGGCTTAAAATATTTCCTCCCTGAATTATTTATACATTTTTAGTTTGAAAGTTTGGGTCTGTGGCTTTGTCATGTTATATTTCCATCAAAGGCTTTCAGGGCTGATTCGTTTTGCAGATACATTTTTTTCTTTTTTCTGAATGCTAATAACTGACAGTCTCAGAGAGAGCGAGCAACTCCAACACAGTTTAAATATACTTCAGTTCAATTTAGTTAATTTAGCTTTATTTGCATTGTTCCAAATAAGAACAACGGTTGCCTCAAGTTGCTTTAAACTGCAAGATGAAGGGCCTATGCTATTCTGTGGAAAACTCCAACAATGAAGTGATCCCCTGAGCAAGCACCAGGCGTTGGCAGGAAGGAAAAACTCCCTCTTAACAGGAAGAAATGTCCGGCAGAACCAGGCTCAGGAAGGGGCAGCGATCTACTGTGACCAGCTGGAGTGGTGAGGGGAAAGAAATTGGAAAAGGAAGAGCATAAATAGACAGGACACACACTACCGAAGACACAAGACAGAATTTAATGACACGCTGCACATCATTAAATTTTGTCTTCTCCCCACTGAATGTGATTATCACACCCTACCCTGACAATAAAAAAAAAGACTAAAACATTAATGAAACAATGGAGAGAAAGGATTTGGTTGTCAGGAAAATAAATAACACTTTACAGTTAGAACTGAATAAATTCAATAAAAAAGTCAATGAACCAAAGAAAAAGGCAAACAGGGCATTTTATGAAATCAAATTAGACTGAATCAACTTACTTCTATGTTCCAAAAAATAGATTTTGGGAGCATTTTCTTCTCTGTTTAAGTCAACTTTGGGGCTCAATAGCAAGCCTAACATTGATAAATGATAAAAGCATCTAAATCATTACATATACATTTCTGACAGACTACCTATTTGTTATATCCAAAAGAGAAAAAAGAAAGAAATCTGTCTGAAAACACAAAGGTAAAAAGCAAAATTGAGATCATAACACAGGAAACACGACTCTTCATGTATATCTGTGTGGAAAATTGCAGTGCAGCCTTTATTGTTATTCTTGTGTGTCTTCCCCAAATTATGATAAATCATCCACATCCTATTGCAGTGCAGTGGGGAAAGTATTGGAATATCTCTGCTGGGATATATGTTTTTCTGCTATGCAGTGCTCCAATAAGGTCTTTCTGTACCACACTTACATTTTCTGTCAACAAATGACAATCAGTAGCATCCATCAGACAGCATTCACATGCTTATATTGACACATATAACTAAACATTTTGAAAATTGTTGCAGGAAATCCGTTATGTGATGTTTTGTTTTTTATTTCAAGAAGAATATAAAACAAAATCAAAGACCGAAGCTGCTGAGGACAATTTTTTGCTTCCCATGCTTCACTACACTACTCTGTGCTCATCTGAGGAAGTGGTTTGATGGCCAGCTGTTGTAACAGCTGGCCATCAAACCACAACTGTCATTCTCTTCATGTAAGTAGGTGAAAAAAACGTTTAAAAAAAATCCTTTATATTATAGATAGATAGATAGATAGATAGATAGATGTGCAGTAAGGTGATGCATACTGTTTAAGAAAGATATTAGTAATGACACAGAAACAGCGAGGAGAAGATCGTGCGTAGGAGGTATGCAGGCCTCTTGGGAGCTTGCTTGTAGGTTAAGTGAAGCTGTTGGAGGAGCTGGAGAGCTTCTTTATTCATTTAATTACAGGTTGGCACAAAGTTTGATTGACTTTCTTATTGAATTCAATGTTGCTTTAACAAGTCTTCTATATCTGCAACTACATTTTAGTGTATTACATGCTAAAGTAACATAAAGACCTTACACCACATGTGAATTGCTGCAGCTATGCAAAAATGTGTTTTCGGTTGAGTTTCTCTTCAGTTGATTTCTGTTATATTTTGTAATTGTTGGTCTAAAATTGAAAGCTGTTGGTTTTACTTCCTGTCCTTGTCAGTCTTCCTCCGTTGTGACTGTTTGCCTTGTGCTCATGAAGACAGGTTTGCATCACCTATCTTCAATCAGTGATCAGGCTCCTGCGTGTATATATACCGCCAGTTGTTCTTTTACCGCTTCTTTGATCGTCTTGTTCTTCTCATAGTCAAGTGATCCAGCCATTTTAGGATTCAATTTTTTCCCCTTGTATTTATTTATTTATTCCTCATGTTTGAAGATCCAGATTGCTTTACCTGTTCCTCAATTAAATTTGTTTGCTCCTTTGCCTGTCTTCCTGCGCATGACCCCACTTCCTATTTCTGGATTAAAGATTTGGACTTTTGGACTTTCATTCAGCATTTGGGTCGTCCTCCACTGTTATTGTTACTACCTGCATTTTAAGCTGCCCTGATGTGTTTTCTCCAAAAGCTCTGGTGGAAAATTCTGATCTACGACTCTGCGTGTGTTAATGGCGTATTTGTCAGTAACCCTGTTCTCACGAGGACAGCATGTGTAGTTATATAGGATGCTCATAGATCACAGGATTTTCTTGGCAAAGTGCCCTTAATAATTCCACTTCTTTGGCACATGAAAGCATACGCACACACAGAGAGGAGAAGTCTAGACCTAAATAAACACATAAATAAATAAAAACTTAAATAAATACTACATACATTTTAGTAATAAAGTTGCAGTTTCATGTGCAGCCTTCTACATCAGCGTTTTAGTGTCAACTTTAAGTCAAAATTGCCATATTGGAAAGAAATGCACACAAATCCTGAAAAATACCCAACACGTGTATTTGTTCTACTTCTTGAACTTTTAAGTTCAAACCACTTCCCCTTACGTCGCCTATCACCGACGTCCACGGCCTGCTGGACTGTTTAGCCGAGCACCTCTCAAAGTAGGCTGTTTGTAATTGAGGGGGGTTTATTATAGGAGGCCAGAGGATATTTTAAAACAGATAGGTGCATTGTGAAAGCCAAAGCTAACTGTAACAGGCCTGATTCTGTCTTAGTGATTTACACCACCGTGTATCGCAGGCCTTCTTGAGGCTTTTAACACAAAGGACTGGGCCTCTACTGGGGCTGTATACTTGATGAATTACCCGGTGGTTATGAGATAACACACGTCAAAGAGCCGCTGTCACCGTCTCACAATGCCCGCACAGCGGTCGCACACAGAAAACAGCGCTCTATATTTTTCTCAGTCTAAACAGACAATAAGCGATGAGAGGCCTGGTGATCAGAAATGTTTCGAAAAAACATACGAGTCAAATTGAAAATAGACCTGTTTACTATATGAGGCAAGTTTTCTCTACTTCGAAATGAGAGCATTAACACATGAGACAATGCCAACAAGCACAACATGGTATAAATTGTTTGCTTGAATTGTGTTGCCCTCATGTGTATTTTTCTTCCTCTTTAGATCATCTCATTTTATACGAGAGGCTCATATATAAAACATCCTCATGTTTATCTCATGAATACGTGTTTTCCTGCATTGTGTGTTGGTGACCCCACTCGATAAACATATTGGGATGATGCTGTTCGCCGTGCAGTGCTTTTAGAATGAAAGAGGAGGGCGGTGAGTGAGCGAGCCACAGGATTCACAGTCCTCCACGCTATCCCGCTCTGCTCTCGCTGACAGGTTTTTCCCCCTGTCCACCCCCAGATATATCACCTTGGAGCACGGAAGGCCATGAATATTCAACAAAGCGTCCGCTGTTTATTGCTATGCAGCAAAGATCAGTGCTGTGCCCTCTGCATGCGAACGCACTCTAATCTCTCTGTTACAGTACCGGCCAGCGTAGTGGACAGTGAAGGCTAGAGCCTCGAAACACTTCAAGTGCTGCGAATGGAAATGTTGTTGTAATTATGTGATGTACTGACACAGAGACTTGTAGATCTACTGAGTGATGTAAGAGGGGGACACATGAAAGAAGCTGCCTCGCAGAGAGAAAATAGGTTCGGTGTCTCCTGCACTTAACGTTTTGGCTCGGTCTCTCGGTGGAAGCGCTGCCCCTTCAACCAAACGCTTGTGCTTAAATGATCGCCATGAATAAGTGGAAAATTAAACATTTGGACAGCTCCAGGGTGACACAACCCCCACTCCCCCTCCACAGTGTGCCAGTAAATACTGAGTTTATGAGTTTGTACTCATTCTCTAATTGGCATCAGGTTTTGACAGTGGCACTGTAGAGCGAATAATTTAATTCCAATTTGGTATCTCCAATCGCTTACTTTCATCTCTGGAAAAATAAATGAGCATAACAGGCCTGTATATATATTGTTTAGTTGTTGTAATTACTGAAGAATACGACACAGCTAGGTGAAATCCAACAGCAGTTATTAAAGGCGCCCTGTGTTTCAGATCCAAATGTAATTTATTTACAAATGCCCCACTAACACAGGAACATGTGGCTCTACCAGATGATGAGCATTGTTTCTCCAATCCATTTAACAATTGTAGGGTGGCATTTAATCAGCTAATGCTCCACCACGTTGATGCATCCAGATGAAGTCATGCTAATGGTTGGGCTGAGTGTGCCGGACGGCTTAACTCAGTCAACCTCTTGCTTGAGCTACAGGAAAGGGGCTTATAATAAAATATATTTTATTAGCAATGCTCTGGGTTGAACATCAAGTGCAGTGGGAGGAAGGAGTGGGCGGGTGGGCTGTGTGTGCTGCAGGGTTGGGGCTAGCGGAGGGAATCCAACAGACAAAACTTGCTTGTGTTTGTATTTTGTCCCGGTGTGTGTTCATTCTAGTTTAATCTGTTTCGAGCAGTTTAGACTGACGGTGATTTGGATTCATGTTAAGCAGCATGTTGAAGTGTGTGAATGAGAGATGAAGTTGGTTTGGGGGTGGACTCTGCACGCGTCCCTGCTGTGCATTTTTGCTTGTGTACACACATGCATATATGTGGGAGCGGGAAGTGGAGCAGTGGGTGCGCACGCCAAATGATTCAGCACTTCATGGACAGGATTCATGTTTTATGAGTATAGGCAACCATAAATTACACAGCCTGGATTTTCTGCTGCTGCTGCACAGTGTAATTCTCTTACTCTCTCTAAGCCCATTCTCATACTTTGCACTCTTTTTTTTTAATATATTCATATTTACTCAGTATAATTCAACAGGCAGTATGATATCAAAACTACAAAAAATATCATTAGAAGTGCCTAAGGATGTTTACTGCATCCTACTTGTGCTGGTTTGAAGCACACTGTGGCAGGGAAATGTGTACACTTGACTCAGTATGTTTACCTGTGCACCGTGTGTAGGCTTGTGACAACTTACTGAACTTACTGAGTGCACTTTTGGGAGCTTCTTGTACGTTACTTAGCAACGGTGTTTGATCGGCAGACTCCGTTTTAGTTTTCTTACGAATCCTTTGTAATGCGCCTATGTAGCTGTACGTTTGAGGGCCTGTGCAAACACAGAGGGAGAGCGACCAGCATAGAAAGCAGGAAGCTGAACTCTTCTGGGAATCAGCAGGTGAATCGGGGGAAACTGATGCTAGTGTTACTCAGGAGACCTAGGTTTTTGTTTGTTTAAACTACAAATGATGGATTAAGCCACTGTAATGTGACCCATTGTTCTGTGAAGTCTTCTGTTTATGCATTGATTTTCACATTTTTACCATTACCATCCCAGTTTTTGTTTGGTTTTGTATCCATATTTAGGCCGAAGGGTGGTTAGTAAAGTCATAACTAATGCTAACATGCTTGGTTAGCAAGGTCCATCCATAAACTGTATAAAGTGTCTCTCCTGGTTGCTAAAATATGAGAATTTAACTTCTTAAAACTGGACTATTGGACGGACTGCTAGCACAGTTAACCACCCAGGAACCTTTGTTATCCGTTGGATAATTGATCGAAAGGCAGCAACTCTTACTTGCCATCTCACCGGTTAACTGAAGTTTAAGGCTTACAGACAGCTAGCGGCAAAGCTACCAGTCAAGTCGAAGCTTTCTGAAAATGCATACTTTTAAGCTTTAATTACAATTTTTTTAGGGGAAGATGAGGCTTACAGAATCAGTAGCCTCTTTTAAATTGTTCCTTAAAACTTATTTTGTTAGACTTGCTTTTATGTGTACTTGTTTTATCATCTTTGATAGACTTTCATTGTCTGTGTTTTTTCTGGTCTTTCATCTGGCTTTTTGATTCCTTACTTTTAGCCTTTTATTATTTATAATTAATTTTCTCTGTCTTTAACTTAGCTTACTGTCTTTAGCTTTAAACATGGGAGTCAATGGGGACGTTCAAGTGGCCATGCAAGGAACTGCAGTTTTTTGGCTTTCAGTCTCAGAGGCCCATACTAGCTCACTGACACGAATGATATCCACTGCTTTAGGGCTGGATATACAAGCAACTCTCAGGTGTTTTCTTTCTAGTTACTCTTCTTTGTAAATGAGCAGAAAGAATTAGCATATAAAAAGCGAAAGGAATAAAAATTCACTGTTCTTCCCAGAACCCAAAGCATTACTAAAACACTGCTTGCTTTTAGCCTTTGAACAAACAAGACTCTATAAAGAAAATGGGTTTAACCAGTCCATTTCAAGCTTGTCCAAAGCAAAGGAGCGTATTTCCATAAGCAGAAATTGACCAGGCATCAGGGAGGCTGATGAAGAGGGCAATGGCGATGTTCATGTGTTAATAAGGGCAGCATGTGTGTATCAGCTTTCATGAGGGCAGACATCAGCTTATGTGTTTGCACTTCACAAGCGTCTTACTTATCCTGGGAGCGCCCCTTTATTTCAGAGTGGTGCTATTTTTAGAGCCGTGTCGAAAGGTCATCTCCTCTATTGGCTGGAAAAACACTGAAACAAGGTTTTAACAGAAAACATGCAGCCCTTGGGAAATGGATGCAGCTTTGTCAGAGTCACCTGCTGCATGCTTTACATCAACCGAAACGATGCATTGCTTTGATGACAGTGAGTCTGCAGTGCAGTTTTAACACAATGTTTGGCTTAGACATCATCCATCCATCCATCCATTTGCTACCGCTCATCCTTTTGGCTTAGACATCACTTTAACCTTAAAAACATCATATTTTCATCATTAACAGAGTTAGAAATGCTGATTTTAATTGATGAATCTGCTTTCCCATGTTACAGCCCCAGTAGACACTTCTAGCTATCAAGACTTCTAGCTGTCAATTTTTCAAAGTAATGAGATGAGTGTTGTCTGGGGGCTTTTGCCCCCTGGTAGGGTCTCCCATGGCAAATTGGTCCTGGGTGAGGGACCAGACAAAGAGCGATTCAGAAGACCCTTATGAAAAGAATATCGAGGGAACAGTTTACCCTGCCCGGGATAGGGTTACCGGGGCCCCGCCCTGGAGCCAGGCCCGGGGAGGGTGCCCGAGGGCGAGCGTCTGGTGGCCAGGCCTTAGTCCATGGGGCCCGGCCGGGCACAGCCCGAAGAGGAGACATAGGCCCATCCTCCCGCAGGCCCACCACCCGCAGGAGGCGCCATAGGGGTCGGGTGCATTGTGTGCCGGGTGGCGGCCAGAAGCGGAGGCCCTGGCGGACTGACCCCCGGCTGCCAAGACTGGCAATAGGGACATGGAATGTCACCTCTCTGGTGGGGAAGGAGCCTGAGTTAGTGCGTGAGGTTGAGAGGTACCGGCTAGATATAGTCGGGCTCACCTCTACGCATGGCTTGGGCTCTGGAACCAGTCTCCTGGAGAGGGGCTGGACTCTGTCTCAGTCTGGAGTTGCCCCTGGTGAGAGGCGGCGGGCTGGGGTGGGTATTCTAATATCCCCTTGGCTTGCTGCCGGTACGTTGGGGTTTTTCCCGGTGGACGAGAGGGTTTGTTCCCTGCGCCTTAGGGTCGGGGAACGGGTCCTGACTGTCATCTGCGCTTATGTGCCGAGTGGCAGTTCGAAGTACCCAGCCTTCATAGAGTCAACTGATCACCACCTGGTGGTGAGTTGGATCAGGTGGCGGGGGAGGACGCTGGACAGACCTGGTGCACCTAAACGCGTAGTGAGGGTGTGCTGGGAACGTCTAGCAGAGGCCCCAGTCCGCGAGATCTTCAACGCACACCTCCGGCAGAGCTTCAACAGCATTCCGAGGGAGACTGGGGACATTGAGTCCGAATGGACCATGTTCAGCGTCTCCATTGCCGAAGCTGCTGCATTGAGCTGCGGCCGCAAGGTGGTTGGTGCCTGCCGTGGTGGTAATCCCCGAACCAAATGGTGGACACCAGAGGTGAAGGGAGCCACCAGGCTGAAGAAGGAGTCCTATCGGGCTTGGTTAGCCTGTGGGACTCCGGAGGCAGCCGACAGGTATCGACAGGCCAAGCGGAATGCGGCTCGGGCAGTGGCTGAAGCAAAAACTCGGGTGTGGGAGGAGTTCGGAGAGGCCATGGAAAAAGACTTTCGGACTGCCTCGAAGAGATTCTGGCAAACCGTCAGGCGTCTCAGGAGGGGAAAGCGGTGCTCTACCTGCACTGTATATAGTGCTGGCGGAGCGCTGCTGACGTCGACTGAGAAAATTGTCAGGCGGTGGAAGGAATACTTCGAGGACCTCCTTAATCCCACTGACACGTCTTCTGAGGAGGAAGCAGAGTCTGGGGATGAGGGGAATGACCCGCCAATTTCCGGGGGCGAGGTCACTGAGGCAGTTAAACAACTCCCCTGGTGTTGATGAGGTCCGCCCCGAGTTCCTGAAGGCTCTGGACGTTGTAGGGCTGTCCTGGTTGACACGCCTCTGCAATGTTGCGTGGAGATCAGGGGCAGTACCTGTGGACTGGCAGACCGGGGTGGTGGTCTCCATCTTTAAGAAGGGGGACCGGAGGGTGTGTTCCAACTACAGGGGGATCAAACTCCTCAGCCTCCCTGGGAAAGTCTATGCCAGGGTGCTGGAAAGGAGAGTTCGTCCGCTAGTCGAACCTCGGATACAGGAGGAACAATGTGGTTTTCGTCCTGGTCGCGGAACACTGGACCAGCTCTTTATCCTCTCGAGGATACTTGAGGGTGCATGGGAGTTTGCCCAACCAGTCTACATGTGTTTTGTGGACTTGGAGAAGGCATTCGACCGTGTCCCTCGGGGTGTCCTGTGGGAGGTGTTGCGGGAGTATGGGGTGTCTGGCCCATTGCTACGGGCCATTCGATCCCTATACAACCGTTGCAAGAGCTTGGTTCGCATTGCCGGCAATAAGTCGGACTCGTTCCCAGTGGGTGATGGGCTCCGCCAGGGCTGCCCTTTGTCTCCGGTTCTGTTCATAATTTTTATGGACAGGATTTCGAGGCGCAGCCAAGTGGCGGAGGGCTTTCGCTTTGGTGGCCTCAGAATCTCATCTCTGATTTTTGCGGATGATGTGGTTCTGTTGGCTTCATCGGGTGAGGGCCTCCAGCTCGCACTGGAACGGTTTGCAGCCGAGTGTGAAGCAGCGGGAATGAGGATCAGCACCTCCAAATCTGAGGCCATGGTTCTCAGCCGGAAAAGGGTGGAGTGCCCACTCCAGGTCGGGGATGAGTTCCTGCCCCAAGTGGAGGAGTTCAAGTATCTCGGGGTCTTGTTCGCGAGTGATGGGAGAAGGGAGCCGGATATCGACAGACGGATTGGGGCTGCAGCTGCAGTAATGCAGATGCTGCACCGGTCCGTCGTGGTGAAGAGGGAGCTGAGTGTAAAAGCGAAGCTCTCAATTTACCGGTCGATCTACGTCCCTACCCTCACCTATGGCCACGAGCTGTGGGTAGTGACCGAAAGAACGAGATCGCGGATACAAGCGGCAGAAATGAGCTTCCTCCGAAGGGTGGCTGGCCTCTCCCGTAGAGATAGGGTGAGAAGTTCGGCCATCCGGGAGGGGCTCAGAGTAGAGCAGCTGCTGCTCCACATCGAAAGGAGCCAGCTGAGGTGGTTCGGGCATCTGACAAGGATGCCCCCTGGGCGCCTCCTGGGTGAGGTGTTCCAGGCATGTCCCACCGGGAGGAGGCCCCGGGGCAGACCCAGGACACGCTGGAGAGATTATATCTCTCGGCTGGCCTGGGAACGCCTTGGTATTCCCCCGGATAAGCTGGAGGAGGTGGCTGGGGAGAGGGAGGTCTGGGCCTCTTTGCTTAGGCTGCTGCCCCCGCGACCCGGCCTCGGATAAAGCGGACTGAAGATGGATGGATGGATGGATGGATGGATGGGATGAGATTTTACTCCATACTTCCTGGAATTAAATCGCTTCCTGGAATATCTCCGTTACAGTCATAATTCTGACTGACTGCTTATTCTTTTGATATTGCTGACACCTTTTGGAGGCGTGGTTTGGGTCAAGGAATTATATCGGTCAATGCTAGTCCACAGGGTATGGCATGGTGTTGCAAAGTCTTATGATACCTTTCTTTCCTCAAGCTTTCCTTTTTACCCCCTTTTTTCCTCCAAAGCACTCCTAGACATTCACGCTGCCTCCAATATGCTTGGCGGACGGTATTAAACACTGTTCTTGCATCAAATGTTCTTCTTGGACTCATATACCCACAACCCCTTCTTCCAGTCTTCCAGTGTCGAATGTCTGGACTCTTGTGCTCGTCTCAGTCTTTTATTTTTACTGGACAGTTTGAAACATGTCTTTTTGTCAACAATTCTACCATGAAGTCTAGCATCCTATAGTTGCCTCTTCTTGATGCTAACACTGTTGGTGTTTGATGGGTGCTGTTTAGTGCACGCTACCAGTGAATGACCTGTGAGGCATCTTTGTCTTAAGCTACACACTCTCAGATATTTGTGTTTTGCACCGTTGTGCATCGGGGCCTCCCACTCCTTTTTCTGTCTGTGTTAGAGCCAGTTTGTGCTGCTCTCTGAAGGGAGTAGCTGAAAGCATGGTAAGAGATTTTAAGTTTCCAAATTCTTACATCAAATATCCTTCCTTTTTAAGTGCAACAATAGATTGACAGTTTTCTAAAGAAAGATCTTTCTTTCTGGCCATTTTGAGCCTGTAAACAAAAAGGCAAACAATTGCCCAACTTCTGCTGATACTAAACTGACCTAAAGAATGCCATGCTCTCCTTTTTTCTCCATCAATAGTACAATGACTTTCAGACGTGAACCATATCAGTACAACCATATCAGGAGACGGCTGATAACAGGCATCTATGCAAAAATGTATCCCTTAACATTCATCTGATTATTTTAATTGTTTGTGAAATGGATAAAATTGTTTGTGAGTTTTCTGAAAATGTGTTTGGTAAAGAAGGAAATTTGCATGTGATCCCAAACTTTGACAACCAAAGTCCAGCTGCTGGGCAAGTGGGGGGAAGGAAAATGTGGGTGGATGTGAGAAACTCAATTCTTCTTTTTAAAAAGTTCACTGAAATCATCCCTTACACCTCTGCTCACTTTTCCACCATCTATTTACTCCAGCAAACATTTTTTTAGATTATCAAGAAACAGAGCAATTGATTCTCGCATTACCTCACCTAGTTCTTAAAGACAGGATGAACCAGAAGAAAAGTAAAGTGTTGCTTTAGTATAAAGTACTTGTTGTTGTGTAAGAAAGCATCTGTAACGTTGAAGCGTGATGATTTTTGACCGGGGGGTGAAATGTCACTTTCTGAGCTGCTATTCTAACTATACCTCTGTCACACTGGTGCTCACTTATAAGCAAGCAGCATGTGTTTTGTCACATTTTAGTAAAATATGATTAGCAGTCGTTATGTCCACAGCTGTCTTTCAGGGATCCAGCGCTGTGTGGTCATGTTTGATAGTCAAACAAACACTGCCGGGAATGTCAGTTGACTTTACAGGGCTGCAGCAGCAGAAGGAGGTCACAGGTGTGTGCGTCTGCAACAGCATCATCAGCATCATCGACAGCTCTGTCTTTTTACTAAAGCCTCAATCTTCAATATCCTGAGGGCCAGGATAAAAACATGTCCCTCCTCTTCGCCGTCCTCCTCCTCCTCCTCTGTAAGTAGGCGTGATGGAGGAGGTGAGTGAGCTTCAGCAGTACAACGAAGGCCAACATCGCTGTCCACATTGCAGGCTCAGTCCTGCCAATTTTCGAGCTCTGTAATCAAGTCCCACCTCAACGGTCTGTTTCATGTGGAAAGAAAATTAAACTCTTGCATCAACTTTAAGTCATTTTTCTCTTATGTATTTCAGATGATTTAAATGCCCCCTCCCCCCATTCGTAGCCCAGGCATAAAGACTTGGGTTCTTGCATCTCACTTACACACCGCCTAATTATAGTCCACTGTAATTACAAATGTGTCACTTTTCATTAGGCCCTAACAGCAGACATGCAAATGAAACACTCTGTTTGAGAGGGTTTTTTTAATCTTTTCTTTTTATTCTTTTATATCTCACAGATTGACACAATTTAAAAAAATAGATTAAAGGTAATAATGCTTTCATCTCTATAATTATTATTTCATTATCTCCATTTGCATATATATTAATTAGGGCTTTTGGGCATAAACATAAATCGTGTTGTTTAGACTTTGATTTTGGCATTGTTCTGTCTTTTGTGCTTGCAGAATGGTTTTCTGTATTTTTCATTTATTTTTTCGTTACTTCATTATATCGTGTTTACTCACACGTGGAACTTGTCTCTCTGCCTCGACCTTTAACCCGTGACACCTCAAGCTAACATAAGCACGAGCTCTAAGAGGGTCTTTGTAACTCTGATGTGGATTTTCCTTTGTCTGGTTGGTTAAACGGTGACTTGTGGTGACATGCTGTATTCTGAGAGCCAGCGATTGTCTGGTAAAGGCTAATGTCTGCTTTCTGCACCATATCGAGAGCGCTCGTCTGGCTGTGCTCCACTGTTCACATCAACAGTGTCTTCCTCTGTTAGTGTGTAGTGTGACCTGACATCACTGCACCACTAAATGCTATTGGAAGCTATGCGCCCTAAGGCAAATCCATATATCATAGTGTGCCCGGTGTGCCTCTATTGTGTAACAAAATGAAAATTAATGCCTTTTCCAGTTTGTTTTTTTGTTTTTTTGTCTTTTTCTTCATTTCAGTTGTTGTCTTCATGCTGTTTCCTCGTCTCATCTGACGTGGATGTTGACAATTAATGTGAAATATGAATTCATATATAGTAAATACCTGTTGCCAAAAGATGATCGATAAGTGTTTTACAGCACCCAGAAACCCACTATCAGCTTTTGGTTTATCACTACTGACTCTAATATTAGTTACTGCTCACTTCCTCTTGTTAGGTCATAACTCTGCACTGAGATCACTGCTGTTTACATCATGTTGTCAGATCTTTTATGAGTATTGACTGACACAGAGATGATTTCGATAAAGTGATGAGACACAGTGGGCTATCATCATCAAGACTCACATGTCCGCACAGCATTTGCGATGTTGCCCGTTTTGGCCACTTGAGGGCATCTTGGTTGTCTTAAGAATACAGCTTCTTTGTTCTTCAGTGAAACGCTTCACTTTCGATCCAGTCCAGTAAATCTTCTGACAGATGGTTGCCTAAGTGCACTGGAACATTTAGAATCTAAATATAGTGCTTACATTCAGGACAATGTACCGACATGACACACTGTTAGTTTCCCAGAAAAGGAGCTTATATTTAATTCACTAGAATCTTTTTTAAAAAATTATTTTATTTTTACGATACACGTTGCTGCATGCAAATTAAAGTCGATGGGCTTCCATTTGAATTATTTATTGTCATTATAAAAGACATCACAGTGCACAGAAATGTAGTTTTAGGGAAAGAACGTGAACTTTTTAGAGTGGAAGCACATATGCTCTGTGCAGAGCAGCTCCTCTCCTTGGTCATTACTCTAATCCTGCAGCAGGGTCCTGCTGAGCTCTGCACTGCTCTCTAGTGGCTAAAATCTAGTAAAGCAATTTCAAAGAAGTAAAAGTATTATAAAGACAGTAAAGAGAAAAGAGTCCACATTATCTTGACAGTTAAACTATCAATGTGCTATAATGTGTCAAGTCAAAAAGTAAACATCTAAATAGGAATATAGTCGATAATTTATACTGTGAGCAACATAATAAGTTGCTCATTTGGTGGATGAGGTCCTACATCCCCTGAAACCTTGTTACAGTGGAGTCACAATATTTTAGTGCTGTTGCTGTTGTTTCCTGTAAATGAATTAATATGGCAGGCTGGGAAATGCCAGTTTATTGCACACATAACCTAAACTCTACCTATGATACTTCTTTTTGTTTAAAATATAAAGATAAAAAGATAAAAGAGCTTCATGTTTGCATGCACAACTAACAAAATATTGCAAATCTGAACCACAGATTTCTGTGCAAGAAAATTCTCCTTCCAAATGTGTGCACGGCACTATAAGTAACTTTTAGGTGACTTGTCTTATGAAGAAATCCTATTAAACATGCAGAGCCACTGAGCAGGTGTCAGCACCATCACCAATTCGTCCTTTAGCAAGAAAAAAGACGGACACACTGCCAGATTCATAAAGAACAAAACTATGAGTCCTGTAACAGATGGTATGGCCCACACAGAGCTGTGATCTCAACATCATTGAGTCACACTAAATCCACCGAGTCCAGCAACTTCTCTAATATTCTTGGAACAAGCTGTCTGCCAAGTACTTTAAAAAAAAATTGTACTCAGGAGAAGTGGAGGTGTTTTTTAAGACCCCCTCTGATGAAGATTTAACCTTGTTAACGTGTCCATATGTTATATTCTATGTGCTAGAAGACATAGCTCGAGTAAAATAAGTAGACACCCCTGCAGTATGCCAGTTACAGCTTCAAAACCAGATTCTCTTTAAAGGGCACATGTGATTTAGATTACTTCATAATAGATCAGCCTCAGCTTTCACAGAGCACCCCGTTAACACATGTTGTTCAGTCGATTCTGCATTAAGTGTATTCTTCCAATCAAAGAAATGTCTTACCTAATTTGGCTTATCACTTTGTTGACAATGGCTTCTCGCCAAGTGTTGCTGAAAACTAATGTGAGCACCCGAGGACATTTCTTGGGCCTATAATCAAACCTGTGGATTGTTTTGGTGTATTTTTATTTTTAAAGTAATCTGAAAAAATGTAGTCGAATGTACTTTAAAATGTTTTCCATATTCATTTGATGAAGATGCTTTTCCATATTTTGTTGTTATTTTGTGTTTTTTCGACATCTACAGCTGAAACTGAGTGTGTCCAGTGGCATATTGCACCTATTTGAATATAAACCTTACTATCTGAGTATATATTAGCTGTGAAATTTTTGATGTATTCATAGTTGTGGTAACACTTGATCTATGACAGTTAATGGGCGTCTGAGTGTGCCGTAATGTCTCCTGGTTAATTACTGCTGTCATACTTCGGTATTAACCTCATCACTTCAGACTAGTCCCCTTGTCACTTGCATTAGCTCACAGTCAAACACACATCACTTCTGCAGTGGCAGGACATCATCTGTGTTTTTGTCTTCCTTTTTCCTCAGAGCCAAGAGGGTCACACCAGTCAAAGTGCAGCACCAGCTAATGAAAGTTAGCGCCATAATTCTGGTCATTACAGACATCATCAGTATTTCATTGTCTCTTGTGGAAAGCTTTATTAGTCTTCTCAATCAGAGGTGACCGAGGTCCTATTCATACTTAGTTATTAAAGATCTATGGTCCATATTATATGAGCACACCTTAATAGACCTCAAAGAGGAAACATTAAAAGGAGTGCAATGTGAAACACATCTATTTGACAGAATATTTTATAGAGCCATCATTTTTATGGTTATGGCTCCAAGTCATTCATTACCAACAGTACATTTGTCATGTTGTAGTAATGGATATTTTTATAATTTATATACAGCACAAGCAAGGTTGTGCATTTTTTCCCGAGTACAGTGAATACAGAGCAGACATTACAGAATCAGATCACCTGCTGTCTGGGATGACGGTGGGCTGGTACAGCTCTTGTTGCACTGTTGTTATATTTTATGGTATTGGAGAATTTGTAGCTATTGTTGAAATCACATCTTCAGCTCTAATGATGCTGCACTACAAAATGTTTGAGAATCTTAGCTAATCAGCCTTTTTCATGTCGAGACTACTGCTTATCACTTCATTGTCCGTGAGATAAATGTGAAGCTGGAGCCGTGAATTGGTGCCTTTTAATGCTCTGTAATTACGATAATTGTCACATCCCATCTGAAAACCTGTCACAAGGTGTGGGCTGATTCTCACTTCAAGTGCAACATGTCCTGGGTTTTGATCCTGGATGAGTACGCATTTGTCACAGCCCGCCTCAAAGCAGAAATATATTTACAAATACATAATAGACTTATAGAAGAGCTATTTGTCAGCACAGTCGGTAGAGTGAGACACTTGTGGATGGGTAGGAGTGCACATGCAAAGCAAAGGAAAGAAAGTCTGAAAGAAGGAATCTGATGTAGTTCATCCAGCTGATCACTTACATCTGCAGGAGAAAGCACAACCAGAAACAAAACAGAGACACCTAGTGTCCAAATGGCCTGTGGGATTGTGACATGGTATAGGTGATTTAATTAATAAATGCAAAAACACAAATTTGAAAACAGCAGTTTGCCATTTTATTGGAATTGTGTGTCAGATTATATCTGGCTGTGACTAGCTGCCAAAAACCCAAGGAGAAAATCCATGACACAATAATACACGTTATCAAAGTATGCACCATACAGGCATGGTGAGCGTGTGCACGTGGAAAGCAGACATGCACATCTTCTTAAACATCGACCTCGATGGGGCTGTCGATCAGCCGCTTCCTCTTTCATGCTAATTGATTTTGGCTTGTTCTTTCAAGAGGACTGGCAAGCATAAATGTAAATATGTAGTGTGTGTGTGTGTGTGTGTGTGTGTGTGTGTGTGTGTGTGTGTGTGTGTGTGTGTGTGTGTGTGTGTGTGTGTGTGAGAGAGATAGGGAGAGTGAGTGAGTGAGGGAGCAGAATCAGTTCACAGTAATGTGTAAAAGGTGTCAGCAGTGATGATGTTATCAAAGGTAGCCATTAATCCTGACAGACCTGTGCTGTTCTTACATCTGCATATCCAATATCATTTGTGTATTGCACTTACACACACACACACACACACACACACACACACGGTTTTGCTTGGCTGGCCTTTTATCTTAAAAATGTGAGTTACCTGATTGAAAACTATGCTGCAGACACAACTAAATGAATATTCTTTACATTCACATCAGAACTCACTGACCTGATTTTCTTCATGTCTTATTTTTGAACTCACAAACAGAACTTGACCTGACCTGGCGCCACCCTCATTAACATTATATGAAGCACCGAAATACACAGAGGTCCTTCACCTGCGTCGGGAAATGATTAATATTAATGTGCACACCTATCCACTTCACTTGGCTTTGGTTTAGACACCTCTGTATGCATATTCACTGACAAGCAAAACAATAAAATATGCACACACGCAAGCACACATTTTTTGTGCGCCTGGTGTCAGCCTTAAAATCCGGAAGCAGGCGATGCCACAGGGGCTCAGAGTAATTGATATTCTCCCACACTGCCCAGGGCTTCTCCAAGGAACCTCACTCTGCAGTGCTGCTGACAAGGCACATTCCATCACTGCTGCAGACTTAAAATAGGATCAAAGGATGAAGCTGTGTGTGTGTGTGTGTGTGTGTGTGTGTGTGTGTGTGTGTGTGTGTGTGTGTGTGTGTGTGTGTGTGTGTGTGTGTGTGTGTGTGTGTGATACAGAAAGAGAGAGTGAAGCGGGAATAGAGGATGTGTATGACCAGTATGTTGACTCTCCGGTGAACTGTGACATTGTTTTGCCCCAGCATGTCTGACTTTTGGCCTCTCCTCTTTTCATCTTCTTTTGCATTTGCATCTATCGCTCTCTTTATACATCTGTTTACTCGCTCATATTAGTCCTTAAACACCCCCAAATTAGTTATTCATCATATTGGACTGTTTGTTTTTGAGCTTTTGTTGAGTTTTTAACTAAACACTGCAACCAAGAGGCGACTGAGATCAGTTGGATCACTGCCACTAGTGCAAAATTTGTCTCGTTTCACTTGCAAAAATTGGCTGTCTCAGCTTTAAATGTGGCAGCAAAGCCTCCAGACATATTTGATTTTTGAGTGACCTTCCATTTCAAAGCTAAAGTTGCCAAGAAGACTTAATAAGGAGTTTTGTTTAAGCAAAACACCATTATTTTATTATTATTACCCCTCATTCAATAATTATGTCCCCACAATCCCATCCTCTTTCTTACTCATTTTTTTTCCACTTTAAGAAGACTATTTTGTTTTATTTTGCGCTAGTTCAGCAACATAAGTGTTAACTACCTCTTTTTTAGTTGACTTTAGACAATTGGTGAGTGAAGCTAACAGTTTGAAGCCACTGTGTTTCATTAATGTCTCCGTCGGAGGGCCCCACACCTCAGGCCCACTTTAATCTCATCCCCAGAGAAAGGGCAGTGCTCCATCACACTCGCAACAGAGAGACATATTGTAATGTGGCCATACATATTCTCTGGTGGCATATTTAGTATACCTAGGGGCAATTATGTGATGCACATTTAAGTGATTTTTATAACACTCTGCATGAGATGATGAAGCGGCTATTTAAAGGTCTGTGGGCAGAGACGTAGTGTGTGAGCTGTTCCACATATTCAGAAGTCAGTCTCTCTGAGGTTGTTCTGCCACCTTTTTAAATGTATAATTTATTCACAGTGAATGATCTCACTCACAGTAAAGCAACAGTTACTGCTTCTTGGTTGACCTCGTGGAAGCTCATTCATTCATTCATATATTCCTTCAGCAATAAGGAGGCAGCAACAACTAGGCCCTGCTTTCCCATCACGCCATATTGGCTGTAACTGACATCACTCATTCATTATTTACTGCTTTCTATATGTGACTTTTCACTGTTGCAAGAAAAAGCTTGTGAACTCAGGATTTCTGTCTTGATGTTGACAAAATCTTGTGTGATCTCAATCTGTAATGAAATTATAGACACAATGTTATTATAGTTTACTGACATTAAATTAAAACCTCAACTCAAACTCAGCGGGAAAACAACAACAACAACATTTTAGAATAACAACAACAAAAATAAAACCTAGAAGTTTGAAAAATAAAAAAAATAAAAAATATATATTACATATCTATTGAGGTATTTATTAACATGTTTACTGAGACTTTGGATGTAAACCACAGCACTGTACAACACTGTAAATCATCTGTGTTTTTATTATACATGCACTGATTTTCCTAAATCTTGCCTCTGACATGTGCCCTCAATCCAGTAACAAAAGACATAACAACTCTTGACAAAATCTTACACACTTACCAATACATATGTACTTTTAATATTTTAGTTGTGCTATAGTGTAGTGTTTAACATGTTCACTTAACATCTGTTAAGTGATCTTCTGGTTGACACCGGGAGGAGACACAGAGAGAGGGTTGGATCAGGAAGGGCATAAACATCTGTGCCCAATCAAACATGTGGATCCTTCTGCAGCTGCAGCCCCTGAAGGAGCAGCTGAAAAAAAGCAACTTTCACAGGACCAAAGAAACATTATGGAAATACACAGAGAAGAAAATGCTTTTCTAAAGACTTTGGTGTTCATTAGTTCACCATTAGAAAACTGTCTACAGATGGTGGAAATTCCCTGTTGGTATTCTTTCAATCACCGGGCATCCTGCAAAGAATGTGTAATGGAACCCAAGTGTACCAGCAAACACAGAAATGTTTACAACTTACTAAAAACTTTGTGTCCACTACAATAAAAACACTAAATGGGACTGTTTTTTTTAAATGAAAAGACACCACAAAAGGAACAAAAGGCCACTGAATGTTGCAGAACACTACTTAAACAAAAACTGAACAAGTGATTCCAGCCAATCAATGTCAATTGTGCATCAATGTATTCTTCCAGTAACATATAAACGAAAATTATCACTAAAACTCCAAAGCACTGTCTTTTCAGATCAAGGCAAATTGCCTTTATTATTATTGACGTGGTTATATTTAACCTAAAATTCCGACACGTTTTGGCACACAGACCTTCATCAGGTCGAAAATACAGTCCATGAACACAATGAATCTTCTCTAGTGTGTTCCACCATTAGAGGCATTAGACATATGGTGTTCAACCAGTAGCAAGAGTAAGACTTCACCAACAGGAGGATTCTTTAGTAACGTGGACCAAAAATCCAAAGAGGATCAAACATTCACGAAATTCCGAATAAGACAGAAAAAGACGGCACATACAAAGATAACACAAAGGCATCTTCAAGTCAAATAAAGCTTATAAAACAAGGAATTAATTTAAAAATATTCTATAGTTTTTATATAAATTTGACAGTTTTCATAGTTTTAATAATTTTCTTCAGGTCATAAGTGAACGATCTAATAAAGGAATCTCACTCAAAGTGATCAAATGCAAAAATGTTCAGTAATGAGCATGAAAAATAACAAACTGGATAAGACTGTTCATGATCATGTGCTCGCGATCCCCTGAGCTTTCTGGCCTTTTCCCATCTCCACGGTTTCAGTATGTGCACTTAATTCATGACCACTTAATAAAATTTCTCCACAGTCGCTGCCCCATGCAGGCTCTTTATGTGCACTCGTCTATCTTAGCTCTCTGATTAGCTCGGACTATTAAACTCATCCAAACTAATGAGACGCATACACGAGCACTGTAGGATACTTAAAGTCTATAACTGGGCTTGCTAAGCTTTTATTACTTCAGTAGATGGACTCATGATATTCCCTGATTAAACAGCTAAAGTGAGGGGAAGAAGAAAAAGACATGGAGGGGTGGGGGGATGACATGAATCTGAGCTGGGAAAAATCATTAGTCCTCTCAAATCGAATTAACTTGCTGTCTTTGATAATGCAATGTAATTTCATTCTGTAAAGTTAAGGTTCTTTTATATCGTCGAGCCTCAGAAGTGCTGAGTCCTGCTGCCTGGTTTTTCTATCAGGATAGGTGATAAAACAACATGCCCCCTCCTACTATCCTCAAGCAAAGTCTCAGCAATAATCAAATGGGTTGTTTACTTCAGCTCTGTGGGTTGCCATTTGCTTTGCCTCAGCAGCAGGACATCTAACTAAGATAATTTCATTTTCTCAGAGGAGATTGGATTTAAATGATTTGACCTGATGAGGCTGTGGTTGCATTAATTGCAGCTTCTGCTTTGCCGAATCTTTGTGAATGAATCTTGGTTTCCAGGGTTTTCCATAAAGGCCAGATGTGCACGGTGTTATGCTCAGTGCCACACAAATAATAGAGGTTCAAAAACCGGCATTGGCGTGCCTTGTATTTTATAACTGTTGTTAGTTAATGTCTTGCAGATTCCAGCCTAAGGCAACATTTAGCCTTGTGTTTGCCGGCAGCCTCAGACAAAGTGTCCACATCTGTTTATCTAACTGCCTGTCTCTGTGACCCAACTTAAAGAATGAGTGAAGCTTTTAGGGCCTTCCTGAAGAAATTACTGTGAACAGCTCAGGGCAGACTGTCAGTTTGCTGTAACCATGTTAGAGCCTAGAAGGTGCAGTATAAATGGGGTATTAGAAGTCACGGGGAAAACACTTGGCTTATAGGTCTTTGGAATGGGCCTGCCATGGACCCTCATTCATTCACACACAGACGGAAAAAAAATGTAGGTAAGTGCGCTTTTGTTTTACTCTTCGACTGTTTGACGGGGTTTTCGATGCTTTTTTGCAACCACTGCTGTGTTTAGCTTAAAGGACAGAGCTGCCCTGGATTGCACAGTGTTGTCTCTGACTAGACTTCCACATGTGAATTTATGTGCTTTGAGGAAAAAGCTGTTCATGTATATTATGCCCATGCTGTGAGACTGAAAGTGGAAAGGCTATAGTTCACCCTCCCTATATGTATATATATATATATATATATATATATATACTCAAAGGGGAAGATGCATATTTCTTGTGCAGTCAGGCGATGTAACCCAGAGGAATAAAGAAAATCCATTATATGTGTGAGCTTAAGTAGAAGCCCTCTGCGATTCATAACCGTCACGGTGACAGTGCCGCTCTGCAAAGTTGCTGTGGGACCATTGTTGAGCTGACAGTGTCCGCTGCTGGTTGGAGCGTTAACTGCATGTCTCTCAGAGCACCGCAGCAGCAGGAGGCTCCTAGGACATAAACTTTTAATGCACCCACGATATGTGCTCAATCTAGTGGGATGAGGGGTCGGGGAAAAAGCACACAAGCCCACGCATAGCGGGTTGAATGTCTTTCGTGAACCTATGTGATCTATAAAGAACATTTTAAAGCGGAATTCGTGTTTTTTTTTTAAATCACTAACAGCGCTTTCATCCAGCTGTTATAAACCTGCTCATCTGTCCTCACACATTTTTCCCGTTCCTTTGTCACTTTAGTCAATCTTATATGTGTACATCTGCTGGATATCAACAGGTGTGTGTGTGTGCATGTGTGTGTGTGTGTGCATGTGTTTGTGTGTGTTGTAAACGCACATCAGAGCTATTCAGTACAACACTTTAGTCCCCCGTGAGCCAGGCTCTTTAATTACAGACACAAACAGCAGATGGCTCTCTTGAGTTTTAATTTCTGTGCCTGTGATTGAGAATTGGATGATATTTATCCCCAAATCAACGAAAAGGATCAGACGCCTCAACCTCGCCCTGGCATTTATTGCGTGGATCAGAGACGTCTCGGTCAGCGTTTAAATTCACATGCGGGTCGTGAGTGGAGTGGAGTCTCTCTCATTTACTCGTGATTTACCGGAGGCATTCGCGCTGTCTCGTGGCTCGTGGACGTTTAAGTAAAGGTTATGATAACCGACTGAAGAAATGACACCCCCACACTCGCGACCCACCTCCATGATGGTGCAGAAATCAGAGACGCTGTCCCTGGTGCTGAAGGCGCACACAGCAAATGGAGCGCGCGACTTGAATCGATCTTAATTAGAACAACATAAACAGGTTTCATGAGATGGAGCAAAAATAAATAAATTAATAACAAAGAAGAAGAGTAGCAGTAATCCACTCACTATATGTGGAAATATATGGACTGTCCTGTGATAATGAGGTGAAAGGGAGTTCATAATGGCACACTGTCCCCTCGCGTTTGGCTTTCTTATTTCCACATGAACTGTGTAGTGGTAAAGGGAATGTAGCTTTCTAAAGAGTCCAAACTAAAGCGTTAAAAACTGAAATGCTACTATCTAACGGCTTCAGACAGTCTGTCCCCCCCCCCCCCCACACACACACACTTTCTCTCTTCAAGCAGGGGCTCGGTTGTCAGGAGGGAGGAAGTGGGAGGGGGTGCAACCTCTTCAAGTCGTGCACTAACGAGTGGTTAGGACTTGTTGATGGGAAACGTTTGTTGATCTGGGGCATATAAACAAGCACTTGCTACCCCGTCCACCCCCACCCCACATTTCTTTTTTTTTTCTTTCAGCGTTGGAAAATAAATTGCGCCGTTTGTCTGTGGTGTTACTTTCTTCCCTTATTCCCACTGCGCACTGATCGCTATGCATTCGTTTTCCTCGCAGTGGGCTCTTTTGTGAACATGCACTGGGACGAATTGTGTGCTGGTCGCCGGGGGGTTTAAGTTTAATGTATTTGTATGCAGCTTGTCACACAATGCAGACGTCATCTCCACATGCAGGATCAGCTTTGGGTATGTTTTTCCCTCCCTGGATCCTATCGCGCCCAGTCGCTTGTGTTGTGAACACTAGCCGACACGTCGACTGGTAGTTGGAAAATAACTTGGTATTAATTCCACATAACAACTCTGGCTCGGTTGCGCGTTCCTCTGTATTCCCAACTGTGTTTCTCTCGTTCGGTCATCGCGGGGTCCCTGTCGCCGATTGCTTCTTGCAAACTTGGGAGCTGGATTCGCCCCGAGCTGCTGTGCCTTGAGCCGGGTTGTGATCTTCGTAGGAGGCGCCTGTGTTTGTTTAATTGCTGGCGGCGCACATGCACGGGCGTCCCCACCGCAGACTAAAGACTGACTTCAAAAAAAGCAATCTCGTCTGGCAAAAGGAGAGGGGGAAAAAACGGAGTGTGAAAGGAAGAAAGAGCAGGTGAGATTTCACCGAGCGGACGAGGAAGCCCGTGCTGGACATTTAAGGAGGCGATGCTGCTGATTATTTCACAGACAATGAACAAACACATCACAGCACAGGTATGAATAATCCTCGGAAATATTCGGAATCAAGACTGTAGTCACCGATGTGCTGAATTACGCATGAACTGATCTAATTTTTTTCCACCATGCTCAAGAATTTTTCGAGTTATAGTGACAGCTGGTTTAATCCCCTAATTATCATGTAGTATTTTGATTTTTTTGATTTTTTTTAAAAGGAAAGCCAGCTTTTAGAAATATTTATTTGGCATTTGACATAACGGAACGAGCCACATAGCCGCCACCATGGGACTGTGACCCGGGCTGCGAGCTCTGAGAGGCGGCTGTTTGAATAGTCCGTGCTCCGAGTGCAGACTGGACCTGAGCAGTTGTGACATTTTGAGCCATGGCTGCTGCTATCGCAAGTGGGCTGATCAGACAGAAAAGACAGGCACGGGAGCAGCATTTAGACCGACCCTCCACCAACCGACGGAGAAAGAGCCCCAACAAGAACAAGGGGCTCTGCAATGGGAACCTGGTCGACATCTTCTCCAAAGTGCGCATCTTCGGCCTCAGGAAGAGGAGACTACGGAGACAAGGTCTGGGAACTTCAGAGTGTGTATTCAGTGTAAACATGTGCATACATTCAACCACTGGTTGATCGCTTAATTAGGACTGCACTATAAAAAAAAACCTTGGAGCCAGGGCAGCGAGGGGGCAAGTCAATAATGTTTGCTTTTTATTTATTAGACGCATTTGCCACGTTAAACCTTTGTGCTCCAAAAAAAAAAAAAGTTAAAGTTGATTATGAGAAGACAGAGCACCATGTTTTGTGTATGTAGTCGAGTTGGTTGAAAATAACCAACATTCCTCTGATTTCTATGCAGACCCAGGTAGCTGACGGGCTCCTGACGAGTTGTACCAAATGGTTTAGACAGGTTTACGTAGCTGTCACCTCTGTGATTCTAAAAAGGGGTCTGATCGCCATGAAGCACATACAGAATATGCTGAACTGCTGTACATAAGTAGATTACAAGAAGCCCAAAATGAAACTCATTTCTATGCAAGTAAAAGGTCAGTATCGCTGGAATGGAGATTACGCCTTTCAAACATAATTCCTCCACCCCCACCACCATCCTAGCATAATTCTTCAATTTCCAAAGCCAGTGGCCTCCCCTCTTGTTCCGAATGATATTCCGTGCAATTATGAACACGTCATGAACATTTCTTGGCTGTAAAGTGGCAACCTGGGATTGCTAAAAGAGCAATATCAACAATTAGCTCACTGCTGGAATCACTAATAGTGTTTTCCCTTAGAAAAAGAAATGAGGGTAATTCATTTAGGGAGAAAATGACTCTGGTCATTTCCCCCTTGTTAGTGAATGATTGAAGGCAGCTGCATGTTTCTCTCAGAATCATCAGGTATCAGACCTGTTGCACCACACATGCTCTAACTCCAACAGATTGAACCCTCTTGGCAAGCTGCATTTGTTTCCTCTTTATGTGCACGGAAGCAGCGTTTACTCTTTCATCTTGTCCACAAAGAGAGCCATTTTGATTGCTGAGTCTCTCTGTTCATACTGGAGCAGAACAACACCATGAAGTGTCTGCTTCACCAGCCCTTAGTGATTACATGTATTAAAATGGCTTTGATGAAAGAGGATCCGTATAATAGCCCGTAGAGGACACATCTGGCCATGGGTGAGGGTGCACGAGAATGGAAGGGTATAACCAGCTATCCTCCAGGCTGCTGTTTCCGCGTCTGCCCACAGTGTGCATGTGGTGGGATGTGTATGTGTGGCTGCCCCATTTTTGTCTGTGTCTGTGTGTGTATTTAATTGTCCGTCCTCTTGTGTCACCTCCGAATTGGCTTGTGGCGCATCTATCTTTTCATTTGAAATTGTCAACAGCATCCAGAAGCCCTCGCAGATCACAGATGTGGACAGATGACGCTGTCCACATCTGTGAATACAAGGGCCCGTATGCTGGTGTTTCCTTTCATTGGGGCGGCGTGTGCTTCAGTCTGCTCTGAGTGCAGAGATGTAGATGCCAAGTCAGCCTTCACTGGCAAGCAAAAAATGACAACATCACACCTGGATCGGCCATTTTCTGGAGCAACACACGGCCTCTTGAATTTCAAATAAGTGACGGTAATCCACAGTAACAGCTAAAGCACAAGTGTTGGTGAACTGTGTCACAAGTCTGCCCGGAAGATGAGGGACACTTCACATAAAATCAAAGTAAGAATTCAAGGAGGGGGAAGCTCCTTTAAAATGGCCGTTTTCTCCTTAGTTTTGAGTGTCTCGTTATAACAAACACTGTTTTCCTTTCCTTTCTTTCTGTACTCGTTCTGATTAAAGGCCCTAATGGGGAAAATACCTCATTAATTTCAGTCTCACATGAACTGGGAAAATCTCTATCGACTGATATGCGACGTTGTTGCCGGGGTGCTCCCTGCCACTGTTACTGTTCTCACTGCTTCATCTCTCTCTCTCTTTCTCAGACACTTCCTTTCCTTCTCTCCCTTCTTTCCTTCTTTCCACTGTGTTAGCACGAGAGCACAAAGCTTAGGAAGACTAATGACTTGTTTGCTTTACTTAATTTAATATTGAACCCTGAAAAGATGTTTCTTTGCCAGCGAATAAAACCCAAATGCACCACTGATCACATAGGTTGCGCTAACGTGCTCGGACTTACACATTTGTCGTCATTTCCCAGGTGACAAAAAACACTGGGCTCTGACAGCTGAGCCTAAACAGACTGTGGTGCTTCAAATTCCTTCTCAGATGTGTCAGAATGAGGGAGTTGGGGTGAATTAAAAGGAATCCCTAAGTCTAGTATTCCCTTTGGGTTTAAATATTGATCTTGTGAGTCAGACACTATGGGCTGCATTGATTGGCATTGACTTACAGTGTGTATCAAAGCCTGAGCATTCTCCGTACAGAAAATGATCAGTTGGCACTTTGTATTTGAGCTTGTTTTGTTGTAGTTGATCATTAAGCCGCACAGATGTGGCTCCCTGACATCTGTCAGTACCTCGGGGGATATGCTGCGTGGAAGCATTTTGTTTGCCGTCCTTCATATCAGCTTTAATTTTAAATCCATGCTTTTTGATAGAAATTCCGGAGCCAGTGATCGCCATAATTTTTTAGGGGATTAGATGGGAGTTATAAATCCTATTACACTCAAACCCAGTAAGCGAGCCGGGGGCACACGTGGCTTGGACTTGCCTATAATCTCGCTGCTGTGGCTCTAATTATCTCCCGCCAGATTAGATCCCTTAATTATTAGATAACGTTACATTAGATTACCCTATACGTGATCTAAAAAGCCAGCTGAGATGAGTGATTTCCCGCTCGCTGGCTGTTTATTCAAGCACATGTTGACAGGACAGAGCAGTGCGTCATCAGTCAGCCTCCAGTGTCTGTGCTGAGTTATTGGATGAGATGTCAGCGATGTTGTTGATGAAGGAGGAATAGGAAAGGAGTGAGAACGCTGCTTTGATCGCCTTTCATATGACAACACAAGCGAGAAGGGTTTTTCCTTTGTAGGCTGGAAAAGCCCTTCTCCTATTCCAGAAACATCCAAAGTGGGTCAGGCAGGGCAGGGCTGACAGGAGTCTACAAGTATTGCTGCAGCTGTGCCTGTGTGTTTGTGTGTGTGTGTCTCCTTGTACCCCGCACGTTGCTTGCTTACTTTGTACTGAGGTGAGTATGTTCCCCTGCACACACACACACACACACACACAGAAGGATGACACAACAGAAAATAAGAGAGAAAGGGGAAGAGGGAACTGTAGCGAGGTCGCTTCACAACTTTCCCGTCACAGCTGAATTTATACACAGAGAGGATTACTGCTACAAAACAACACAATTTGAGGTCTTACGATTCCGATGCTCTCTATTTTCCAAGGAAACCCCCCGCTGATGCCAAGCCGCAACTCAGTTTCCTTAGAAACAAAGCATGTAGAAACATACAGTGCTTCAGTTGTAATAACCAATAGTGCGACTGGGAAAGTCCAGTGAGATTAGAGGCTGGAGACTCCATCTGTGATAAGCAGCATTGTTGTTTCACTGTTTGGGGCTGTTATATACAGAGTCGTCTTCATACAGACAAGAAAAGAAATAAGTAAGAAAAGAAGCACGAGTCAAAGACATCGTCGACTTAGAGAACACCACAGAGACGTTTTCAAAGCTCTTCTGGATTTTAAAGAGTGTACGCACCATATCAAGCTTGTCTGACAGGACTGAAAATGCTGTGTCACTCTTAAAGCCCTCAATCCTTCCTTTGTGTGTTTGCTTCTGAGACCCTTCATTCACTCCCATTCTAATATTCCTGTTCTTATTCTCTTCCATTTAGCCACACTTCACACTTGTCTAGTATTTTCTGAATTTGCCCCCCAAAAGAAAAGATAATAAAAGAATAAATAAGTGTAAATATAACTATTTATTATCTGGAAGCATGTTCAACCTTTAACTTGTGTTGCATTCATGGGTTGCCAGCTTGACTAGGATTACAAAACCCATTATATCACAGGAATGCATGCTAGTGTATTTGTCAGTCATAAATAATTCGCTAGGTATTTAAAAACATGACTGACATATTCATAGAGACACTCCCCAGAATTGGAATAGAGCTCAACTATCATGCACAGTATTACAGAGACTTATCTTCCCCATGTAACAATTGTTTTGTCTCCTCCCCCCCTTTTCAGTCTTCTTTAATTGAAATGAATTAGCTTGAATTAGTTTTAATTTGACTTATTTTCAGCTCACTCTGTCTGCTGCTCTGAAGTACTTATGATTGAAGCTGAAGGGGAAATCTGTGTGTGTGAGATATACGGGCTTGCTCGCCTCAGGGAACACAGCCAGTATTTCATGATTTATGGCACGATAGAGGAGCCAAGTTCACCTCACACACATGTGCATCGCACACGCACACAACACAATACGCAGTTATGCAGTTTTAATTATGACAGATGTCCTCGGAATCAATCTCACCTGTCCCCCACAAGAGTTAAATGCTGATCAAAGCCATTTATTGATCACATGTTTGCCAAGTTTGTGTTTCCACATAATAGTATTTGCTCAGGGGAGCTGTGTGTGCTCATTGAATATAAACATGAAAATCGGTGTGTAACACCGGTGTTTGCTGATCTGTGAAGAATTGAGACTGTTTCTAGAGCAAATGGAGACCCAACACCATATTAGTCTGTCATGTCCTGGAAAGTGCTCTGTGTGTGTGTGAGCATGTTTCCCGGCTCTCACTGCTGTATGAGAACACACCTGTTTTCAGTGGTCTTAAGGTTGCACGGTTTTCTATCCGACTGCTGGGTACCTCTATGTTTGAAAAAACAAATGCCAGCTGATATAGCATGTGTTTGTGGACCTGGAGACACCTGTTTAAGTGTCTCAAGGTCACATCAAATGTGACGATGTGGAAACATTTGCATCAGGACAGAAGGAGGCAGTTTAAGGGAGGATATCTTAGATAAAAAAGGAGGTTCAATGTCTAAGACAGGTGGTCTCACCTTACCTGCGATTAATATATAGTATTTAAAGGCCTTGACTATCCTGAACACATGAAATCCTGTTGTAGAGGCAAGAAATAAAATTCACCCCAGATTTTGATGTATTTGTGCACAAAATGCAATAAAGTCGACTGCAAGATATAACCTAATATTCATCAAATGAGTCATCCTCTGAGCTGGAGATCACTTTGGTCTTAGTGGTATGTGGGATGACCCACAACCTGTAAACTAATTTAAAAATAAGTTGAAAGAGTCTGTACTCAGCTCTGCTGCAATTACTGGTACACATTCCATCTTCTCTGTCCGTCTCTCTTACAAATGAAGAAACTTACATCTACCCCACCTCCTAAGGCTCACACAGTTTAAAGTTAAGGTGCATTAAAAACACCAACCCACGCATAACTTGGTCTTTATGTGCAGCCTGCTGTGAGACAAGTACGGACCATCCACAAGGCTATGCCACAAATATATTCATTACCTTTACTCTAACACAGTGCTGTAAAACCAAAATCATTCAAGCTGAACTCGACTCGAGCCACGACCCCAGCTGCAGGACCTGCAGGTTAGGAGTCTCTCTTTGCAAGACTAAAGTTAGTTATCCGGCTCAGAGGACAGCAAATTTGGGCGACTAGGTTGTTTAGCTTCACTAAGTTTGGAACAAAAGGTGTTGAATAATTTTAAACTTGCACAAATTAATCAAAATGTGGGATTTAATTCCATTAATAAATCCACACAATGACTTCTAATTAATTTCCAATCATCCTCGTCATTTATTAAGCGGCATTTGCTGTTTTTTCTAATGTGAGATTCATATTGCACATTGGCTATTGGAGTTTTCATTTTACAATTTAAAGTGTCATTTTTTAAAAGTGTTTTCTGAGCCCAGAAAAGTTGTCATGGGAAGAAAAATGCTATATGCTTATAAGGAAAAACAATCCTCAAACCAACGGTGCTCATGGAAGGGGGCAATAGCAAAAAGACAAGCGGAAAGATTATGCTAAAAAAGAATGATATTAAAAATCCAAGATCATCCAAGTTCAAGTACTCATATTAGGTTTGGACAAATAATGAGAAGTTTTTTTTATAGGCTTTTTAAAAAAGCCATTCTTTAAATTTTAATCTTTCCATTTTCCTTTAAAAATATACAAGTATTAAGCAGAAATCTATAAACCAAACATTTTGACAAAAACTGAATTTTATTTGTTACATTTTTGAATTTTTTTTCTTCTTTTTTTGTCATTTTACTGGCACAAATGAGTTCTCAAACCAACCTTCACTTTAACAATGCTTTTAGAACGCGTCACATGTATTGTAAGTTCAATGAAAAAGAAGACCAGGGACGATGATCTCTTCACAGTGACATCTGTCTCTGGCTAAATGCCTGCAATGATTTTGACTGAGCTTAGCATTATTGCGAACCAGATAGATGCTGTCACCATCCTGTCAGCCTGAATCGCGCACAGCGGTGGCACTCTGACAGTCAGATTCTGCTTTAGCCACCTTTTCATTGTTCTGCTGAAGCAACAAAGCAGTGCAGATGAATGCCATAGCGCCGCTGCTCCCATCCACCAGCAGAGAGGCATTCTCTCTCCCTTTCAGGGAGCGGGAAAAGGTCTCAGAGCTGGCTAATGCCATCAACTGAAAGAACCATTTCAGAGGAGAATGCCCCGAGCCGCACAGTAACGGGGGGGAAAGCCCGATGCTGCCCTCAGCAAGACCTCTGGAGCTCTCCTCTGCGGCCTCTCTTTGTTTCTTTCTATATCTCTTCCACATAACTCTACTCACCCACCAACACACACATCGAGTAGCATGCAAGGACTCAGGTGAAGTTGATTCTTCACCTCCCTAGGGTTTTCTTAGAATGAAATTTGGTGTGATGGCTGTCTCTACAATAAGTCTAATGTTGATAGTATATGACCTCAGACGCGCAGGTACACAAAAGCACACAGATGAAGAAATATCACAGCGCAGTTTGAGAGCAAGCAATATTTTTTTTCCAGAGATGTCCCAGTGTGCACCCGCACGCAGGTTTATTAAAATGTGTCCTTTTCTGTGTTGTACTGCTTTTTACTTTTTACATTTCACTTTCACTTTTTGTCACGTTATTGCAAACTGACAAAATGCCAACTAAATTACAATACGACTCGCTGAGCTGCAGCGGCTCTGGGCAATTAAACAGCAGTGATTTATTTACAGTAGATATGGGGCTAATTCCCCTGTCGGGGCAGCTAGAAGGGACGGCACGCAGACACTCTCACATCCTACATACGAAGAACCCAGAGAGGGTGCTATTGGGTTCATTATGGGAGTCAGGCAACCACAGATTAATTCTGCTACCTATAATTGGATGGACTATCTCTGAGCAGGATGGGGCTTATGTGCCAGAAAGGTGGCTTGGGGATTTGCTTGTGAAAAACCACCAGCTGCAATACTTTGTGTGTGTCTCGGTGTTTTGCCATAAAGTCCCCGTGAAAACAATTTTCTTTTTGTTGTGTATTAAATCAAAAAAGTTGCATTCTTGAAGTTTATTCTAACTATTCTCTCTGTTCTTTCTCTCTCCCCCCCCCCCCCCCCCCCCCCTTTCCTTCAGATCCCCAGCTCAAGGGTATAGTGACCAGGTTATATTGCAGGCAGGGATACTACTTGCAAATGAACCCCGATGGCTCTCTTGATGGGACCAAGGATGACAGCAGTAATTCCTGTGAGTACCTTGAAATATCTCTTGGACTTGTAGATCAGATTTTTAACAGGTGTCTGGAATAATCTAAAGAAATACTAGCAGAGGTTATAGAAAAGTTTACCCTGTGTAGGTTTCTTGAGCACAATTTTATGTCTGGCTTGTTTCCTGCTCCATATTTATTCTTCTTATACAAAAAAATTAACCAAGCAGTCACCCTCTGCTAATGTCTGGTCAGTATTTTTGATCTTTGGAGCAAAAATGGCTCTTAAATGGAGCCATGGGATCACACAGTTTGGTCCTTTTCCCGAGAGGCAAAGTGGACCAGGAAACAGTAGGCTCAACAGAGAGAGAAAGGTATTATTAGCTTGTTCTGGCACTGCTCCTCTAACACTTCAGGCTAGGTGGTTAATTTGATTCCAGTGCCTGGTGCTAATGCTAGCCTGACACTCTGCATTGTGTCACTTACTCCTGTCAGCAGGAAGAGATGTGGCACATGTCACATGCGGTAGGCTGAAGGGACTTATTGTAATGGTAAGCATTATAGATAGCGTGTCATTTTAACTCCAGGATCAAATTAGGTGTCGGCAGTTGAAACTGACCGCAAGCCATCAAAAAGGAAAGGAAATGAGTGGTTCTGCATTTAGTTCTCTCAGATTTTCTTCTAGGATGCAAGCCTGCCCTTTCCAGTTGCTTGCAGGGTCAGCTGAGTTCATTGCATCCCTTTAGTGCATGTCTCCCAAATACACACCTAATGTCCCAGCCAGGCCAGTCCTCTTGTTTCTCCCCCATACAAACAATACCCATTACCTACCAGGAGTCTGCTACAACAACAAGGGTGTTATTAAATCAGCCTCGCACTAGCGGTGGCCCCAATTACAACTGCTTCTCAGGTAGCACTGAGTGGCCAAGGCTGCGCTAGGCTAGTCACGTCCACCAGCTGTGCTGCAATTCATCTTCTGAGATTACCTAAATGCAGCAGTCAGCAGTTGTATTATCCATAGTTTGCAACGCCTTAAAGATAGACATCTTGTGTTTAGATGATGGATTGTTACTTAAATGTTTCACCCCAATCTAGTTAAAGTTTACTTAATGTTTGGTTTGTCTGTTTCAATATTTTTTGGTGAGATTTTGATGAATGTTTGTGTTTGCTTGTTTTACGTGTGTGTTCCCCAGCTTTGTTCAACCTTATTCCTGTGGGCCTCAGAGTTGTCGCCATTCAATCCGTGAAGACAGGGTTATACATCGCAATGAACGGGGAGGGCCACCTGTACACATCAGTGAGCATTCTATTCTATTCTATTCTATTCTATTCTATTCTATTCTATTCTGCACGGCTTTCAGTAAGACACCTGTTTTGTTCCTGCATAACACAAAATGAAGCATAATGCTGAAAATGTTTCTATGTGTGGCATCTGTTTATGTTTTGTACCTGTGTACAGCTGTATGCATATAAAATCATCAGTTTTGACATTAAGGCAGACTCTATTTTCAGTAAGGGGGCTTTGACCATGTCTCCAATATTTGCAATACCACATTTGCAACAGGATAATTGCATTTCCGTGAAGCTCAGGGATCCCATTAAGCAGAAATTTATGCAGTCCAATTTTTATTCATCAGCTTAAATGCCTTGCGACTTTTCAGTCTATATGAATTGGCATCTGATGACAACGGTCAGGATGCTCAGGATAAAAAACCCAAAAAAACAAACTGTTCATCTTTTTTACCTCTGTCGGTCTAAAATGCTAAATTACAGGATATATTTTGTCATGTGGCACATTGAAATGTTTAGCACAGCATTCATAAACTTATGCTACATATTCAACATTCATAGCTACAGCATTATTTATTAGAGTGAGGACATCTGAAGAGCAGCCATTGTTTTTCACTACACGGTCACCCACTCTTATTGACGGCCTCTCTTCAAAACAACATGGGCACGGCAGGTTAGGCAGCCAAGGGAGTGATAAGACCTCACCCAGTCCAGATAGTGCGTCTAGTCTCGCTCCTCCGCTCTGTCCTCTCCCAGTCACTCAAATCAATCAGCAGAAAGAACATTGGGAGGACTCTCTGCTGGACAGGGATATCCATCAGAATCATTGTCTCGTCACCTCCTGCTGTGCACATGTTCCTAATGCTCAGAGCACAGACCGGGAATTGCCTTTTTTTAATCCTCATTCATTACCGTAGAGGTTTACAGAGGCTACTTCTCTTACTGTACCATGCACGAGCATTCTTCAAGTATATAGTAGGATTCCCCTCTGCTTAATCACTGCTTGACTTAGGCCAAAAAATGAAATTCATTTGAGAGGATTGACCTAGAATCCTGTGGCTCTTGTTATAGAATTGCACAGTAGGGATTATAAATGAAACCGTGCTAACTATCAGAACACACAAAAAGACACGATTCCACAATTTGTTAAATGCAGGCAGCCCTTTTCTCGTGTAAACACATACTTTAATTAAGACACTTGTTCTTATTGAGATGTTTTTTTTCACCATATACTTACACAGTTTGCACATTTATACATTTTCAATTCTTTTGCATGTGCTCCAGTTAACAGAATGATATTGCATTAAACCGGCATAAAAGTAAACTTTGAGCACAGCAGTTGTGTAAATATAAGAATACATGAGATGTGCTCAAAAAAATTCCAGAAATCCATCCAGGAAATTCAAAACCTGTACCAATTTCAATCTGACCAACTCTTTTGCAGTGCTTAACTTCTTCCAGTGCTCTTGCTGTTCTGTATAGTCCTTTGAAAGTCCTCTTCTCATAACTTGCACATGTGAAGTTGCCATTTCACCATGGACCTCAAACACTAACTTCTATATGCAACAAACTAACAACTTTCCTCCCAAGAATCATCGCTGGTATTTTGCTGCGTCATCAGGTTTCTGAGTCGGAGTCGTTCAGTTTCCAAACCTTAAAGCGGTGCATCCAGTCTTGCTCATCCACCATATCCTCTGACAGTGACTCAAATCAAGTCTAGAGTATAACACTGAAACTGCGATTCATAAATTTGCCCCTGAGGGTGAGATTCTCAGCATAGAGTTCTGTTGTAATTTAGTGAAAAGTGTGAAAGAGGACATTTGCCACTAATGACCAGACTTCGATACATGCTAGCGTGCCATCGAGTCTCTGCTCACGGCAGTTTTTTTGGTAAGACCAACACAGTCTTCACTGACTCCTCACTCACTAATCAGCATATTTAGAACTTTGCAAATCAAGCTGTGTATGTTTTGACACAATGGCAGTCATCAAAGCAGTGATCCAAGTTCAGCAGGAAAGCTTGGAGTAGTCCATTGCTTCACAAGGAGACATCCTTAAAGGAGATAGCAACCAATTTTAGTTCAGTCATGGAGGAGCTGTGACACTTTTTTCACAGCTCAATAAACAAAGCTTCACTGTAATATAGATGCAGTTTGTCGGTGCTTGGGATTCTAACCTACAGTAATAAGAACCTGTAATAAGAATGCGAGTTAGCTTTGAGTTTCTCGTCCCTCTGTGTGGTTGGTATTTTATCTTTCAGCTTCTTGACATGTTTAGCTGAGCAGAAGTGCTGTGAAGTGGGTCTGGCTCTGCCTGGCCGGAGCACTGTGTTCCTTCAACACCGCTGGCCCTTCTCTTTTTTTCACGCAGCTCCTCTGTTCCATTTGCAGCTTATTTCTGTGCTAATGGAGGTTCTGATCAGCCCTCAACAATCCAACCACCCACTCAAAGGTCTCTTTTTGATTCTTAGTGTGTGAATTAGACCACTAATGGCAGCTCAGTAAGATGTTCTTCATCCTCCTCCATCTTCACCACCCCCTCCTTTCTGCCGCTGCTCTTCTCCTTTTGAAAGAAAGGTGCAGCGTTCCTCCCATTATCACAGTGTTCCTTCACAAGCGACAATCTGACAGTCGACCTTTTCCTACCGATTAGGCGTATTTGATTTTAGTGCACTCACATTTTCAGAAGCTTCTTTGATGGTTATGATAATGCACAAAAACATGCTGATTGGAGACAAACACAGGACACTGAACAACAGTGAAAAACAAGCTGTTGTTATTGGAAAAAAGTGTTCTTTAGTAAGTTCCCTGAAGCGAGGTTAGTTTAATTAATCAGTATTCACTTGGCCAGTTGTACAGTATTCTTTTACATATTAAATGCATTTCTGAGGCTTTTACCGCAATGATATACTTTGATAATGAGTGACACTCGAGGCGGCTCAAAAGGAGAGTTCCCCTCTTGCAGAAAATAGATGGGAAGCCCATTCATGGCCTCTGGTGGTGCATCATATTCTTTTGTGTGAGGCACCCAAGGTGCAGTATGGAGCTCAAATGACAGAGATAACATCAAAGTGACTGCACAGCCTGGCACAAAGGACACACCATGGAATAAAGAAGAGTTCAATCATCTCACCCCCTTTTCAATCTGCTCCTTTTGTATCTGAGCCAATAAACTCCTGGCTAATTTCTCCTCCAGGCTCCTCCCTGGATCAGGGATACTTTCGAAATGTAATAACAGCAGAGCAATTCTCCCAACTTGTTGTACTGGTGGAAGATAGCAGAAACAGGATTGCTGAAAGTCTCCAGATGACTGTAATAGAGCTCCTGGTGCAAAAACAGACACATTCAAATGAGATAAAACATAAATCATTAATTATTCTGCAGGGACTAGCATATTAAATCCCTAAAAGCAAACAAGGGAGTGTTGGATTATATAGTTTTTTTGTTATACATGATGAAATTGTGGTGCCGCAGAATGCAACTCCCTAGCGCTGATTTTGTTGTCATGTTTCAGTCTTGCTAATACAGTCTGTTGCCATCTCTCAAGTGTAAAGGTTCGGCATTTCATGGTTGGCTGGTTTTCTTTGGAACTAGTTCCCCATCCCCTCACTTCACTAGAGTCTCTCACTGCAGCCTTCCTTTATCAGCAGCCTGCACTTGTTAGTGCTACCTTTCATGATTGTCAAAATGACTTGCCACATTACTTGAGTGTTCCTTTTAGAAATGGAATCCTTGAGAGGGCCAAAGTGGAGCAGTGCAGCAGCTTTAGCTTCACTTGTTAAAAGCTGTGTCATCAGCTGCATGAACACAGAAGACTGAGGGCATCTATTTCCTGTAGTGCCCAATTCAGAATGTATGAAAGCTCCGATGAGCTTGATGTGAGGGCTCCTTCACTTTACATCAATATGAAAATGAAGGTGAATGGTGGTTGTGTGTAGGCAGAATAAGAGAACAGCAGCTTGCATGGGATTAACTGAAGTTGGTCCTTCAAGAACACTGAAGGCACCATTAGATTTATGTATTTTATATTTTCCTGACAACTTTGCTAATGAGATAATCAAACCTTGTGGTTTTTTTTAAACGGATATGCTCAAATTTTCTGCCATTTTGCTAACACCAAAGATATGGCATGTCATGAGTGCAGAATTTCATATTTTATATCTATATCTATGTTTATATCTATATATTGACAAGCTCATCCTGGAATAATTGTTGAAATACCCAAATCCCAACAGCAGTCTGCCTCAAGGCTTCTTATATTGTAAGGTAAAAACTCTACAATAATACAGAGAAAACGCCAACAATCAGACCACTATTAGCAAGCACTTGGCGACAGTGGCAAGGAAAAACTCCCTTTTAACTGGAAGAAATGTTCAGCAGAAACAACCTCAAGGAGGGGCAGCCATCTGCAGTGATACGGACGCTGTATCGGTCTGTTGTGGTGAAAAGAGAGCTGAGCATGGAAGCAAAACTGATGATTTACCAGTCAGTCTGTGTTCATGCTCTGATCTATGGCCATGAGCTCTGGGTAGTGACTGAGTGAGACTGCAGATACAAGTGCTGTAAATGAGCTTTCCCTTAATGACAGGGTGAGGAGTTTGGTCATTCAGGAGGGACTCTTACTCCTCCACATCAAAAGGAGCCAGTTAAGTTGGATTGAGCATCAGACTAGGTTGGTTCTTGGCTGGCTGCAGAACTCAGTGTTCCCTGGAAGAGATGGGCAGGGAGATGGAGGGCTTGGCTTCTTGGGATAGATTGCTATCACTGCAGCCTGCAAAGCGGCAGAAAATGGATGGATGTATGGATGGACAAAGGTGGCTTTCAGACTGCCTGTTAAAATACTTGAACTTCTTGCATTTCCTTGCCAGCTATAGCAAGATGCATGAATAAACCTTCTAGGGTGTAAAAAGTTAAAATCAATATGCATGATGAAGAAGATACAAACAACATTATAACACCCAATGTGTATGAGTTCACATGTGTCTGCAAGTGTGCACGTGTGTTTGTTTAGTGTATATGCAACCCCGTAAGCCAGCAGATGGCTTTGAGTTAACAGTTTTGTTGATGGTGTCTGCAAACCTGCCAAGACTGAAAATGATCTCTGATGTTATTTGTTATAAACCATGCTTATCTAAAGTTCCTATGATGTAATTTAACAAACTGGATTACATTTAAAAACACCCCCCAAAAAACTTAATATGTTGGCAACGTTATTATTTTCATATTCCCAAATATCTACATATACTGTGATGATGACTCACATGATCTTGCCTCTGGAAGAGAGTAAGTCTCAGAGCTGAGGTGCTGGGGCTGGTTTTGTGGGGAAGGGGGGTGTTGGGCTCATTTTTTTTTAAGCGTTTCACTCACCCACCTTTAATGCAGTGGCAGTGTCAGGAAAGAAAGTGGTTGTAGGGGCTGGAGGGAGAGCTGCTTCATGCATTAATGAACAACAAGGTTGGAGGTAGGTGTCAAAGCTAAACTGGTGAACTGCTGGTAGGGGCCAATGCAAGATAAGAACAGATCGACTGGTCCTTCAGCCATTTAACATTGCTGTTATTAATGACTTTATGCTCTTGGCTCGTTATGATATTGCACAGATTTGATTCTTTTTGTCAGACATTTTCCTTCTTTGCAGGATCGTGTCAGTTCATTGTGCTCTATGGAGCGCAGCTTGCACTGTGGCAGCGCAAAGGAGAGTTTTTTTGGCGTAGCAGGGGGTTACCCAGTCCAAATAAGGACACTTGCCACAGTATCTTTGGATTTACTCTCTGAACAATAAGTCTCAAATAAACAACACTAATTTGTCCTTCATCTCTTTTTATAACAACAGCTTAAGGTCTGTTAGCGTCACATCTCTCCCTTAACCACTGTTCATTTAAGGCAATTAAGAGCAGCTGTTTTCTGCATCACTGGTTTACCTCACACATATTTATGAGTGAATAAAATGCAATGAGATCCCTGCAAGCTTTCCTTCAATAGCACACTGGATTACAGGAGCACAGAGTCAGAAATTGTGCTTGCATTAGCTAATTTGCTTCAGCTTCTGCATTTTAAGGGGCTCATTTGTTAGCTTCTTGGCTAGCAGCTATTTAGATTAGCATTCAATCATACTTTACAACCTAACTTTTGTCCACAGTCACTCTGCTGATTATCTCATACCAGCATATTTGTTGATGCACTTTTACTTTGCTCCAGCATTATTTTTTACTTTTTGGTAGTCACTTCAACTGACATGAATTACGCCAGCAGAACATTTCTCCCTTCTCAGATTTTTGAAGTGCTCCCTCAAAGACCAAAGCTTTCTCTAACTCCAACTGTATAGCTATTGGTTATACTGTATATGCATCGTTCCCAACTTCCTGTCTCATGCTGCAGACAACATGACCAGTTACCATGTTGAATTGTTTTTCTTCTAGAAAAATGCATTTGTCTGTTCACAAAGGTATATACTGGGACAGTCATGCATTTATGGAAATGCTAACAACTGACTGAGATGCAGCTAGCCATGTAGTTAGACAAACACTCAGTTTAATGTTGTAAATCCAACAAAATTTCCGTCTGAAAAAGCAACAGTAAAGGTGAAATCCAACTACCCAGCAGTGTTGGGCAAGTTACTTTGAAAAACTAATTAATTATAGTTACTAGTTACTTCTTCAAAAATGTAACTGAGTTAGTAACTGAGTTACAAGATTCTAAAAGTAATTAATTACTTGAAAAGTAACTATTGCGTTACTTTAAAAAAAATGTTTTACCCTCTGGGGTCCAGGGTATAATTGGTATAATTGGCCATTTTTAACTACTTTTGATTTTCCCTCTACATTTCACCTTTAAAAACTATTTACTTTGCCTTGTTTGGATGAAGCACAACCTCACTCGCCTGAATTTACAGTTGTGTTTCTATTTTGACATATTGAATTAACACAATTGATCTAAAATCAGACATTGTTCTGACACACAACACAAAACTATCTACAACGCTACACACTAACTACACAAGACAACACATTAACTACACAGTCCAAACATGCTAACCGTCACAAATCTATCACATCTCAAAACTCGCTCTCTCTCTTTTTCTGCTGTCTCTCTCTCTCTCTCTCTCTCTCTCTCGCTGTCACTCCTAAAACTTTCCCCTCTTCCTAAACAGCCAAATGTCATGTTGCCATATCATTTTTTGATTGGTCGATATTGTGCATTTTTCCACCAAAATGAACGGGCTGGTTTTTGTTTTGTTTTTTTGGTCATAAACAGAGAGTGCTTGCTAGCGCTGTCCTTAGACGGTAAACGTGATGAAACTATTCAGGAAAAATTTATATATTGTTTATCATGACTCTGGTTTTTCGTGGCCTATCAACACAATTTAAAAACTGGTATATATCACCTTTGTCATCTTACAGTGGTCATGTGATTGGCACAACTACTTTATTCTTCCTCAGTCAAACAGCAGCACTCATGCGATTGTTTTGCCCCTTAGCTCCAGGTGTTGTGCCAAAAAGTGATTGCCGTCCGTGGGAGCGCGCACAGCTGCTTAAAGCTGTAGCGCCCAGATTACTTACGTCTGCTTCCGTGCAACTGATATAAGATGCTGTAAGCTGAACACAGCTTCAACCGTCTGTTTGTTGAAAAATAGTAACGCGACCGCACCGCATTTTCTTGTTAGTAACGGTAACAGCGTTGTAACGATATAAATAGTAATTAGTTAGCTCATTCGTTACCATTACTTGTAACGCCGTTATTCCCATCACTGCTATCCAGTCATCTCGAGGCCTGTCCTAGCTGCCTTACAGTAGGGAACACCCAAGACAGGTCACCAGTCAGGTGGGAGGGCTATCATAGAGAGACAGGCAATTATTTGCAGTCACATAAACGCCTATGGCCAGTTTCATCAATTAACACAACACTCAACTTTGGATTGTGGGGACGAAGCTGGAGAACCTGGAGAAAACCAGGCACACGGAGATCATGCAAACCTTACACAGAAAGGACCCAGCTCACCAGCAGTGCAACCATGATGTTGCCAAAAAAGCATTTACATGTAATTAATGTAATACGTTTCATTGCTTTGATGAAAATATTGAGAGTGGTTGAATTACATTTTTATTGAAGATAATACACATTGACAAACAACAATATCAACAGTCGTTCCAACAATTCAAGATCATAACTGCACAAATATAAAAATATATATATATACCTCTGTATGTACTTATTTTTGTTAATTTCCAGATGCATACCTCATGAATCTCAAATACTTTCTTCTTTTCCTTAAAAAAATGTTTCCTTATACAAGTATCTTCATCTATATTTTTCCTCCACAGCAGACTTTCGACCGCGGTGGCCAATATCCAGCTATCGAACTGTCAGGCTTGCGCTGCCTCCCTTATCCAGCCAAGATAATCCTTACATCTAAAATTAACTGACCAAAAACACACAAGCAGTTAGTTGGTTTGATAAGGATGCTGGAGGGAGAGCTATTGTGTGCATCTGAAAGATAATGGGAAGGCAGCAGGCTGGAAAAAGTAGGAGCAATGCATTGGTTCAGAGAATGAGGGTTTGAAGCGAGAAAAAAAGGAGGGGGGAAGGGGGCTGGTGTTGATGAGGAAACTCCAAGGTGTGCAGCAGGGAAAGCCCTGCTGTGGTCAATATAACCAGTGTAGCGTGCACACAAGTGCAGACAACCTGTGCGAATTGCCCCCATTTATCAGTTGTTCATTCAGCTAAAAACCTTCATCTTTATTTAACAAAACCATCAACGTTTTGGCATAAATACAGCAGATTAGCAACTATTATTTTGTTGTATAAGGAAATAAAAGCCTAAAAACAGATGGAAATATTTGGTTAGGTTACTGAGCATCCAAAGATTATTTATTTAACTCTGCAACATAAAATTCAAACCCAACAGCTGTCAGCTAAGCTTGTTATTAAGTCAATTAATTGTTAGTAGAAATATTACACAGCAGAATTGAGTTCGGCTTACTGGTGCAGCCCTCCACAACAGTCCTAGTTTCTCATGTGGCCCCTTGGGAAAATAAATTGCCCACCCCTGCACTAAAACTTGGTCAACTTTAAATTACTTCTGTAATAAAAGCCTCCGTGTGGTTTTAGTTACTGCCTTTGGCCTCCACTAAATCATTTGATATACTACAACTCTTGGAAAGTATCACATACAAACAGTTCACTGTTGATTACACTGATCCTCAACCGTTGCCCAATATTGCATATTTCCTTTTTATTTGAATAAGCTTTCATGATTACTTACTAGAAATACTGTTTTCCAAGCAGAAATGTTCCAATACTTTGGGAATGTGGGAACATGTCATAGGTAGGCACTGGCAGTAACTGCTAACCTGCTCTTATATCTTGTTTCCAGCGCTCTTGTCTGGATTATCTTGTTGTTATCTTTTAAAAGACTTGAAATTGCATGTTTAAAGTTGAGGCTGTTTAGATTCAGGCCTCAATGGATAAATCAAATTTTGTACACGAGGTTTCGTGTGTGTGAGTGTAAGATATGTTTACATCACTGAGCAGCAAAATACAAGGAGAACAGAAGAAGAGTAGGCGCATTGAACTGTGAATTCAACTGTGAATTTCATCTTTATTCCTCTCTGAGACCCACAGAGGAAATGTTAGTATAGAAATGCAGATGGCATCATATTCATTTCTCTGTGAATGCATATTGAGGTAGCTATGAGAGCAAACACATCTAGTCTGTTCACTGTATTAATGGCCCTAGTTCTGGCCTAATTGCTTTCCCAGTGTGTAAATGTCAAGTACCATGCAAATACAAATGGCACAATGGTGCTTATTTCCTCTAGAGCCTTGTTATGTGCAAATGAGCAGTGGACAGATGAGGGCTTGTAAAGCTACAAGTAGTACTCGGGAACTCAGTATCCCAACAGAAACATAATGCATATCATTTGCAAATTTACCCCAGACCATGAACTCAGCACTTCTTTCGGCTAACTATTTTGCAACTTTAGTTCTGTTAGCAGCTCGCCTTGTTCAGCCTTTTGGGAGACAGTAAAAGCAAAGAAAGTAAAGCAAACCTTTTAAAAAAATATTTAAAGTAGAACCATCATTTGCCTCCTCTGTAATATCTACACCATATATTTGAATATTACCAAATAATAAGATCAGGCAAAGCTACTTTTGGCTGCTCTCTTATTCACAAGGGGTCACCACAGCAGGTAGCTCTGCATCAGGTAAAAAGATAAATTAAATGTCATATGATAAAAATATCACTTGCAGGTTAATAAAAGTGACTTCATTGCTACAGGCAGTTCTTCCAGAAAAGAAAATTGTCTGTGAGGGGCTGCACATATCAACTAGTTTTTGTTTGGTTTTTTTTTTGGGGGGGGGTTCTCATGTTTTTTCTTGCTGAAGTATTTAAATTACAATTTTGTATCTTATATTTAGCACAATGAAATTGAATTACTACAGAAAGAAACTTAATGATAGAAAGTGAATCGACTCACTGCAAATAGGTTAGTGTAGCCTTAGAGTTCCCATACCGATGGTGAACCATCTAAAGCTTCTACAATGGGGATGTAAGCATCAAAACCTGAGTGTGGAGAAATGGAAGAGGGCTGCCTAATGGCTATCTAAATGGGCTTTAGCTTCGTATTTGCTGTGTGACATATTATCACATACACCATTAACAGTAACAGCAGTCCCTAATAACGGTGCCTCAATTCATCAGGATAAAGGACCTATCATAGAGTAGAAACCTGTTCAGGAAATGTTTTGAGGAACAGTGTTCAAGATATTGACTTGGTCTCTGGATCTCACTCTGACTTACCATGTGGTGGAGAGATGACCAACCTTTAGCCTTATTTCTGCTGTGCTTGGCTCAGACGAGCCTCTGATCGTGCCTGATAATGAGCCTGTCCATTTCATGTAGGCACAAAATGGACACAGTGGCGCAGGCGGAGAGTGGCGCAAACTCACCCCCACACGTTAGCATGTCGTTAGCATCGAAGCTCTTCGCTGGAGTGAAGACACAAAGTTTGCCAGTAAACTGCGGGGGACGAGCACGACAACGTAAAAACATTTGTAACAACAAGTCAAATAATCTAATCACCCCCCTCGCCCAGCTAAGCATGAAAGTTTTAAAAAGGCTAGCAAAGGTAAACTGGCTAAAGCTAAAACTGTCCAGCATTAAGAGCCAGCCACAAGTCAGAATCCTCATTATCAGCACACAAAGAAAGACAGACAAGCATCCACACCTATGTGTATTAGAGCCACCAATTAACCTAGCCTCATGAAATCTTTGAAGTCATGAAATGAACATCTTTGGACTGTGGGAGGAAGCCGCAGTCAGGAGAGGACCCGTGCAAACATGGAGAGAACATATAAACTCCACACTCCATCCCATGCAGCAGGCAAAAGTGTTAACCACCATGCCACTGTGCTTTCAATGTAATATTTATAAAAATTTAATAATATTTTTAATTTTTACTTTACTTATTTTTCATGTGAGTAAAATTAGAATCAGCCACGAGAATGTTCTTCAGTTCAATACAATAACAGAGAGACAATTCCAATAATCAGATGACTCCCTATGAGCAACCATTTTGGGACAGTGGGAAGGAAAAACTCTGTTTTAATAGGAAAGAAACCTCCGGATGAACCAGGCTCAGAGAGGGGCAGCCATCTGCCACAGTGGGCTATGGGTGAGGGGAGGAAGACAGGACCAAAGACACACTGTGGATGAGAGCCCGAGTTTAAAGTAATGATTAAATTCAGAGTGGTGCATAAACACAGAGTAAAAAGAGGTGAGTGAAGAAGAAATACTCAGCACATCATGTGCATCAGCCTAGGTCTGTTGCAGCATAACTAAGGGAGGATTCAGGGTCACCTGGTTCAGCACTTTAAAAAAATTGCAATCAGTGCATCTCCAGGCAGAAGCCTTGCAACTATCTTCTCTGCGCTGCCTACTACATGATTCCTTTGGGTTTTGCATAGTCCATGCTTTGAGGTGTAAGATCAGGTTTTGCATCATGACCTATTTACGGGCCTACTCAACATCAGGCAGTCATGTTGGATTTCATGTGGTAGCTGAGTAGTTTACTATAGCTACTTATTTTGGTTTATCCTCAATGGTATTTAACATGAAGGAATGATCCATGGAGGTTTTGATTGTTATGGATGTTTTATAGGGGTTCAAGCTTCAGAAAGACTTTTGTGTCATGCCCACGTTGTTGCAGTTTTAAGTCTTGCTCAAAATCTTCTCAGGAGCTCGAGCAAAGTGTGGGGGTGTACGTGTGAAGGATGAAGGTTCTTTTGCTGTGACAGAAAAGCCCTCAGTGTTCAGCCTGCCTGCAGGTGTAATAGCTGCAATCCTCTCTTTACCTCCACAAGCATCCTTCTTCCTTTTCTGTTTCCACCCATGAAATGAAAGTAACATTTTATCAAGCTTCACCCCTGGAGTTATAAAAATCAATATAGTGAGAGCTCCTGCAGAAAGGTTGTAAATCACGTGAATTAATTCTCTTAAATCAAAGCCAAACCTGGTCTCCAGTGTGTATGTGGCTGTTCACACTGTGAGCCAGTTGACACAACAGCTACTATAGGAGCACAACAAACTGCAATTTCCAGGGCAAGTATATTTATGTGTACACATGCTATGCGGTAAATACTTTGGCAGGGAAAGAGCTGCATTCCTCAAACCTCCTGCAAAATCTTCAGATTTGTTTTTTGAGTGTGTGAGATTACACTTGTACTGGAAAGAAATCTCTTTTTAAGCAGTACAACGAATGCTGTAGTTCTGACCTGTTGCTTAGAACTGTTTGCTGCACCATCTTGTGGTTACAATACCACAGCTTCACTGCAGAGGCCAGCAGGTCAGAGGAAGTATCTGTGTGATACACCCACACACAGTATTCCACTAAAAAGAAATAAGGAAGCTTGCTGTTGTATAAGCGTATTGATAGAACAGATAAGAACACAAGAAACCGCTGAAGATCTGGAACTTAAAATCTCATGACGTACATTTTACTCTTGTGTTAAATGCCACTTGTCCATCATGCATAAGTCGTTTTACAGTTCTGGCCCTTCTGGGTGAGATATTGTATTTTTCCCAGAGTGAACACCAGCAAAGAGCTTAACTGTATAGGCAAGTGAGTGAAAAGTGGCATCAAGCACTTAGATTTGACCTTTTTTCCAGAGTTGCACAGTGAGGGCTGATGTGAAAACCTGATGTGAGCCTTCAGGTGAACAGGTTTTCCCCACAGAAAAACAAGAGAACTTGCCTGTTATGAGTTGTTGGTGCCACTGTACTAAAGAGCAGTTTTGATAAATTTGGTCTTCTGTGAATTTAGTTTTGGAGTTGTTCTAAAGCACACTACTGGGGAACCAGGGTCGAGAAAATGAGAGCTGGTGAACTGGGAGACTCAAACATGGAGGGAGGTTAAACATGGAACATACCTGCTGCTATGGGCCTTGGCTGTAACATCTTCAAATCCCACCTCTGCAGGACGTTTTCTCTGCATCCAAGAATAGGAAGAAATACCAGAGGAACTGCGACAAAACATGGCCCAGTATCAGGATCAATCGTAAAGTCGGCCTTGCCAAATTGTCTTTGTTTTTAGATGTGGATTGTGATAAACATTAGACTGTTTATACGTCATCAGGTATAGACTTGTTAGGGTACTGCTTTGAAGTGGTAGATCTTCATCAAATCTGATTATTTAATAGGGGTTTTACTAGAGCCAGTTTATAAAAATGAATAAAAACAGATTATGGGATCATAAAACGGGTCATGAGATGATATTGCTAAGGTATTAGTATCCATACCCCTACACTGTGTGACATTTGTGATATTGAAGCAGATTAACATGCACTTGAATCCTGCTTCAGCCCTTGGCAGTTGGAACTGCAGGTGAGAACTACGAGCTGAAATATGGCAGTCCCATCCATGCCTAATGTACCCAACCACCAATTTATCTGCAGCATTAGTTATAGTGTCACCATTTCTGTGCATTCCCAGCTTGTTTAAATTTAGCATTTGGCTTGTTTGCTTTTCAAAGCAAACTCGTTAACTGCATGATCGACAGGATATGGCTTATGATTGAACCGCTGGCAGGCTGCTTGGTTTCATGGTTCCTTTCTGGCTGACTGGCTGCCTCACTCAGCCTTCCAGCTGTAGCCATGCCACATTTTATTTTCAGAGGGAGACAGACTGTTGGGGAATCCTCTGCTGTTTTCCCCTCATGCACAGACGTTCAGGCTGAGTGCTTTAGCTGCTTGACAGCAAGGTTTCAGCAGCGATGGACATTGTGAAATGGTGATTCTGCAGTCCAATTTCAAGAAGGAAAAATAAGTCCTTCTAATTTTATCCATTAAAGTGGTGTGTCCTTTGTTTTTTCCTGAGGCCAGCAGTTGTTTTTAATGGTTTGCAGTGATAGTACCATGTACTTTATTCCACCAACACTCTAATCACAGTGAAGATGGAGGGGTGGGATAAATACCACACTGACCAAACACCAAAGTCTTCTGATTTAAGTCCTGAATCACAAATAACAACCAGCAGAGTACAAGTTAATACTATTACTGTCTGGGTAATATCCACAGTGCTATTATTAGAAAAACATGAGGACAAAGTAGTTGTTATTAGCACTGGGTCTATCAGCTAAGCCATTAAGATAAGTCATTAAGAGTCATATACTACCATACTAACATTCAATATCCTAGCAAATCTAATAGCTGGAAAAATGGCCCATCCAATTGCTGTCAAGCCATTTCCAGCTGGGTGTTTTCAGTGCTTGGTGTTCTGAGCTAGCAGTGGCAAAAAAGAAAAGAAAAAGAAAAAAGGAGTTCAAGCTGTTCCAGGATTACTTCTGTGCAGTTCCAACATCTGGCTTTATGTGAAGGACCAGTGACAATTTAAAGGGAAAGTCGGAAAATCAGAATAAAGTGTCTTTGTAAGGCATGCCACGTGTCAGAGAACAGTTCCAAGTCTCTGGACTTTTATTGGTCAGAAGAAATACTGGTTTTCCAAAAGAGATTCTCTCATTTGGTTTTAGATGACAGTAGAGAAGAAAGCTGTTTAACATGTTTGTCCAAAATCTCCCAAAGTTGTTCAACGAGGTGGAGTCGAACAACTATTAATCTCATTTACATAGTCACCAAACCGTTCATTGACTCCTTGTGCCCCGTGGATGCCCTCTGTCATCTTGGAAAATGAAACTTCCACCAGAAGAAATATTTTGTCATAGGATAAAGGTGATCCTTCAGATCAAGTATGTTCTGATCCGGAGCTCCACTTCAGTCTTAGCGGGGAAAGAGGTCCCAAACTGCATCAGCAAAAAGCCCACAATGTGGAGAAGCCACCAATACAAGAGAAAATGTGACTATTACTGTGATTCTTCAGTGGATCATTTTTCTTCTTTTGAATCCTGGATCAGACCAATATATTTAGATTTTTTCAAACCATGTTTCAGTCCATACTGTATCTGTTTCATTTGGATATGAAAATTCATGGTCGCCAGGAGTGACATAGGGTCATGATGCTGAGTGTGAAATGCAGTCAGTGGAGATTATGTGTACTCATGTGTACTTGCACTTGAGCATCTGTCTTACTAATAATAATTTAAATTGTGTGAGTTAGAGTCAGTCTAGAGTACACTATAGTTGTTTGCACACAAAGTTTACATTTCAGATTTCATATGTAAGTCTTGCTGCCATGTTGGGGCTCCAGTGATTCAGTCAACTAAAGCAAAAAGCTCACAATTTACCAATTAATCAGTGAATTTATTATATAAACTGGTAACTCTCTGAACAAATGTACAGCACCTGTCACCTTAGCTGTGTTCAACAGAATGATTTACAATTACTTGTCATTTACCAGAGCTGCCATTCAATGTGATTTTTTTTTTTAGTGCTGTGCCTTGGTGACCTTAAATTTATAATTCATACATAAAAGAGAAGCAAAAAGCATGCTCTGGCAACAGCTCATTAAAAGCCATGCCATGTTTTAAGACCTTTGTCAAGCTTTTGGCATTCTGAACAATTCATGGTCCGTATCTGGCATCAATTAAAGCTAGAAAAAGAGCGTGCCTGCATTCATGATAAGAGGAGGTGCTCCCGCATAATGCCATGCCAAACCTGCTACCAAAACTGCACTGTACTGCATTTTATCTGTGTAAACACAACCTCTGCCACGCTCTTCCACCCACCCAGTACAAGGTGTCACAAAAGATGAAAGGGCAAAGAATGAAGGTGTGCCTGACACGAAAAAAAATTCTACATTTTGTCATCTTTGCTTGTATGAAAATAGATCGCTTCATCCTTCAGTCAGATTACGTGCTCTAATGGCAAATTGCTGCTCCAAGCACACTCCAAGCTTTTGCCTGTAGTTTCCTATACCTCTTATTCTAACTAGCAGTAAATGTGTATTGGTATATAATATTACCTCATACTTATATATGAAATACAATAAAATTCCTTTCCATTTACTGTCATTGGTGACACAGCTAACTCTAAATATAGAACTCCATTACTAATAGAGTAAGTAGTGAGTAAGGATTGCTACTCATCTTACGTTCAGAACTAGTGAGATGAAGGAGATTTTTATTTATTTATTTTCCCCTGTCCTGTCTGGAAATGTAGCAATCTGAAGTGTTGTTTCTAGGCAAAAAAAACCCCCAAAAACCTAAACAGACACAAGTGGAGCCTTACAGCATTTGCTATAATGGTCCACTTCATAGTCATATTTTATCAGAATGTCATATAGTTGAACAGGCTGAATGAACAGATACCCCTCTCTTCCCTCCAATAGGCACCTCCTTCATCCATCCATCCATTCACTTCCGCTTATCCTTGTCAGGTTTGCGGGGGGTGCTGGAGCCTATCCCAGCTGTCATAGGGCAAGAAGCGGGGTACACCCTGGACAGGTCGCCAGTCTGTCGCAGGGCTAACACACAGAGACAGACAACCATTCGTGCTCACATTCACTCCTATGGGCAATTTGGATTAATCAATTAACCTATCCCTACAAACTGCATGTCTTTGGATGGTGGGAGGAAGCTGGAGTACCCGAAGGAGGAAGCTGGAGTACCCGAAGGAGGAAGCCGGAGTACCCGGAGGGAACCCACGCAAACACGGGGAGAACATGCAAAGTCCACACAGAAAGATCCCGGCCTGATGGTGGAATTGAACTCAGGACCTTCTTGCTTGCTCATTTAAGAGGCTATGTTTTAACCATCTTGAGATGTATTGTAGCCTGTTGGCTAAGAAGTAGTGGTGAAAGTTAGGCACATATAGTGTTCCTCTATCCTTGGTCCGCTGTAGTCTATTTAACCCTTTCATGCATGAATTATGACAACCTCAATCTGGATTTTTTTCCTTAAGTATTTTTATTCTTCTGTAGGCATGAAAAAATGATTTTTGAACTCCATTTTTTTTTAAACATATACTTTTCAAAGAGTTTGTGGGGGTTCCAAAGGAAGTTAGAGATGGGGGAGTCCACAGATCTAAACCAGTCAGGTGACAGTGAAACCATCATTTAAGGGGTAGAGACTTACATCTACTCAGATCGTCTTCCACTTTCTTTAAAAGTGCCATGTGGTTCCAGATTACAATGGAGAATAAGAAGAATTATAGAGCAAGCAATAGATCGGAGAACTGTAGATTTTAACCAATTTATCAAATACTCTTGAGAAAGAGTTTATCAATTCACAGAGAGTGGTTAGCCAATGCTGGAGAAATAGTAACACATCATCCACATATGTTCTGCTCCTAGTGGTTTGATTAAAATTGCAAACAGTGAGGGGGAGAGTGGGCATACCTGCCTCCTCCCTTTGGAGACATGCTGTTGGGGAACGCTATAATATGTTTAACCAGTTTATGAAAGAGTTCCCAAAACCAAATTTGTGTAAAAGTTCCAGATAAAAATTCCCAGTTCCCTCCATGAAATCCATTTTCTGCATCTAGAGACAATATTGTGGTTTAATTGTTTTTACTGCATGAGTAGTCAAATTAAGCAATCTATGTGTATTTGTTGACGAGTGTCAACCTTTTATTAAACCAGTTTGATCAAGACGTGTTATGAGAGGTGTTATCTTCTCTCATCTTTTTGAGACGGCTTTGCAGATTATTTTAAGGTCAACATTAATAAGGGATATTGGACAATAGCTGGTGGGAAATACAGGGTCTTTTTCTGGTTTTAGCAGGAGACTAATCTTGGTAGAATTCATATTTGGTGGTGGTCTGCAATTTTCCCTGATTTTCTGCAACATTCTGTGGAGTACTGGTGCCAGAATTTTCCAGAATTCTGCTGGAAATCCACCACTACCTGGAACCTTTTCATTGGGCATGCTTTTCAGGGCTTCCTGCAGTTCACCTGATGTCAGTGGTGAACCCAGTGCCATCTGATCATTTCCAAAGGGTTATGTTGTAAAAAAAACCAACAATTTTTTGTAAAAGTCCCTGAAAGTGTTGTTTATTCTTTCAGGGTCATATACCAAGTTACTTATTTTTAACTGACTAACTAGAAACTGACATGATCAGTTACCATGTTCAAAATTTTGCAAGCAAAGTCTTTGTGGTGACATTTAGTTTTTTGGTCAATAATTTCATTGAATTCTACTTTTGCGTATTTTTCTCAGCATTTCCTGTTCCAGCTAGGACACACAGGCTTCTTCTAATGATTTAATGGTTTCTTCTAATTCCTGAATATGTTTGTTTTCGCTTTTCTTCTTATGTGATGAAAATGAAATATTTTTACCTCTCATCACAGCTTTCCCTGCCTGCCAAAGAACAATTGCTGATGTTCCAGACAGGTCATTATAGTCTAAATAGAAAGCCCGTTCTTTTTTAAAATATTTAATAAAGTCTTCATCTTTATGCAATGATGTATTAAATCTCTGCGTTTTACTTACCGGAATGACCTTCTTATTTACTAGAGTCGCTGACAGCTATAGGGTTTATCTCAGTGTCTGAAATGTCACTCAACAGTGAGCTGCTGACTAGGAAATAATCCAGACGAGATTAGGAGTGATGGACATGTGAGAAGAAAGTATATCCCCTACGGTTGCTGTGAAGAGATCGCAATGAGTTGCAAAGCCTGGGTATATAACTGCGTTGAGTACTGTGGAATTAATATTTTTATGTATTAAAACTGCTATTCTCCTTTGCCTAGAGTTATAGCAGGCTGAGAACACATTAGGAAACTCTGGGGTTTTAAGTGGATCTGTATCTGTGGCAGGTCTATGAGTCTGTTGTAGGGGTCGTGGTAGAGTTGTCCGTCCATGTAGGGCCAGTTCACGGCAATGACAGCACAGGGGCCCTTCTAATTGAAGCTGCGTTGGATGGGGAACAGGACCTTGAGTCACTCCAGGATCTCTTTGGGGAACTGGTTGTTTATGCTAAAGTTTGTTCCTTTCCTTTCACCTGCTCCTTGAAATGTTTGAATTTGGCCACAATATTCGGGCGTCAAGTCTCCTGGCTCTGAGGTGATGGACCCAGTGGAAGGTGATGTTCTTCACTGTGTCCTATGGAAGCTTCAGGTGGGTCTCGATGAAGGTTTTAGTGGTAACTTCTGCTTCCTCTTCAGCAGATTCTGGGATGTCTGACAACATCAGGTTATCTCACGTGCTATGGGCCTGGAAATTGATCATCTTTTTTTTTTTAAATGCAGTAAGAGACTTGACCGTGTCCTGTAGCATAGCATTTTCCAAGGATCCCCTTAAGGAGTGGAATTCCAGGTGTAGAATTTCGACCAGAGACAATCTCGGGTGGATGCTGGACAATCGCTTATTGATTTAGTCCAAGATGTCGGCAAGTCTTTACCGGGCAGCAATGTTGTTCCGGGTTCTGCTGGGTCTGCTGAGTCTTCTCTTGGAAGATGAGAAGATGGTGACATGTTCTTGGCTGGGGAGGAGGAACTCTAGGCTTTCTCCCTGACAATAGCATCAAAGCGCCAATCAATTTATTCCTGAAGAGTGTACAAATTCTCCTTCGCTTTCTTCCAGGGTGGTGGAAACAATTATCCAGATGGGTTTTGCTGTTCGTCAATTGTTTGGAGTGTTTAAGCTTCAGAAAGTATTTCTTTCATTCTGATCCACCATTGAGTTTTGTTCACCAAGGTTCCATCGTCTGACATCACTACAGCATTTTCTGCATCTCAAGCTGTTTAAGTGCAAAACAGTGAGAGTCACTTACAAGTGAATCTACATGGAGGGGACCTGCATTTCCTCTTAGAAAATCTGGGACACTTTTCCTGAGGGTGTAAACAACTCAAACAGAGCAGAGACAGAAACGCTGAGGAGAGGAAGCTCTGTACCTGCAGACTCACCTCTTGGTTTTTTTTTGAAGGGGGGGGGCTTGCATTGTAAGCCTTGAGTATCCTTGTTTCTTTTTGTTTGTGCTTGGACTTGTGCGAATGTCCATGCACTCTTCTAGAAATACATGTCAACATGTCTGAGATATGCTTGTCAGCTTGTTGCACAGAATAGATTGCTGACTTGCCCGACAAAAGATGACAAGCCAATCTAGCAAAAATCCGGCTGCCTTGACACCAATCTGGCCCCAATTTAAGGATCAACAGCAGCAGAGTGGACAAAGACACACACATACGCACACATTTAATCCCCACTGATCTAGGCGTGGGTGGTTGCACTTTGTGTATTTGCTCACCAGCAGGCTCTCTTGCAATGCGTTTTTTTTTTTTAATTGAATATGAACAGAATATTTTTTCTCATATACTTCTTCGCTACAATCTGCAGTGATTTATTCTGAAACCTTTCAATGGGTTCCACTTCCCACACATTCAAACTGACCCCAGTGAAATAAGTTTAGGGGTGGTGTTTGTTGCAGTGTTGAAAATATTTAAAATTAATGAAACTGATATTAAAGAAATATCTCATTTTGAGATTTTCAATATCACAAACTGGAGGACAGTAGTGGCATAAATCTTGCTTTTTTTTGTGTAATTCTGTTGTGCATGAAGTCTGTTATACAATCTATAATCATTCATGGCAGCATTAAGCCCTCCAAAACTGTCTTTTGAGGGCTTTAGAGATTTTTTTGAGAGTTTCTTACTGAACCAGCAGAGCACTCCAAGCCAAGAAAGGCACTTTTTATTCTTTTTAAACCCAGATCCTAAATATTTATTGGATATCGCATGCTACAGATTCATCTCTCACTGAGAAAAGCATCATTTCCCTACAGCAAGGTTTTTTTGTGCATGTTTGTGTCTCTGTGCTTGTGTGCACATGTGTGGGTGTGTAATGAGCCAAGGGAGCTGTACTGGTTTGGTGTTAAAGGCTCTGTGCCTTCAGGGAAACTTTATTGAAAGCTTAAGTGCTTCTGGTGGCCAAACACTTTAAGGGTGCCACTGTTTTCTACCACCCTTCCAGTAAACAGTATGTAGGTTAGTGCAGCACATGCGTTTTTGGTCATTTGTGTTAAGCTTGCAGAAGCATATTAAGTTAGTGCACATAAATGAACTGATATGATACGCTGAAGTATCTATCTACTTCAGTGAATAAGGAAATATCTTCATCTTCCTCTATAGAATACAGAATGAAATTTGATTTCAGCATATCCAAAGACATTAAAATATGAAAAATAAACAATAAAGTGACTCAATTTTAAGCATTATGTCTTATTGTGTTTTATTCTTCATCATTATTTTTCATTATGTGTTATTTTTCTTTTCCTTTATTTTCCAGACACGAACTCAATGATTAACAATCATCATTTAACTGCATTCTCCAAGCCGCTCATAAAACACTGTGTTATTGCACATTTGAGTCAGTGCTGGAAAGCATGACAGCTTCACTTTGTGCAGATCCAAAGATCTGTGAAGACAAGGAACAAAGTCAAGAGATATTTCTCTGACATTATGCCTTTGAGGTTTAGACAGGAAGTCATCTTTATCTTACTTTGACTTTTGTCATCTGTTTTCTTTTTTAAAATGCTTTTTTTTTTTATGCTTCTTTAAATAAACTCCCTGCCGTTAAGTTTAAGCTTTCGTTTGTAAGTTTTCCAAGATGTATATGTTATTGTCGTAACATAATTTAGCTCTTATAAGCACATAGGCTTGCGTGTGATGTGCATTCAGATCGTTTAGGGAAAAGAAAGAAAGAAAACGGAAACTGTACACCGTGTCCGTACACAATTCATCCAGCTGTTTACTACCAGCTCTCCTCATTCGGTCCCGTCTCCTTCTCTTTCTCTGAGGGTGATAATCAGACAGGTCTGCCGAAGCCCCCGTTGTCTGCACACACTGTCGACGTGACTCTTATACATATGAGAGCAGCTTGGCATTGTAAATGCAGCTCAGCTTTCTAGAGGTTGACCTTTTTCCATGGATTAACAGGTTTTATGCTGGCAGCATTAATAAACAATTTCTTCATTTCCACAGTGGGGTAGTGAGCAGTCGCTCTGCATAATAATGTGCCCCCTCCCACATGAACCTCGACTCACCTACTTTTAGGAGGCTTTGCAATCGTGACCTTTATGGAGATTTTTCCAAAGAGTCTTTGTTTTAGAGTGACTCTCTTGTTTTTAAACTGTAATTACTCTTACTCGGGGAATTTTTTAATTCACGCTCTCTCTGTATCCATGTGCCTTTTTAAAAATGTATTCTGTAGAAAGATTAACGCTCCCTTGAGCCACTTCTTCCCCCCTCAACCTTTCTCCCCATGAGTTGGTCAGTTTTTCTGTTTTGCTCTGGCTGTTCTTTATTTCTGTGCCTGTCTTTTTTGCTTTGGTGACCGGGGCTGATTATGTAGGGCTGAGCTGTTTTGGCCCTCACGCTGTCTGTGGCCAAGGTCAATTATGGCCTTCCCATTCAGAGCATGGCCAATCACGAGCCAGGGAGCCACTGATGTGGGAGCGCCAGGCGGGGGAGATCGAGTGGGAAGAAAATCAACCGTTTGGTGCCTCAAAAATGATTCGATTTTCCACTGGTGTGAAAGTGTGTAGTGTGTCTGAGTCTCCTTCTCCCTGTTCTCCTTCAATGTCACCCATGTTTTCCCGAGATATCAGTTTGATGTTGGGTAGAAAATATTTAGTGCACACCTCTGAATGTAAAGAGAGCATTTTCTGGTTTTTCATACAGCTTCAAATTCATATGTCAACATCAGAATTGCTTGGGGTCCTTTTTTGATATAAGGGGAATTTAATGCCAAAGATTTTAAACGAGGAAAAAAAAAGATTTTTGTTTTTGTTTTTACATGAACGTAACCCATGAATTTTTCAGTGAATCTGGCTTGTCCTTCTAAATGTACTATTTTGCCTGTGGTGAACACAAAACAACAAAATCAATCCCGCAGCAACATTTCTTCAAGAAAAGCACAATTGGGTTTTAGAAAAGCCAGGTGTTTGTTTTACCTTAATAAAGTCCCACTGGAATGGTGGCTTAGCTAAAGCACTCTTAAGACTCTTCCATGTACATAAAAAATATTATTTGCGACATGCCATTCAAAGAAAATTGTCTGTGAGACAAGCAAAGGTCTCATTAAATTCAGCTCTAGCAGTTTAATTTTCATCAAATTAGTGCAGCAAAATAAGATTTTGTCCCTTTCAGGCAGCAAAACAAAAAAGACACCAATACCTGATTGAGTTGTTCAGAAACTGATGCTGTAACTGTTTAGCCAAGTGTCGTGGAACAACAGCAGTTATTTGAATGGGGTGAGAGTGAAGCCAAACAGCTAAAAGAGGCTAAATGTCTGCAGAATACTACAAATCTGGGTGACTCCCTTCAGTTTTGTTTTTTAATCTCCATTTGCCCTGTTGTAAAGTGTGAGCAGGCTAAATCGTTGATCAGTTTTGGGTCAACTATTAGGAGAGGTTTAATTTCTATTTTGACACGATAAAGTTAATACGCACAATATGACTAGTACACTAATATCAACTCAGCACAACTCAACTTGGTTTTTAGGGTTTTCCATTAGGTGGTAGTTCCTGGTACCAGATACTTTTTAGTACCTGCTCAGCCGGGGCGAGCTGAGTCGATCCAAAAATATGACATCAGCAGACTGCACACCACTAATTGGCATCACTTGCTGATTAATGAGAGCGACTTCTTCGCATAAGTCAAACCGCCATTTTTGAAACCTGGCAACGTGGGAAACAGCTGCACAAAAACTGAGTCAGACTAAAAGCGATAGACTGAGCAGCAGGTATACCATCGCCTTGATATCTTCAGTTGTTGTGCTGTGTTTGTGTCGCATACAAATGACATCACAGGACTTTTGGCCATGCTCCTACAGCGACCCCACACACATTGATGTGGTACTCAGTTGTAATGAAAAATGACCGAACCAACCACTCAGTTCTGAGTCGATTTGAGTAGAGTCGAGGAGCTACTTGTAGAAAAAAGCCATAATATGGGTGTACGGTAGTTTCTAGCTGTGCCTAATCTCTGCTTGGGTACTCACATACATTTTCTTGAAGTGATGAAATTAGAACAAATGAAAAAAAGAGGGATGTTTTGGGTTAAGACAACGAATATGACAAATGATATGACTGAAATACACACTTCAAATGCAATCAACATTTTGTCTGCTATAGCTGCCTCCTCTGCTCCAAACTCCAATCAAACTGATTATGTTGACCAGACGTCTCATTCCACAAACAAACCACCTCCACTTGCTCAGCCTGCATAAACAGAGACGTGCATCTATGTGAAGGCATTTGATTAACCACAATTACGGACTTGGCTCCAGCTTATAGATTGCTTTGACTCCAGGCTGTTTTGTAGGTGTTATATAAGTAATCAGTGCTGGACCGGCATCAAAATGATGTGCCTAATTACCTGGGGTGCAGCTCACCTGACGAGGAAGAAGCAGAATTAATTACCTTGTTGAATCAAGTCAAGGAACCATGAAGGTAAAAACGTTTTGCTTCTAATCGGCTCAGCAACAGTTTTCTATAGCATGAAAAATCATTTAAACCACTCTTAAAGAACAGTGGTTAGTTTGTTTAACGAATGAATTTGTTCTTTTTTTGGTGTTTTATCCAGAAGAAAAATGACAGCCGCCCCTTAAGACAGCATTTTTCCACAATTTGCTGCAAACTCTTGTGTACAGCCAATAAAACCACATTCTTTCACCTCCCTGGCAGTGTGGACTCATCCCCCCTTACTGACAACTTGGACATAATAAGCAGCCATATGACAAACTACTGCTTGCCGCTGACACACGACAAATAATGATGGGGTTGAGCTTGCGCATCATCATCCGGAGAGAATGCTTGTTTGATTTGAACGCGCTCGGGCTCGTGCTCAGGGTTTTGTCATGTAAGGCTCCGTTTTTATTGCTTCAGCCTGCGGTTTGTCTGCCTATCAGTGGATTGTCCTGCTCAGCCTCTGCGGTCTGCTATAAAAGCAGCATTAATAGTTCTGATCCTAATCCCTACATTCACCACTAGAATAGACTGAAGTTAACTCTCTTGTGTAATGTAATCACTGTCGAGACAGACCAAAGTCAGGGGGCTGAATTTTTCTGACAAATATCTAACCATACCACCCTGACCTCTCAGTACCTCTGAAGACCTGCAATAACGATTTCAATACTTTATATCTGCAACCAACTGTGGACGTTCACAGGAGTTTTGTTTATCTGACATGTCAGCGGACGCTGGTGTTATGCATCATGCGTTTGTGCCTTCCACTCAGAAATGCCCACGAGTCCTCGAGCAAGGATAGAAAGGACACTCAAAATGCAGCCGGGTGCTTCTTAGCATCATTATTGTAATCCCGAGTGTCTTTCTGCTCCTTCCTGCTCAGCTCTCCTTTCAGCTGAATAGTGTCTGGAGGATAAGCTCTGACAGGGGTAATTCAGCAAAGCGCTAATTACATGATAATCATGGCATTGTGTGTCCTGTGTTCCAAACTAAGCATTTAGCCCATAAATAATGACCTCTGCTGTTACAGAGAGAGCCCCATCATCCCCAACTATGAAAAATCTGATATTCAAGAGAGGAGAACTTTTTTTCTCTCCAGAGATGGCAAGATTTATTAGGCCACTGCTTTATTCAGGCTGAAATATCTCAGCAACATTTTGATGTATTACCATGAAATGTTGCTGTGAAGAAACCCCATGAGATAAATCCTGCTCAATATTCTTCCGGCTGACTGCCGTGTCTGTTATTAGTGAAAACTGTTCAGAAGAATATTGCGCAGGATTTCCATGAAAATTCGGTAGAAAGTGTGATACATCTCAGAGAATGAACTCAAGTGACTTGGGTTTCACCTGCATTTTATCTTGCACCACTAGATACATTTGGTCATACTGTGTGAAATACTTCAACATCTAATTGTAAGGCTTCAGTCACACAGGGCTGGAAACCAGTTAACAATTCCCTGAAAACCTTTGGTCATAAGGGAAGCATATCCATTACTCAGCCGGTTGGTTAACTGCTCGATGTCACTCGGTGAAAGTAGTCGCAAAGAGGGTGCGGCACCAAGTTGTGCCTTATTCCTGAAACCACATTTTTCAAAGTGCTCATCTTATACAGTACTTAGAAGATGAATGGTGTCTGTTTCCTGTTTGCATCACACTCCTCACAGTTCTGTGGCCACTTGGCGAGCAGTAGACAAACCTTTGCAGATAAGTCGGTTTCTTTCATTCAAACTATGGGTTAGAGCAGGGGTGGGCAACTCCAGGCCTTGAGGGCCGATGTCCTGCAGGTTTTAGATGTGTCCTTGATCCAACACAGCTGATTCAAATGGTTAAATTACCTCCGCAACATGTCCTGAAGTTCTCCAGAGGCTTGGTAACAAACGAATCATGTGATTCAGGTGTGTTGACCCAGGGTGATATCTAAAACCTGCGGGGCACCGGCCCTCGAGGCCTGGAGTTGCCAACCCCTGGGTTAGAGTGACAATCTAGCAGCCAAATCAATCTCAAGGAGAATTCATGTACAGCACTGTACCTAGTGACAGTCAGCCTCAGCAGACTACGCACCAACTAGTTGGGCAATACACATTTTTCCCCCAGCGACCACTGTAGCCCTGTGTGACTGAGGCTTCAGCAATCAATTTCACAATGACTGCAAGCAGCATCCAGCAACCACTTGCAAGTAGTCAGGGAGTATTCACTTTTACACACAAGAACTAAACTGAAAATCAGTGGCAACAAGTGTTATGGAGTGATATATCCAAACCTAAATTTCTGATTCAAGTCATTGTCAGTACAGTATGTATAGAGTGGGTCAGGAGAGAGGTACAACAATGCATGCAAAACACAGTGAAGGCTCTATCCTGGTTTTAGTCATATTGTGATCATATGCAATACCATCGGGGAAATGCCTGATTGGCAATGGCTTAATTTTTCAGTACGACAATGATCCCAGTGCAGTAAAAGCATGTCTGGATAGGAAAAACACACAACAGAACACTGTCAGTCATGGATTGGCCTCCCCAGAGCCCAGACCACAACGTGCGGGATCACCTTGACAGAGAACAGAACAAAAGACAAAAAATATGCAAAGATGAGTTTTGAAGTGTCTTTTAAGAAGCCTGGAGAACTATTCCTGAAAACTACTCCAGAGCTTGACTAAGAGAGTTCAAGAGAGTTCAGGCTGTGCAGAAAAATAAAGGTGGCCACAACAAGTATTGACTTTCCAGCATTTTAGAATTGTACAAACTCTGCTTTCGCCTAATATATTGTATTTCCGTGTATGGCTGCAGATGTTTTAATAAATTGCTGCAGCTATTTCCCTGATGAAGCGTGAATCAAGACTTTTGCATAGTACTGCACAGAATGTGCAGAAATGACCTTTCTTTTCTTTCCTCTTTTGTGCGTGTGTGTGTGTGTGTGTGTGTGTGTGTGTGTGTGTGTGTGTGTGTGTGTCGGAGAACAGTCCCCAAAGATCCCCTAACCTTTCATGAAGCACCATTGTCAGATCAATATTTTACACTGGTTTATGAAGAAATGCCTGCAACAGGATAATTATTATTAGCATGCTGACACATTGAACAACTGTGAACATAATCACTGTTTTATCTACTGAAGATTAGCATAGAATCAAAGGGGTGCGGAAAAATAGATAAACAGTCATCAAAGACTCGCTTTCATAAAGATGTTTGTGTGTTTAGTTTTACATTGATTAGCATAGAAATTAGTTCGCAGTGGTTAGGTGATGATATTGCATATAACACAACCATTATATTGAAGACTTTACATATTTCTAGCTGAGAAGGTACTCCTTATAGTGATCTCTAAGGAATATTGTCACTGACCCCAGACATTGAGAACCACAGCAGTATGACACTTCCTGTGGTTTTATGAACCAATTCAGTGTGAACAGCTCACAACAGATGTGGTGGATGTCTCCTTTGTACGCTTTGATTAATATACCCCAATGAATGCCTTTATTTTTAGCTTGCTGGGGCAGACAGTGTAAAAAACGTTTTTATTACCCTTCTGGCTGGAGATGAATAGGTAACAGCAGAAAGAGATGTGGTGCCTCTGTCTTCATTTGTCATAGCCAGATTGAGGTGTAAAGGATGAAAGAATCACTTGATTAGCTCTATCATTATCTGAACAAAGTCCAGAATACAGTCATAGACAAATTGCTTAAAGCAGATATAATATGTGGGGGGAAATGAGCCCCTTTGGATTTTGCCAATTAAAAACATTGAGAAACTAGCGAAGCAAGTCTGGCTTGGCATCTGGGGTGAGGCGTGGTGGTCCTCGGGTCACAGTCTAACAATCTATACTTTCTGCCAGGAACATGAGCTAATTGACTGAACGAGTGCTCTAACATCAGATGTCAAGGTTAAGGCCAAGGAGAGAATGAGAGTTGCATCGTCAGGTTCAGCCTGAATCAGGCATGCTTACACCGACTGAGGCTCTGCAGTGCTCATCCTTTTCAAGACAGGCAGAAGTGTGAAGTTCATGTTAACTAGTTGGGTGGTTTCACATTATTCTGCACAATGTGAGTTTGAAATAAAGATGACACTTGTCCCGGTGACCCGCATTCAACATTAAATATAAATTATGACATCTTTTTTATTCTTACACAATGTGAACCATGAATCATTGATTTAAGCCTGCTTTAATGTCTCCCCGTGCAGATTATAGCCTCGTGAAGTATCATTTTCATTTTTTTTTTTCTAAGCATTGTTTAAAATCTGTCTCCTCCACTTTTGTCTCTCCGCAGGAACTCTTTACAGCAGAATGCAAGTTCAAAGAGTCGGTGTTCGAGAACTACTATGTGATCTACTCGTCCATGTTGTACAGACAACAGGAATCGGGAAGAGCTTGGTTCTTAGGGCTCAATAAAGAAGGCCAAGCCATGAAAGGGAACCGAGTGAAAAAAACAAAACCAGCTGCTCACTTCCTGCCCAAGCCATTAGAAGGTATGTAGCAGACATACAGATAAGACGATTATGCATGTATGGATGCAAAAACACCCAAAACTGACATAATGTGCTTGACAACTGCTGCATCATACTACATGACAAGATTCCATAATACTAATTGTATAACTATGTAACTGTATAGAATATAGTATATGTTTGATATGCTTTTGTATTTGTGTGCTGATTCATTCTTTTGCTCCTATAAGCATAGAGCATAGGAGGCAGGGCTGTTCTGTAAGTGCAGCATGAAATGTTGATAGTCCAGCAGATGCCACCATCAATCTTGTCAGCCACCAGCCTGATTGCTTCGAATTATTTAAGCAGAGAATCAAGTTGAAGTGTCCTGTCAAGGCACCGTTACAGCTGTAGTGTAGTGGCTGTAAAGTGGGGGATAATGAGACTCCTTTGCAGCTTTGTCAAAAAGTCTTTGTGTTTAGATTGTGTCTTGTGTCTCCATCAGCCCAGATAGATGAAAAAAAAAAAGTGAGTCAGTGCAAAGCTCAGTTAATCAAAACACGAATTTATTTTCCTTCGGTAAATTGCCTATTGTCTTCGATGTGTGAGAATTTGAGGATTTTTTGTGTTTTTACCACACGTTAGGACTGAAGAACAAGAATAGGGGATAGACGCTGCTTTAGTAATTTTCAATGTGTAAACTCTCTCTGTTTTCTCCCCTTAATTTTTCACCCCTGACAGTTGCCATGTACAGAGAGCCATCTTTGCATGATGTTGGAGAGACAGTGCCCAAGGCAGCAGTACCTCCCAGTAAAAGCACAAGTGAGCCGGCAGTGATGAACGGAGGGAAACCCGTCAGCAAGCCCGACAAACCCACCACATAGCCACGCCAGTGCCTAGTGTATGTGCATGTGTTGGAGGGGAGGAATGCGACGGAGACAGGGCTTTATCCAACTAGACTCCAGACCCTTCTGCAGATCCAGGCGAACCTCCCTTTCTTTCTTCTCTCGCTCCTCCTTTTTCTCCACCTCATTCTCTCAAATTCTCCAGCTGCCTCAGCACAGGCAGATGGATTCCTGAGGTGGCCGACTTCATCCAGCCCAGGAGGGACGTGCGTTTCACAATGACGCTTCTGGTACTTTGCTTGATGATGATTCCCCCTAAAAACCTCCCCCTTGTCTATGATGCCCTGTTGCAGCAGAGTCTGTGTACCTTCAGATCTATTTTCTATACCACAGTTCACCAGCTATGTTCTGGGATAGAGACTGTATAGATAGAGTAACTATTTGGACTGTTGTCCTCTATTTTTTACAAGTGCGTCCCCCTCTCCCTTTATTTCTATCTTTAGTCACACTTTTCTCTTTGTCAAGTAACCTAGAAAACATTTTGCAAGGGGGTTGCGTGATTTTCTAAGAAACACATGAACACAAATGTGGCATAAAAAGCAAAGACATGTGGAAAAGAGTCCAAATTTTCTTCTTGCCTACAATATGCACACACTCTAATAGACAGACACACAAAGTTTGTGTTGAAAATCTGAGATCTTTTTTTTTTTTTAAACAGCCAATAAAACACGCTGGAGGCTGGCAGATAGCTCCTGCAATCATAGCTGATGAAGTGCTAATTACCGCCACTGCAATCAATGCGAGGAGCTCCCTACACACATACAAACACACATACACATTTATAAACAGATGTGTGTGTGGGTGGGAGAGCGCTGTAAGGAATGGTGTATACATATCACTATCTAGGTCCCACCAGCGGTTCTGTCCGCCTTCTCTGGTAAATAGAAAATCTGAAGTCTATTTTTCTTTAATCTTATTTCAGAGCGTGGGCTCTAGGAATATCTCTAGGCCTTGTAGGCCTCTGTCCCTCACTCACCGACTTCTTTGGACTATGAGGCAAGGCTTGTGGCTTTGACCCAGATGGTCTATAACTGCAGCACTGGCAGCCACCTTACAGCAGTGTCTACATAAAGCCAGAAAACAACATGGCTGAAAACCAGTAGGTGACATTTACACTGGCTGCATCCCTATTTGGTTCAGCAAGCTAAAGCATGGACAAGGTTAATATTGTGTTCTCTCTTCTTGCAGCAGATATACAAGAGATGGCTTATATTATAACATTTTCACTGTATAAAACTTAGGGAAAATGACTATTAAAAATCATAACTTTTTAAAAGACTAGATATTATTATTATAATGAGAGAATTTGTCTTCTAGCTCAGCATGCAGAGTCCAGTTCTGATCATCTTGGCCTATCACGTGCCTGTTTGGACCTTGATTCCCGGCATGCAAAAACAAGTTCCCAGTCCCCACTGGGCCAAAGGTGCCTCACCCACCCTATACATCCATGTAGACGACACGTAGCATTATTCACTGAAAAAAACACACTCAGATGTATCCATTCTGAAATGACCAAAGTCTTTTTTTCATCCCAAGAAGAACTGATTCTTAAAAAAAAAAAAAAAAACCAGAAAGAAAGAAAACAAATCTCGATTCTCTTTCTGATTCAATTCACGGAAGCTTTCACTGTGATAGCATTTGTTCTGTCCAGAATAATCAACTCTGCTCAGATCCACAAAGGTCTTGACTGATGTCACTTTGGAAAAGTACATATACCTTGAATAATCACATGCATGTATTTTCTACAAGGAGTAAGGTATGGGCATTGTTCTTCACTATGTGCAAATGGATGAGCACTGAAGTTCAGTGTAGGAGTTGAACAGGCATGTATCACGGCTGCGGCACACTCACCGCACTTTGTTTTGCATTTTCATCATGACTGTTAGCAGTTTATCAAAGCTCTGTGTGATCAGTGTATTTATGTTCGTCTTGCTTTACTGGTTTTTCTTTTCCTAATAGTTTAGTTAAGTAAGATTTAGAACATTAAGTAGATCGTTGCTGCCGTATGCTGCTAAAAGTGCAACTATATTAAGAACTTGATTTGGTAAATATCATTTTTCTGAGTTTATTGGGATTATACATGGCCATTTCTTATTACAACACATCAAAGCACATCACATAGATATCAATATTTGTCTGTACAAAGCTGTTAATCCTAAAAATGGTGTCATATACACACACACAGGAGCTGGAAACCACTGTCATCCTCGCTCTTACAAAACTCTACATGCTGGGCTGGTGACTGCCCCAGCCCTGCAGCCCAGTTAACTGGCTCCTTCAAGGCTGGCTTTATTTTTGTAAATGACCAGTGTGTACAAGTACATCTGTTTGGATTGCTGTAGCCGCCATTTGTTTTGTTCGTCCTCATCTCTCTCGTATACGGGTTGTGTGTCGATTTCGTCTCCAGATCCCAATCGCGTTTTTGCTTTGTTACCCCATTTGTTCAAATGTGTTACGAGAATATCCTAGCTTCTGTTTTCGAACCTCTTATTTTGTATGTTGTCCCATCTGTTGCATGGGGAGAGGATGGCATTGATGAACTGCATGTAGTAGGCTATGTCAATCAAGAACTGTTGGTATGTACCGCTAATTTTACATATATGCAACGAGTTTGTCTACACTATACAGTTTGTGTTTGTTGTATACACATTATACAACATATTGAATAAAAAATATTTATATAAAGGTATACTGTAAAGTCAGTAACATACTTAATGCAATATAGTGTGCAGTATATTATTGCACCTGTCATTTTTCGGGGACAAAGAAAACAGAGGGGATTGGCTAGTTTAAGCATGAAAAAGGCCAAAGTAGAATTTACATTAAATTTCCTTTGTGACTTCTTATCGGTCCTTTTTTCAAGTGGTGACTGAGCTCTTGTGTCAGTGCAGCTCTCATCCCCTGATACCACCATTTGAAGTGACATGGACATCCAGCATGCCACAACTGAACTATTTATTCCCTTCTCTTTGTTTCTTCCACTTAGAATTTAACCACTACTAAGACAGTAAAGGTTTCAGGGCAGACTGTTTGTTTGACGGAGGAGAGTAGGCACTAATAAAATGATTTATTTTCTAATATATCTCTCTCTATATATACCATTGCAAGTATGCCCATTGGAGTTATGTCATGTTATAACAAATTTGTAACCATGTATGATTAAGGTCTTTGCATTGTTTTCCATGCAAAATGTTGTGTCATGCGGCACATTTAATGTTTTATTATGAAAAAGAAATAAAAACGTCAGCGTAACCTATGCCTCGAGCTTTCGAGTAAACTTTCAGTCCAGTGTGGGAAGGGCAGACCATTTACCAGTAAAAACAGACCACAGTATCAAACATATTACTACAAAGTCATCTTAATGATACATTTTATCCTCTCTCCAGCATTTGAAACTGTCATGTACTTGCATCCTATTATATATAGCCATTTGAAATATGTAAGCATTCCTACAATATCCAAAAAAAAAAAGCTGCTTTGAAAACATAAATGTTTACATTGTAATATGATTTAAGCACAGAGCTATGGCTGTTTCTTTTCATCTACAAAACCCAGTTTTAAAAGGATAGTTTGTAACCAGTACAATAAAACAATGAATGCTGTTTGTGAAATGCAGAGCTACGTCCATGTTTAGTCTTCCTTTCTCCTCCCCGTGGTTTCGATAACTTGGCGTTTCACCAGCTTGGTCGTGACTCGTGGTGCTGCTGGTCACACTGGGCAGCCAGGTCTCAATTCTCTGAACCCAGTGTCCTGTTCTCTGTTGGCCTCAGTATTCTTCTCCCACCCAGATTTCACAAGCGTTCCCGTTCCAGCCGTCCCAGCACTCGCAGTTGCCACAGTTGCACAACCCATTCCCTGTGAGATGTGAGAAGAAAAGCTGTGAATTAAAAGAGCTGTGCCATCATGCCTGACCTTTAACAAGGTTCCTCTTTTCACACTCCTTGCTTCCCTGGGTGCAGCTCTCTGATAGGGGATGGAGACCAATGACATTGCTCGGGACAGTCTGTGGTTTTCCACTGCTTCTGCCTTAACAGCAGGAGAAACATGGAGTTTAATTACTTTTCGATATTAATTTATTCGTGTTTTGTTTTTACAACATTTGGACAAAGCTCAAACATCTCTATATATCTGACCAGATCCTGTAGTAGGAACACAAACAAAATGAAAACGAAATAGGATCATAATATTACCAGAAGTCTGACTAACAGAGAAGTTAAGTCACCAACCCATTCACACTGGTTGTTTTAGGACTGATAAATAGTCAAGACATATAGTTTTTTTCTTCTTTATCTCTAAAGAGGGCCAAAGTGGCATAACATGCTACTGTAGGAATTATATCGCTACAGTATATACCCCACACCTCCCCATAAGCTTCCGGAGCTGTCAGTCAGAGGTGCTGGGGTTAGGAAGAGGGCTCCTGCTGGTCTCCTGTCACACGGTTGAAAAGATACATCTACCACCAAATATCTCTGTGGGAGAGGAGGGAGGAGTGTGGGTAA